>NC_054474.1:78892780-79263405 GCF_017639515.1 Carcharodon carcharias | reverse complement strand
TGTAGCAGCATGAAATGTATCAAACAACATGTTCTTTTGGTTGTTCATAATGGGCACAGTACAGATGGTACTCAACCAGCCTGCACCTGCAAAACCCAAAACAATGTCTGCTGTTAAATGTGATTGGGCAGCACTTGCTGAACGATCCTGAATGCATTAATAGATACACCTAACAACCAATTTAAGCTATAATCAGTTGAGTTCATAATGTGGCTCATTTACGCTTGCTGGAAGTTACATACATTCAAACACAGGGACCCATTCTCTGCAAACAAAGGGAATATGTTTAAGCCTTGTGCCTTTTCTTCCAGTTAATTCAGAAAAGGGAGCCCATCCTGTTATCTCCATGGCACTGTCTTGCCAACTAACCCTTTTCTCCTGTAGCATAAATTGCTGTGATCATTGAAATTTGGTATTCTTGTGTTTGTCCTGATGAGTGCAAGATGAAAATCTTTAGCAATGTGTCCCTTCACAGCGATATTCAAGTTCTGTACCAGCCAACTTTGGATGATCTATTTGAGCAAGAATATACTAAACTTTTTGCGCACTCCCATTGCACTTCTTAGCAGTATGTCAAAGTTTTAAAGAAAATCTAACATTTAAAAGAAGCAGAGGACTACCTAAGAGCATGCCTTGGGGAAATGGCACTGCATAGCGCAGTGAGTCTGAAAAGAAAGCTCGCTGATTCAGTTCCTGGTTGGTTAGTTAATTGGTGTCTTGAGACAGTAATTACAGTTGGCCTTAATTCCCATAAATTTGATTGTATAGAGTGTGATGAAGTCATTTGATTTAAAATTTTCCATTGTTTACAAAAGGTCTAGCTCCAGTTGAAAGTGCAACATTCCTGATGAACCCAAGATGTGAAAGCACTTTTTAACCGAAATGACTACTATACGTATTCAGAGCAAATGTCATTTATAAGACCATAGTTTAGTTTTAAAAGTTTCAAGATTGACACAAGTTGATACAGAGGATGTACAGAACCAGTTCTTTAGTCTTCACCCAGAATTGGTGTGTAGGTTTCATTTTGAAGAAACCCATTATGTTGATCAAATTTTGACACTGAATAGTTTATGGTTAAACAATGCAACATACTTAAGCACACAAATGTTAAAATATTGGAGACAAGTAATGAATCAGTTTTGATTTGGCATTGTTTAATATTGACATAATTGGCAATCTCACCAGTAGCATTTTTTAAATACTTCTAAGGTTCTTAAAACAAAAATCCAACATATTCTGAAATGAACTATTATTTCAACTGTTGATATTTGGCTATGATTTTGTTGAATGCAGTAAAATATTTCACAAGCTATAGCTGATCACATATGGAGAAAGTTAATCAATTCCTATTTCTATTTAGTGCATGAACTGTTTAATTCCAATAATGTCAATAATTTGCTTTTTGTCCAACTTGACATTTCTCAGTCATCTATCTTGTATAGTTTATCACATATACAATATAATTCAGCTAGCATTTAGATTCTACCCAAGTCTCCTACCATTCTATCTACTTCATTTCAGCCAATCAACATATCATCCTATTGTTTTTCTCCTGTGCTCAGTCCTTTGCTTGCATAAATGTTCAATAAATTAAATTTCTCAAATTTCTGTTAACACCTATAAAACCAAGTCCTGATTTATGCAGATAAAATTTGGACTTTCTAGCCCTCCTTTCAGACACTACAAATGTAAGCTACCGTAGGCAAGCCTAGCCTTTGTTTACCAATGTTACTAGAAGCTTAAAACATAGTTTGGGAATTGTTTCCTTTCTTTTGCATCCTTTATGCCTAATTCAGGGATTTGTGACTCTTTTTTGACTGTGGAGTTCAACTCCATTGGCTCAGTTGACCTCTGAATATAATTATGATCTGTTATAGACCTACAGACTGCAGTGTTGCAAATGCATCTGCGTAGGTTATCAGCAATGATACAGGACAATTAGTCCTTGGATTGTGCAGGTACCTCTGCTGGAGCCTTGGTCCTACTTCCCTTCTGAGGAATCAACAAATGTACAGAGAGGTTGAGCAGATTGTTTGCTGTCATTGCTTGCGCCTGTATTGTTTGTAACCTCTTGGTGTCAGATTTGTATGGCCACTTTCCAGCATCGGCTATGGACTTAGTATACTGAGGAAAGTGTTGCAGCTAACTGCAGAAAAGAAACACAATTGGCTTAGACTGTTTGATGCTCCAGCTAATGGTGTCCTTAAATGTACTATGCCCAGGTCATATTCCTCTGAATAGTTCTGCCAAAGATCTTTTTCTCTGGCATTGATTTGGTTCTGTCAGCAACTCAGTAGTTGCATCTTGTTCCTTTTGCTTATACCAAGAATAGTGCAGACTGATGTTTATCAATCTCATTCCTCCAGATCATTTGAGCACCCTGGGAGTTCATAGTATGCAAAAGGTACTATGATTTTGGTATCTATGAGCATGCCTCAAATCTTTGAGAACTAGAGCTTCCTTTGAAATTTAGTGTTATCTTGTGTATATAATCCCTGCACTTTAAGAATTCTTTGGTTGTAAAATATTTTGAGACATACTGAGGACATGGCCAGGTGCTGTATGAAGTTTCTTGCCCTTTTTCACCCTCTTGGCCTTTCCTTCTGGCCTTTTTGTTCAGTTCTTTTCTCTTTGCTGTTCTTTCTTAGTGTTGGGACCATTTGCCAAAGGGCTAAAAATAAATTCTTAAACTATTGGCGTATACACTGAAAACAGTACCAAATCTTTGATAGATGGACAACTGCCACAATGGTTGACACTATAGCTTGGGCAAAAATCAAAAAAATATTATTTTTATAGGAACATTAGTCACTGTAGTACAAAACTTGACTATTGCTGTAAAAGAAAAGACATAGTTTCAAAGCTGTATGCAAGATGAAAAGCTTCAACCGCACGTCTTATTCAGCAATACTCAAAGCAAGAATCAACGATATGATACAAAGACATTTCTTAAATTAATGCGAGAGAGTTAATAATGCAACAATTACAAAACAGCATCCCAATAGCCCTCAGGTCATACCTGGAAGACCACAAGGTTTCTAATGTAAGGGAAATGGCAGTTTTGGCAGATGGGTGTGTATCACAGGCCACTATGGGTCAGTAGATCTCCATTTGAAGGAAGCTGGCAGAATAGGAAAGTGTAGCTCTGAGAAGGCAGAAGCTGGTGGAGAAAGATTGTTATCGTAAGATGCTAGTTTGGCTCAGAGCTCATTGTTAGCAAAGGATTTAGATTTCGAAAGTTCTCTGAATTGGTATGTATTGATACAGGGTATTGTTGGGAAGCATATGCTTTTTCCATTTTATAAAGTAAGTATAAATTGTGCTCTGAAGGGGCTTTGTATTTGGAATTGTTCCTAAATTACCTATTTAAAAATAGATTTTCTATTGGGAAATGACATACCGGGCAATGTTTTCCAAAATCTAGGACAGTGCCGCAATTCAGGAATGGTTCCTGTAAGTAAAAACTTGTGAACTAGTTAAGAAACAAACTGACGCAAGAAAGGTACTGATGGGATAATTCCAGTAATGGACAGTGAGTGACAGCAAAAGTGTTTGCAGAATTACCAAACCAAATTTTGTCACAGGAAGGACATCTCAAATTGACCCTCACAGGTTAATGAGTGAACACTGAATTAAATGGTCCTGTCAATGCTGAGAGCGCAAGAATTAACCATGCTGGTCAGTGTTGAGATATAGCATACAGCTGGAAAAGTCTAGGCAACTGGACTGAATTCAATAAACAAATTACATCCTCAAAATTGGAATTGAGTAAATTGTGACTTGTGTGGAAGACTGTCTTTAAAAAAAAATCCAGGATCCAAATGAAGAAACAGTTGGTATTGCTTGAAGAATTAAATAAAAATGCGATCTGAATAGGATCAGGAGAAACTAAAAGATTACATTTTTTTTAAAGATCAAACCAAGCAAGAATATCAAACTTTTCTGCTTTAACATTAAGAATATCATACAGATGCTTTTAAGTGGTTAATGAAGATTTTGATCAAAATGAGTTGTTAATGCAAAAAGAAGCCATTTTGTACTTGTTATCTCAAAAAGAATTTAAAGTTTGAGTCTGGAAAATGAACTTGAAGATACAAATATGGCTAATGAAGAGGGTGACAGATTAGCCATGGACTTAGCTAATGGAGTTTAAATACGAGAAAGCTACAGATATGGTTCAAAAGCTGAAATCACAGATTATTTGAAAGACTGAACTTGAAAATTCACCTGTGCAGAACAATGAGGAAGCTTCTTTTGTAGATGGGCCTTTGGATTATAATTATTGTAAGAGGAAAACCTTTTTAAAACTAGGTTATATTTTTCATAAACTGGACGTAGAATTCAGCAGTAAAAGCAGAAAATGCTAGAAAAACTCGGGTCTGGCAGCATCTATAGAGAGAGAGAGAGAGAGTTAACATCATACGAGCTCAAAACCTTAACTCTGTTTCTCTCTCCTCAGATGCTGCCAGATCTGAGTTTTTTCCAGCATTTTCTGTTATTTCAGATTTCCAGCATTTGCAGTATTTTGCTTTTATTATGGAATTAAGCAGAATGCTTTAGGACTTGAATTTCATTGGGCCATGAGGACATGTGTATTGCATGCAGAGGATAGTTTTTAAAACTATCCTAAGTTATATTCTAAATGGTAAGTGAAAATGCAACACATTGACGCATTTTTCTTTTGGCGGGGAGGTGTAATAAACATCTAGTTCATGGTTCATGCTAATAGTTTGGAGGTAAGGTTCAGTTCTGGAAAAATTGTTGTGAAGGTAAGGTAATTAAAATGCTGGGCTTGAGGTTGCTAGAGAATCTAAAAGAAATGGCAGGTTCATGTTTGTTTAATAGTCAGAATGGAAGAGATGGAGCCATAAAACAGCAGGAGGGCTTACTTAGCTGGAGAACTGGAGATGTGATGTCTGCATGGCTTGCAAAGGAGTGCAGTGCAGATGAATGTTTTGAGAGTTAGAGCTAAGTTACTTTGAGTATTCAGTGAACCCTGAAAGGCTGTCATCATAGAAATAGGGGAGCTGAAGAAAACTGTCTGGTTTCAATTTGTCTGTTTGCCGGGAGAGGGGGTTGGTTGTGGTTTGCAGCTCAGAGAACCTGGGAGTTGTTGGGTGCAGGTAGGGCTCTGAGAAGTCAAGGGTAGCTGAGAAGGTGGCAGAAGGTCACTGGTTCTGTTGCAGGCAGTTCGGGCACAGAAGTCCTGGGAGCCAATTATAGCTCTGCAGCCAGAAGGTTGGAGTTCAGAGTAACCTGGGGCAGTGCCAGCTTAGTGACGTTAACGGTCTGCAAAAAGAGCTGAAATTGCACTGGTGATTAGGGACAGGACTGGGTTTTGTGAATCCAGTGGAATGCAGTCTCAGCAGAAGAGATTGAACCATTGGGATATGAACAGTTGTTGAGGCAGGCCGAGTCAGACCAACCTTTTGGGGAATTCAGAGGCAAAATTCTTAAGTGAAGAGCTGAAACCCCCCAAGGGAAACAGTTTTAATGTGACATTGTGACCCGGTGGTCACTGAAGTCTGGGTGGGATCTGTCTTGGTCCCACCTGCCATTTAATGTGCAGTGTGATGTGTTCAATCGCAGTTTGTTCATATTTATCCCATAGTAACGCTGAATCTTGTACAAGATCGATATTGCAAATTGATTTTTTTTCTGACTTTATAAAGTTTATTTTGTTTAAAACTGTAGAGTCTTGTGGCCTTATTCTCTTGGTAGGTACCTGAGATTTCAAACTTCATCTACTTCAAACAGTTACTGGTCCCTAACCAGATCATGTAACAAGAAATAAATCCAAATAAAGCTTAGTCCAGGTAAAATAACTGTATTTTAAACTTAGCAGCTGGCTCCAATATTGATTTATTTCAAGTTAATCGACATCAACTTTCCAGACAAGTGAACACAAGCTAACCTCTGTGGCATATTCAAAAAAAAGGAACAAAAGTCAGCCAGAAAACTACAGACTGATATCACTTGCCAACATTTGCGAATCGCTTGAACATATTGTTCATTCTCATGTCATGAAGCAGCTGAAGCTCTGTGTCCTGGTAGACAGCATTGTTTTTGGTGGAAAAGATCTACTGAAACACAGCTTTTACGGACTGATGATCTAGCTTCAAGCCTGGAAAGAAATGAAGCTACTCACATGGTCTCAGTCTTTGACAAAGCTCCTCAATGAGAAGCTCTTGTCTAAACGTCATTACTATGGAATCAGGGGGACATTATTAAATTTGATCCAGCATTTCCTTACCAAAAGAAGAGCAGTGGCGTGTGATGGGGAGTCATCTTCTCATGCCGATGTCCTCTCCGGAGTGCTCCAGGGCCTTTACTCTTGACATACATAAACAACCTTCCCAGCAAGTTAAAACAGGGTGTGATTATTTGCAGATGACTGCATGGTTTGTGCATCAGGGAGAACTCTTATCATATCAGTTCACTGCAAGATGTTCTTCTGGAATTGTGCAAATGGCATTCAGTACCAAAAAATTTTATGCCAAAAGATCCGTCAAGTAGTTTTGTTCTGTAATCAAATTCTCCAACCACACTGGGGTTCATCTTAAAAAACAATCTTCAGTGGGAATTCCACATTCAGCAGATGATATCCAAAGTAAACAGGGTTCTTGGATTTATTCTGAGGAGTCTTTGGTATTGCAACAAAAATATCAATTATAGCTTACCAAACATTTGTTCATCCAATCCTGGAGTATGCAAGTTTTGTGTGGGATCTTTGTGTGTTGAGAGATATTTTGAAGCAATCCAAAAACTATGCCACAAAGTATGGGATATATATCAGTGTCACATCCTTGATTGAAGATTTGGGATGAGAATCATGACAGCAAAAGAGGGAGAAAAAAACTGATCATGTTTTGTAAAATATGGAATGGATTGGTGGGATTTGATGAGCAAGCACCTGGTGTCTTCTGGCAATGACAAAAAACAAGGGAGGTATCCAGACCAACTACCAAGACCATTTATTTCCAGGACGTTATATCAACAATCTTAAGGACAAGCTAACAAAGGGAGTAGTAGTCTCAATCCATCACTTGAAATCTTCAAGATCTATCTTTAGATTTTTTCCATTTATACATTTTCATTATCAGGACTACCATTTCAGCAGGTCCTGCCTGGTTTAGCTAGTGCTACCCATATAAGTGTTGGCAGAATGTAGGTATTAATCTGTGATGCTGACACAACTGAAGCAGAAGCTTAACTTTCATTGGTATGCTATACTGCAAGCCTAGATCCATGTTCAGAGTACCTTAACCAAAATTACAGGCCCTTCATGGGTTTTAAGCATCAGAATTGCTGGTCACCTTTGGGACGTGAAGCTCAAAGATTGAGTTGTGAACTAGCCACATGCTCCTATTTATCTTGCCAGCCTGTGAACATAAATCTGCCAATCAAATTTGACAGCAAATATGTATGGAAATCCAGAAGAGAATAATTAATGAGTCCTGCTTTTTCTTCAGTTAAGTGCTTGCGGCATTGAAGTGTTGTGCCTGTTTCACTATACACTGCTGTGTTCGGCAGTAAAATTTGCTTCTGAAATCTGGTTTTGCACTGAATGCCATCTGGATTGGGACTGCAATTATTTATGAATTGTAGCTAGTCAAAGATGATTCTTTGAAAAGAGTTTTTCATTCAGAAATTATATTTGGGTAATTGTTAATAATTTACGTTGAACTCTTGATGGCTGTAAAATGAGTTATTTTGATCAATAAGGCAGCCAGCTACCTTGGTCTGACTAGTTATGTTTGCATATGCAAAATCTGAATTAACTGTGAAGCAGTACCTAAGCTGACACATCAGTTTAGGACTGAAGGAGTATTTGGGCTCTTTTATAACATCACTTCCTTGTTCCCAATTTGACAAAGACGTGTCACCTAATCTCTGTTATGTCTGTGTAATCTGATTTCCATGCAAGCTTTGGCTGCTGCTCTGGATCCAAACCCCCATGGCCCTTATTTTTCTCATGGCTTTTCTCTCTCCTGTGGTTAGCTAGTCATGCCATCTTTCACTTTTTCCTACTTGGGTATTTAGCCACCACTAAGCTGTACAAACCATTCCTGTGCTCTCCCCATTACTATGCTGCTTTGCTGCCCCTGTACCGGGATTACATTTTTTTGGGTAAGCCCACAGCTACCCTCTGTTCCATTTTGGTTTTTTCTAAAGGGCTGATCTGATCAGGCATTAGTTTATTGCCTCCTTCGGAGCAGCAATGCCAACTGCTTCATCCTCTGACATTCACATGGCACATCAACTAAGGGCTAACCTTGCCAATGTCTTTTCTGTCTCACTGACCAAACCCACCAATGCTGCCTCAGACTCATCCTACAGATCAATAATCACTCCCCTTCCCTCCAGAAAGCCTATTCAAGGCCTTTGATTGTGTGCTCTGGTTATTAATAAAGGTATACTAGCAGAGACCTGCAAAATATTTGCGATCAAATTATTATTTTTATTGCAACAGTACTTCATTAATTACAGGGTTTCTTAGTTATTTTGCCAAAGGCCTTAACCAAATCGAAAGTTTTCACGCTGGACAAAGCTATATAAAATTGTCTGTGTGCATAAAACAGGCCTAGGAGTATAAACAGAAATTTTGACAACAGCCTTGTGACTTCTTTATAATAAGAATATGAAAGTCTTATTGGGAACTGAGGTCTCCTGAGTTGAAAAGGCAAGTCTGTGTTTGGGCTCAATATTATGAGGAATAAATACTCAATTTCCTCATTTCATTAATAGGCAGATTTCATCAAAGACTACTTCCTAACTACCAATCTTGTTCCATTACAAAGTTCTTGTTTAGGATTTCCAGTTGAGTCTGTGGTGTGGCATACTCAGGTGAGTTACTTTGTGTAGAAGCTCTGGAAGGTATAGACTGAATCAGAGTCATAACAGCACAGATGACCATTTGGTTCATCAAGTCCATGTTTGCCCTCTATAGAGCAATCCAGTCAGTCCATTACCCTGTAATTCTGCAAGTTTATTTTCCTCAATTGCCCATCAAAGTTCCATAAGAAATCATTAGTCTCTGCTTCCACCAGAAGTTGAAAGTTTCGGGTCATTACCACACATTATATAGAATAAGTTCTTCCCCGCATCCTGCATCCCTTGCCCAAAATCTTAAAGCTGTGTTCCCTAGACCTTTGTACAGTCAGCTAATAGCACAGCTTTTCTTTGCCTACCTTAACTAAATCTGCCATAACCTTATACACCTCAATCAGATCTCGACTCGATCTTCTTTTCTCCAAGGTGAACAACCCAGCTTCTCCAACTTAACCTTGTAGCTAAAATCCTTTGCGCCCTCATCCTAAAGTGTGGCGGTCAGAACCAGGTGCGACACTAGTTGTGACCTAACTAAGGTTCAGCATTACTTTGCTTTTGTACTTGATACCTTTAAGATCCCTTATGCTTTGCTGAGCACTTTCTCTGTCCTACCTTCAAAGATCTGTGCACATGCACCTGCAGTTTCCTCTGTCCCTACACACTCTTTAGAACTATGCCATTACATCTATATTTCCTATCCCTTCTGCCAAAATGCATCACCTCACTTCCCTGAATTACATTCCACCTGTCACTTGTCTGCCTATCTGTCTTGGTGTCTTCCTCATTGTTTGCCACATCTGCATGTTTGGTATCATTGACAAATTTAGAAATTTTGCTCTGTATTCCAATATCTAAATCATTTATATATAACAAAAATAGCATGGTCCCAGCCCTACCTTGGGGAACACTGCTGTCTACCATTCTCCAGGCTAATTAACAACAGTTTACCATGATTCTTTATGTCCTTAAGCCAAGTTTTCGATCAAACTGACACTTACTCCATGAGCCTCACTTTTTCAACCAGTCTTTTATGTGGTACTTGTCAAATGTTTTTTCTAAAATCTATATATACTGCAGACATTCATCAACCTTTACGTTAATTCATCAAAAAATTAGATTAGTCAAACACTAAATTCTTTTTGCAAATCTGTGCTTGCTCTCCTTAATTAACTCAAACCCCCTCCAAGTGGTTGTTGACTTATTTTCCCCCTGATTAATGCTCCTAAAACCTTACCCTGATGTTAAACTGGCCCATAGGTGCCTGGACTGCCCTTACACCCTTTCCTGAAAAAGGTATCACAAAGTGCAAAGAGTAGCTCTCAAATAATAAGCTTTATCAAATAATTGTCCATATCATTTTGGCATACTTAACCAATTCCATCATCTCATTCAAACGCAAGCAAATATTGTGGTAGCTGGAAATACATTGCAGAGTTGATGTTTCAGAACTGATGAAAGGTCATCTCAGCATGAAACATTAACTTTGTTTCTCTCCACAGATATCATCATCCCATTTTCCCCATATCCCATGCCATTCCTGCTCCACATCATTCCATGCTGTCCTCATCCTGCTCTTGATATCCATATCTCTAAATGCAATCCCTCCAGGAAGTAATATCTCCATCCAGGATAACTTTGGGGTCCCCTTACCACCACCTGTTTCTGTTGTTTCTCCACCACTGCCTGTTGACAGCCACAAGTGCATCCTGCACTGCAGTCCTCCATGTACTCCACATGCATCAAAATGCAGTAGGTATAGCCCACCAACAACTTGCTTCTTAAACTGATCATTCAATACAGTCTGGACAGACAAAACTGACTATTATAGATTGAGAAATTGCTGTTCAGTACCCAAAGCTAATACGACAGATACTTGAATTTATATAGGATCTTTACTGGACCAAAACATTCCAAAGCACTTCATAGGAACATTATTAAACAATTTAAAAATAATCACAAATAATGCACCTGCAAATATAAATAAGTTTATCTATGCAGTGAGAATGAAACCATTACAAAATGTTACACTCGTTATAACAAAGTCTGCACAATACTTGAACTCATATCCTGTTAATATTGGATGGTTGGTTCTGATGCTGAGATGAACAGATGCAAAGGGTAAGGACTGCTCGATGTTCTTTTCCAAGTAATGTAAAACAGTGATTTACTTTGTTTAGTTCATTGTGAAATCTTTTAATAGGTAACTTTGGGAAAGTTGCTGTGACCTGTATAGTAGAACCATTTATGGTGAAATGGGAAAATGGCAACAAAATAACAGTTGGTTACTTGAGAGATGCACAGTGGCCATTGTAAAACAAAAAATAAAATACTGTCGGACTGTTTGTTAGTCAATATGTAATTTAGGAAATACCCTAGATTCTGGGCAGACTTCCTCCTGATTCATCAATGAATTCTTCACATTTTGTCCCCCTCATTTGAATTCCAGTGTTGCAGCAGCCAGCCATCTATAATCTGTTCTTGTGCTATGGTTCACAGGAAGCACAGCAAACAACTGCACACATTTCTGATTTGTGGTCGAAGAATGTTCCTTTTGTTGACTTGCATACCACTGGATTTAAATTTATTAAAGCTTGTATGCTTTAGTTCAAAAATTAATACAAGTGCTTTACAGATGTAGGCAACGTTTTATATTGAGAAGGTATATTTGTTAAGAGGCAGCACTAGTCATGCCCTTCTAAAGATTTTTAAATAGTATTGCAACATCTGTATCCTGTGTAATTGAATTTTCAACATGCTTTTTAAATATTTCCTCTTTTCATCCCCCTCCCTTGTGTTGTCAGCCTTGGCTCAGTTGGTAGAACTCTCTCCTGAGTCAGTTTGTGGGATAATTAATTGACCACTGGCATGCTACATTGTCAAAATGCCATCTTTCAGATGAGACATTAAATAGACATGGACCCCGATGCTATTCGAAGAACGATCTGGTTCCCTGGTCCTTGCCTCATTGATGTTTATGGGTCCTCGCTCTGTAAAGTTGCTGCTGGGTTTCCCTCCATTACCATAATGACTATACTTCAAAAGTACTTCATTGGCTGTAAAGCCCTTCCTGAGGTCACAAAAGGCATACTATTAATGCAAGTTGTTTTGTTTCTATCTTCCACTCTCTCCTTCCTCTCCTGAAAATGTTGATTCCTGCTTGAATATATCTCTGTTCTAGCTTATCCTCTGGTATTTAGCTCATCTGAGTGAACTGTTTGACCCTAGAAAGACATAGCAGCTGAACCCTGATTCTTTCCTAACATACCACATATTCAACTATAATCTATCACAGCCATGGCTAACATCAGCTAACCCCAAGCAAACCAGTGATTGAACTAGAATCTACCTGGACTGTGTTGCAAATCATGTGTTTTTTACACATCACATTCCCCTCTCCCAACCCAGCTTCAGCCATCATGCTGTGAACTCCAGAATTCTTTGCCAAATCTTCTCTGCCTTGCTCTATCTTTTCTCATCTCACCTTGAGGCATCCTGTAAAATTGATTGCTTTAGTCACCTCCCGAATCTCTACTTCAGGGCTCCCAAATTGTGGGTTATGACCCCCAATGAAGTCATGGAGGTCACATTTGGAGTTGTGAGCTCCTCCTCCTCCTGAGTAGAAGTGGCGACTGGGGAGAAGAGACAAACTAGTCCAGAAGCTGTAGTGGGACAGCCCAGGACCCACCAGATCAATTCTGCCAAACAGCATGGGGTAGGCATTGAGCTCAAAATGCTTTAACTGCAGAAAGCACTTATAGCTGCAAGTTTGAATGGGCCTGGGATGTTTGAAAGCTGACTTAGTACAGCTAGAGACTGGCAAGTGTAACTCCATCACTGCCTGTGCATGTAGAAAAAGTGGGCGATCATGCAGTTGAGCCAGTTAGGTTGCATAACAGCTTCAATTTACTGTATTTCTACGTGTTTGTCTGTTGAATAGGCTCCTCACCCCAGGGTAGTGACTCTATTTCACATGTTGCTGGCAACTAGATCGAAAGGGGAGGGGGGCTAGTGAGTGGGGAAGGGTGGGTTGGAAAGTGGGGCTGCTGTAGGAGTGGGGCGTGGGGAGGGCGGGGAAAGGGGCTGCTGAGTGGGAGAGGGGTATTGTGAAAAAGGGTATGTGGGGGTGGGAAAAGGGACTGGAAATAACTTGTGCGTGTGGGGGTAGAGAGAAGGGCTTCACTTGAGTCTTCTGTTGGGAAATGGAGAGCTCAGCTGAAACTACATGGATCAAATATGGCATTTTGTGGTCTGGCACCACCCAGAAGAACTATGAAAGATGCTGAATTATAAAAACACTAATGCATTTCAGAGAAAGGAATGCCACCCTCTGTCTAGTCTACAGGTATCCTCTAGCTGTAAAATCTATAGCAATTTGGGGTACCCATTCATGGGCCATAAATTTTGCCTTGCAAGTGCACATTGAGTGATAACTGGCCCATCTACACACAAGGACCCAATAATGGTGTAGACTTCATTTATTTAATGTCCCTAATTTAAAAAAAAAATTACTCTTCATTCATGGGATGTGGGCATTGCTGGCTAGGCCAGCACTTATTGCCCATCCCTAGTTGTCTTTGTGATGGTGGTGGTGAGCTGCTGCCTTGAACTGCTGCAGTCCATGTGGTGTAGGTACACCCACAGTGCTATTAAAGAAAATTCCAGTATTTTGACCCAGCAATAGTGAAGGAACTGCAATATATTTTCAAGTCAGGGTGGCATGTGGCTTGGAGGGGAACCATGTTACCATATGTCTGCTGCCCTTGTCCTTCTAGAGACTAGTGATCATGGAGTTGGAAGGTGCTGTCTAAGGAGGCTTGGTGAATTCCTGCAGTGCATCTTGTAGATGGTGCACATTGCTGCTGCTGTGGGTCAGTGGTGGAGGGAGTGCCAATCAAACAGGCTGTTTTGTCCTGAATGGTGTCCAGCTTCAGTGTTGCTGGAGCTACATTCATTCAGGCAAGTGAGGGGTATTCCATTGCACTCCTGACTTGTGCCTTGTAGATGCTGGACAGGCTTGGTGAGTTACTTGGTGCAGGATTCCTAGCCTCTGACCTACTCCTATAGCCACAGTATTTATATGGCTAGTCCAGTTCAGTTTCTAGTCATTGGTAACCCACAGGATGATAGTGAGGGATTCAGTGATGCTAATGCCATTGAATGAGAAAGGGTGATGGTCAGATTCTCTCTCGTTGGCGATGGTCAGATTCTCTCTCGTTGGCGATGGTCAGATTCTCTCTCGTTGGCGATGGTCAGATTCTCTCTCGTTGGCGATGGTCAGATTCTCTCTCGTTGGCGATGGTCAGATTCTCTCTCGTTGGCGATGGGCATTGCCTGACACTTTTGTGTGGTGCAAATGGTACTTGCCACTTATCAGCCCAAACCTGGGTATTGTCCATAAAAACAAAAAACTGCGGATGGTGGAAATCCAAAACAAAAACAGAATTACCTGGAAAAACTCAGCAGGTCTGGCAGCATTGGCGGAGAAGAAAAGAGTTGACGTTTCGAGTCCTCATGACCCTTCAACAGAACTGCTGAAGGGTCATGAGGACTCGAAACGTCAACTCTTCTTCTCCGCCGATGCTGCCAGACCTGCTGAGTTTTTCCAGGTAATTCTGTTTTTGTTCTGGGTATTGTCCAGGTCTTGCTGCATTTGGGTGTGGACTGCTTCAGTATCTGAGGAGTTGTGAATAGTGCTGAACGTTGTGCAATCATTGTTCCATGTGTTAATGTCTTGAATACTTTGTTCATGCAAACTACACTGTGGAAAGGGTAGCCTTGTTTATGCTGATCTCTTTCTGGTTCTGGATCTGACCCCTCAGTTTCTTGAAGGCTGTCTCTGGACCCATCCTTTATTTCTGGCCAGCCCGAGATTGGGCCCTGGCCCACCTCTTTTCTACTTTGCGCACTGTCATTGGGGGATGTAGTTTTATGAAATAACCTAGGTTAAAAAAACTGCAAGGCTGTAGTTTAAAATTAGTAGTGCAGATGACAACTATGTTCTGTCTGTGTGTAAATGTTTCCTTCACTTTCAAGCTTTGTAATCTATCTGGCATGTCAATTAATTGTCTATTGCAGTTAAAGTCTGAAGCAAATGTCTGATTAAGATGTGGAGAAATATTGATCAAAGAAGCCTGTTTCCCTGCTGGAAGAATACAGTCCATATTGCCAACAGTCAAATGTGCCTCCCTTGGCCTGCCTATTGCCCTGAGCTGGTTCTCTGCTTATTGATGCAAAGTAGCTTCATGACACAGGTTCACTGCCCATTTTCTATATTTACTTTCAAGAGGTAGTGAACTTGACATACTGGAGTTCAAACTGGGACCACTGCTGATTCATGGCAGCTTTCACCCAGTGTCTTGAGGTCCTGATCATTACACTCTATCTTAAAACCTTTACCACTTGTCATTCATATTTTTATGCCTGTCACCACCAATGTGCCATAACATGTTTTGATTTGATTGTGCAAAAAAAATTATATTGCCTGATATACCCTTTAATTAATTATTCAGAGTCTGGTAAGCAGAAGACAGTATAATTGCATGAGTTGTGTACAGTGGTCATTTTAATATTGTTGAATCGATCTTATTTGAGCTTTAAGTAAGGAATGGATTCATGTACACTATTTGGTTGGTTGTGTGTAGTTACTGGGTAAGTGTCACCAGTCAGTACTGTTTTCCAGTTAAATGAAAAACTGAACTGTTTGAACACTAAATTGTCACTGGTATGCCATTCTGGAGTAATTTATTATAAACAGCTTCCATGGTACATTGAGATTAAAAAAAAACTGCCGATGCTGGAAATCCAAAACAAAAACAGAATTACCTGGAAAAACTCAGCAGGTCTGGCAGCATTGGCGGAGAAGAGTTGACGTTTCGAGTCCTCATGACCCTTCGACAGAACTTGAGTGAATCCAAGAAAGAGTTGAAATATAAGCTGGTTTAAGGTGTGGAGGGGAAGAGAGAGAGAGAGAGAGAAGTGGAGGGGGGTGGTGTGTTTGTAGGCAAAAGCAGTGATAGAAGCAGATCATCAAAAGATGTCATAAACAACAGGACAAAAGAACACATAGGTGTTAAAGTTGGTGATATTATCTAAACGAATGTGCTAATTATCGAAACGTCAACTCTTTTCTTCTCCGCCAATGCTGCCAGACCTGCTGAGTTTTTCCAGGTAATTCTGTTTTTGTCCATGGTACATTGTTAGAATAGAACATGATCTATCAATACAATTATAGGTTAAATAAGATCCCTTTTAGCTAATGTGGTTGATAAATTACTTTTTTTTATGTACTTGCAGCTGGCTCATTGCAATCCTGTCCCAATTAAACCCCCTTTTTGGTCCACAATTGAAAAATGAAACAATCTGGTACTTGCTCCATGAATGGCCATGAATTCATCAGCAAATATTTTTCTATGGAGATCAGGTGAGCCTTTGAGTGCTTTACGCGGAATGTAATTTTATTTTCTCAGTTGCATGGTTTTAGAAGGTATAGTTTATTCAGTGTATACAGTGCTAATATTTCTGAGCTAAGTAATGACCTTGGCATTTGTTTCAAGGACTGGCGTTGTGCCCAGTTTTTGTATTTGGATAAAACTAGTGTAAACTTCTAGGTATTTCAATTGAAAATATATTGAATTCCAATTGAACATCAAAATGTAAAGCTTCAGACCAATGCTGATCCTTGTATTCACCACTTACAAATATGAAGTTTATAAGATTGTTTCGGACTGTCCCTTTTAATTTATGGTAACTTGGAGGAATGAAGGGGGTCTGAATTCTGCCCCACAACAGGCTTAGGTGGCTCAGTTGTTAAAAGTTCTGTTCATCCCGTGACACCAGTTCTGCTTACCAAAAGTGGCCCACTGGGAACTTGCTTTCCATGCCCGGCTCCAAGCCAGCGAGTCAAGCTTCTCACCCATTTAAAGTTTGAGAATTGGTTGAGATTGTTTCGGCCCCAAGACTCTTAATCATTTGCTTTACCAGATAAAATTGCGTGTGGAGAAGCACCAGCTATTCTGAGTGAAAACTTTTGGAATCTGGAATTAAAAGTCTGATGATGACCACAAAGCCATTGTCGATTGTTGTAAAAAAACCCATTTGATTTGCTAATGTCTTTTAGGGAAGGAAATCTGCTGTCCTTATCAGGCCTGGCCTACATGTGACTCCAGACCCACAGCAATGTGGTTGACTCTTAAATGTCCTCTGAACAAGGGCAATTTGAGATGGGCAATAATCGCTGGCCTAGCCAGCAATGCCCACATCCCATGAAATTTTTTTTAAAAAGTTGAAAGGGGGCCAGTTTGTTTTACAGGAGAAAAGGTGCAAAACGTCTACAACTGTAGACAATGGTAAGAGTATTATGATAGCTGTGGGTAGACTATTAGTCTCCAAGTCTTACAGGAGATGTTAATGTAAGGCTTTATTAATGGTTGCACCTTAAGTTTATTTAATTCTAAGATAGAATGGAGTTGGGGGCCTAGAGGATAGCTCATAAGTATTTCTATCTAGATACATGTGTTTCATGTTGCCATGGGGTTGACTTTAAATAGGGAACAAATCCTTAGCCTTAGTATTGTAGTATCAGCTTACAGGACTTTCTATGATATCTCTGACGCTGACAGAAACAAGTCAGTTTGCAAGAATCAGAGTAGAGAGATAGAGATAGCCAGTCTCTCTCCACACAATGTGTGTGGGAGCTCATGCTCCAATTGAAGAGACCAAGTTCATGAGGATTTAAGCGAGGGTGGAAGATTTGCCTAGCTTTGGCTCGAGGGAGGAATCACCAGGGTAACCCTCACCATGAAAGTCATTGCGGGATTGGAAGTTACCCGGCTGGGAAAGGAAAAAGGAAGCAAGCTGTTGGGAGCTGAGCATAGCTTTAGACTGGTTCCTGGGGAATGAAGTGTCCACTAAAATTACAGAGCAAAGCATAACTGTGGAGAGTGATTTTTCAGTTGTTTTAAAAGTTAAATGGGGAAACCTTGCCTGTAGTTAATGCTTAGCCAATGTTGCTTTTAGTTTGTTACAGTAAAAAGTGTCTCACTTTGAAATCTTGCCGTGTGATCCTTCCAGTTGTCACTGGAAATTCAAATATCTTAGTTACCAGTCTCTATGGGGATCATAACACCTAACTTAGGTGATGAAATTTGCACTTGAATCTATATCTGATCCTATGGGATGTGAAACTGTTTTATTCTGTGGGTTGTGTAATCAAACGATGAGTAGGAAAATAAAACTATAGCTACTTCAACTTTATTTGGCTACCTGTATAATACTTTCCTTCACTACAGCTGGCTATTACTTTGAAGTAATAATAAGTGAGCAGGGAAAATATGTTACTGTGAAAGTACAATACGCAGATCAGTGGAGTTAAGGTAGGAAGAGAATGTTGAGTGGTTTGGCAGGACGGTTACCAGATCATAGAATTGCTGATCACAGAAGCAGGTCATTCAGACTATAGATTTATGTTAGTATTCTACCACATGATCTATTCCCACTCCTCCTCCTACAAAATTAATTTTCAAGCAACAATATAATTCTTGTGGATATACCCCTAACTTTTCAAGTCCCCCTTTGTGGTATTAATCTCTCAACTCTGCTAACGCCTGAGTGAATCTATGCTGCAGCTTTTTCTATTGCTTTATATCCTCATGAGATGCCCAGAATTGTATACAATTGTCTTTACAGGTTCAATCTTGCCTCCTTGCTTTGTGTTCTATGCCTCACAAATGGCATCCTATGTGACTGTGACAAAGGTAATCTATCCCTCATCCTTCTCAACACGGTTGACCATAGCATCCTTCTCCAGTATGCCTCCATTGTCATCCACCTGGGCGGGGCTGCTCTCATGTTTCACTTATATCTATCCAATTGGAGCCAGGATATCACTTCCTACAGTTATGTGGTGTCCCCCAAAGATCTATTCTTGTTTCTCTCTCTCCTCCCTGCCACCCTGCGACATCATATGAGAACTGCATTAGTTTTCACATGTATGCTGATGACACCCAATTCTTGTCTCCTCCACTGTTGTGTTTATCCAACATTGAGTACTGGATGAGCATATTGGGGAAGACGCTAGTCTTTTTTTTGGTCTCTGCTACAAAGTCTATCCCTCTCCTTGGTAATTAAGGCTGAACCAGAATATTTGCAACTTCGGTGTCAAATTTGACTGTGATGAGCTTCCGACCACACATCCACTCCATCACTGACACCACTGTTTCCACTTACGTAGTATCACCAGACTTTATCCCTGCCTTGCCTCATTTGCCACTGAAAACATCATTTGTCTGTTACCTCTAGACTTGACTATTCCAACACACTTATGGCCAATCTCTCACTTTCTACCCTCCATAAATTTGAGTTCATCCAAAACTCTGTCCTGAATCACACTGTGTCCCGTTCACCCATCACCCCTGTGCTCATTGGCCTACAGTGGCTTTCAGTCAAGCAATGTCTTCGATTTTAATATTCTTATCCCTGTTTTCAGATCCCTCCATGGCCTTGCCCCTCCCTACATCTAATCTCTTCCAGCCCACAGTCATCTGAAATATCTGTGCTCCCTAAGTCTGGCCTTGTGAACATCCCTCATTTTCATTATTTCATCATGGTGGCTGTGCCTTGAGCTGTCTAGGTCCTAAGTTCTGGAATTCACTCCCTAAACCCCTCCACATCTTTCCTCCTGTAACACACCTTAAAACCTACGTGTTTGATCAAGCTTTTGGTCAGCTGCCCATATATCTTGGTATCTTTTTGTTTCATAATGTTCCAATAGAGTACCTTGGGACATTTTACTGTTAGAAGTGCTATATAAACACAAGTTTTTTTGTCTGGATATCTGGTTCTTAACTTTTTTGCTTTTTTTGATTTGGGGATGTGTAGTAGAGTAATGTAAATACCAACTCTCTGCCATTGGACCTATAGTGCTACAGACCACTGCATTGCTTTTCCATTCAAATTGTTCTGAAAAACATCAGGACGCATTAACATATGTCATGTTTCACCTGCCAGAACACAATTAATATGTTTAATCCACTCATTTTTCAACATTGCCTTCATTATATATATATGGAAGGCAGTTGTGCCAATTGTATAATTTGGAAATTTCATGCTGAGAATGTTGGAGATGAGCTAAACTACTTTGGATAGATGGAGTTGCTTATCTAGCCTTTTCTGGGCAATCTTCAAGTTGTAAAATTTGATATGGATTTTTCCATGTATAAATGACATGTGACTATGCAAGATATCTGGGCAGTTGTACAAAACTACATGACTCTCAATATCCTATAATGAACATTTTTAATTGAGTTGTGCTTAATTTCACAAAATATGTAGTTTATTATGGGGGAGCAGGAGAACATGTTCTAATATTGCCAATTGTCCTCTGTTACTTATTGCATTACGCTAATAGCCAAGTGCTGAATTAAATGCTTTTGTGAAACATTGCCCTTAACATAACTCTTCCTTGGCTATTTCTGAAGTCAAAACTGCTTTTTATTTTTCAACACCAGTAGAAACTATCAATTTGAGTTGACTAATGAGTTGGGGGTGTGGAGAAAGCATTGAAACCTATAGTCACTGATGCTGCTCTGGAAGCAGAAGCAACAATTGAGGTTCTCATTTTGTCATTTTAAAAAAAAAAGTCAATTATAAAAATAAAGGAATCAACTACCCAACAATTGAATTTTCAACTACAAAAATATTTGGAGTGGGTGTGGATCAGTATGGATGCTTGTTTCTGCTTTATGTAATCTGTTTTTCTTTTTTACAGAGAAAGAAGATACCTTTTAAAATCACTACAAATGATTAATTTCTTTTGCATCTGAGCAGCCTTCTTAAATGGAAACTTTTCCAAACTGCGTTCAACAGCAGTCGATTATGTGGAATTTTACATTCTGATTTGAGAGATTTTGGAATTGACTCTTGAATTTGAAGTAATAAGACTAACATGAATATTTAGCAGTAATGTATTGGAAATCTAAATGCGTCTTAAACTCCTCAGCTGTAGAGCATTTTGGACAATTTTTATAACATTTATACTAAGATGTGAAAAAAACCACCAGAATGTAGTTCTGTGGGGAAATGTCATTTGTTTCAAACAAATGTTTATTTTCTGGGGTCTTATTTTTGTACTAACCTGACTGTGTACTGCTATAGGAATATGCAGGTTTAGTTAAAACGCCTATATACTGCTTTCATATTTCTTGCCTTCTGTTGTTTACTAAAATCAAAATTCATTTCAAATCTGATCCTGGAAACAATTTAATAAATACTTATTGAAAAACTTTATGGATATACTGCACTTTTTTTCTTCTATCAAGTGTTTATGAATTAATTTTAGAATATCAGGGTGTAGTACTTGCACAAATTATCAGGAAACCCATTTAGTTTAGTTAAGGAGATATAGTAACCTAAGTTTTTGCTGTGATCAGAGTAAGTCCATGGTTCTCATTACTGTTGTTTAGTTGAGATACGTGAAAGGAAACCGAAACCTCATGCCATATCTGACACATTGTAACAAATGGCTTTTCTTCAATATTGTACTTGCCTTTGGATGAGTTTAATATTTGAAGTACTGTGGAATTAAAATTAACCAGAAATATATTTAGGAAGGATGGCCATGTACTCATGACATGATTTACTAATGGCACTCTTGATTTAAGGTTGCAAGGAGAGTAGATTCTGTGTCTTGGAATAAGAACTAGAGCATTTTTGTTGTTTGTACATAAGTGGTTAACCCCAGTTGGAGTGATATAGAAAACAAGACAACTGGAACTGATGACAAAGTGGATCTCATTTAAGGGTTAAAATGACCATAAAGAGGTTGAGACTTGCAGGTTATTGTAGTCTGTGCTCTTTAAGCTAACTGATATACTTCCATATATCTTTTGTATTCTGTTCTGTACAATTGGGTGTTTTCAGTTCTGTATAATATTGGTACTTGCATTATGGTGCGCCATTGCCTGTTGGCATTATCTTCAGTGAAGGATTAATGACCATGAGTTATTGAAGTTATAATCAGTTTATTTGCAAAAATAAATTTGTAAGTCTTTTTAAGCTAGAACAAATTAAGCTTGAATGGAATGAAAAACCATTTGTTTGTAGAACCCCAAGTTTAATGTATTGTACAACATTAGTTACAATTAAAATGAGAAACTTTAAATGCAAAAATGTTAAATATCTGCTGGACTTGGAAAATGCAATGATACTCCTCATTTGGAAAGATATGCACTCCATATATAAACCTTTGACAAGCAAATATTTTGTGTAACTTGACCAGTGAGATGGATAACCTTGGGTCAACCAATTTACCTCCAATGCTGGGCACAATCCTCAGGATAACTAACCCTTTATAGCTCTAATTGTTAAGGAATCTGAGCAAGGGAGAAAAAAGTTGAAGTTGACCTTTAAGGCCATGCTTTCTGGAAAATCAGTTCTCGTATGAAATTGACCCAATCTAGAATAGGCATGCTATCTCAAAGTACAGTATCCTATCAAGCTGGGTTGCTCAGGTAATACATACTACCTGCTGGCCTCACTATTAACCAGAACAAGGCACATGCACACATAGTAGCAGGTACTGAATACTTGTTTGTGCAATCCCTACATACAAATGTAGTCCCTTTAAGACATTAGTGCTGCTAATAAAGTTTCTGTGTACAGAGACTGTAGAATTTAGATTGTGAATCTGTTAACTTGAGTTAAATATTGACAAATATTCAGAGTGAAACTACTAGGAGGAAGGCAAAAGTCTTAAGGTCTAGATAATATGCATCTCATGTTATGATCCTGTTAGGGACCGTTAATATTTAAAGAAATCAGAACACCCAGCAACAGAATTACACAAGATTTCATGTTTGTTTAAAAACTAGCTTTATTGTGCATATATAAAGAGAAATCAAACAAAGTAAACACCACTAAACACTATAGTTTATAAGACTTAAGGTATAAACTTGGCTCTACTTTTTACCTACACCCCACACCACCCCTCTCAAAACACCAAGATTTCCATTATCTTGTGAAATCTTGAAGATTCATACCTTTTGGGTTGTTCCCAGGAAAAGTGAATGCCACAGCCCTCCAGAATTTACTTTAATTCTTGGTGTTTCAGCTGTTCCTTGAGGTACTAATTACACTGGTATCCTTCCATTAGCTTTTGGCTTAGCGATCCTTCAGTTTTCTTTAGATACCTCACTGCTATAGACTTTTCAGCTTGTCCTGGCTTTGGGGCATAAGTAAACCATTCTTTTCCTGTCTGCTACCACAGATTCTGTATAGCTTTTTCTAAGCTAACTATTCAAGCTGACTGCATTCTGCTGCAAGGCTCTGAGAGGACCACTAGGTTTATTCCTTTAGCTGCAAGCTTGAGCAAATTCTCTAGCTGCTTTTCCCTCAAAACCCAAGCTGAGGTGCCTGCTTCTTCCAATAAACGGGTGCAAATAAACAAAGGAACCTTCCACCCCCAGACCTGGTCTCCATGACATAGTGGCATGCTCTCAAATGCAAACAAATCATTTTACCTTCCATGCTACTTTGATTCTGTAACCCATATGAATAGTTTATTTTGCTACTGGAGTTTTACGACTTCCCATCCCAGAATTGCTGGCCCTGTTGAGGAACTTGTTTACTACCTGGTTTTGCTGCCTTTTGATCTGGGACTGTATAGATTGTCTGCTGTGCCCTGTTCTATGTTAGAAGAGCCTGTATTATTGTTGCAACCCTACTTGTGACATTGTATGGTAAACATAAGTTAATTTTTAAACTGTAAGCCAAATTTGTTTTAATTACATTTACTTCAGGGTTACTTCTCAGTTTCTCACAGATGCCCCCATTTAACTACAGTTAAAACTTTAATTCCTTAAACTAGAAGTTATATTCTAAAACAAAAAAAAATGAACTAAATACTTGCAACACTTGGAAACGTGAAGGAGAAAATCATGGAAGTACAATCCAATTTTCCAATAATTTTTGGAAATGGGGCCTGGATGGTAGCAATGTTACGTCCCTTTTCAAGAAAGGGGAACAATGAGCCAGGAAATTTTGACCAGATAATATTCAGTTGTGGGTAAATGCTGAATCTACAATGGGCAACATTTAAAGGGAATGGACAAATTAACTGTACGAATATATAAGAGCAGATTCGGATTAATAAAATTTAATGCTCTGAAAATCCATCTATAGATAAATAGAAGGCAGTGGTGTTATATAGGTTTAAGAAGCATGAAATTGAAGGAACTGGAGCTGTGTTGATAATGGAAAGCAGGGTAAATTTTCCAATTAGTAGGATTCTGATATTACGCTCCAGGAATCCGGAACTACTTGGATATAAGAATGAGTGATATCAAAATTTACTCAAGTTATAGCGTATAGACTGCGTAATGAAGGATACGGACAACAGAGACAAATGAAACAGTATGTATTTTATTTGGCGAGCCAAGAGGGTGGATAGTGAAAAGAAATTTTTTTAAATGGTAATATTCCTCCAACTAGGCAAACTGGTCTAGACCTGTGATACATAAATCTTTAAAGGCGCAAACGCAGTGAGAACATTCAAATAAGCGAATTGAATCAGGGTTTATAAATGGAACATTAAATATATTTAAAAAAAAGTGAAGTTGTATTTAATTATATTAAAACAGTGATTAAGCTACAGTTGAAATATTGCACGAATTTCTCTACCAGAAGGATATTGGAGCTCTGGAAAAGTCACTGGAATAACACTAAACAGGAGATTATGATTGAGAAAAGCCTTTCTTTGTGACAGCAGAAATGTTTTTAAGGAGAATTTGAAGGCATTTCAAAATTACAAGTTTAGAAAGCGTTTTAAAAATGGAAAAAAATTGTTTCCATTGTTTTATTGCATTGGTAACAAGAAAATAGACAAGATTATTGAGATGAATGGGTAGGAACGCGTTAAGATTTGAAGTAGAGGTGATGAGTTATAGTAGAAACGGAAGACCAAGGATGTGGGAATGAATTGGAATCCCCAATGGATCCAGTTTAAAAAAAAACTACCAATAGCATAGCTGTAATGGATCTAATGGTGGCTACCTGTCCCTATGATTCTTTGCAGCAGTTGTCTATGGATACCCTTAAATGTGCTTCTAGATTAAAACTTCTGGTCATTGAGAGTTTCTGTTAGAGCCATCTGTGTGATTTTGCTGGAATTCAATTTGCGGAGCTCCTTAGTACCTTTTTGATCTGTTTATTTTCTGGATTTGAATTTTTCTTAAGGTTATTGTGTTTGAACCATCAATTCCTTAACCATTAACTGCACTGTTCCTAGTTTGGTATGAAGGGTTATATGTCAAGTGTTTTGACGTAAATGGATTAGCCTTAAACCCTATTTGTTAGTACTGACAGATGCGGCTTAATTTCACTTATTGTAAGAAACGATAAAGCTTTTATCTTCCTCATTGCTTCAACAGTAAATATTGATTTTAGATTTCTACATAGAACCCAAAATTTGCACGATTATCAATCATTTGCTTCCATGGGATACGCACCAGTAAGTCCACCCATCTGCACATAAGTGTGCATTTCAATGTTAAAATCACATGGTGCTTCACTGAGTTGTAATCGGGTAAAAATAGGTGCTGAGCCAAATGAGAGACAAGTAGGACTGAAGGGTGGATTTTAAATATAGTCTCATAAACAGAAATTTGGAAGGTGAATTTCAAAGCACAGCCGTCAATCTTGAAGGGAAGGGTTGGAATGCAAATGTGGCTGGAGCTGTGGTTGTAGCAGAGGTTAGAGATGAAGAACTTAATGGCTAAGAAGAAATTAAAATAAATTTAGTATAATTTGGGTTTTTAATGTGTTCTTTCCCTTAAATGTTGCATTATTAAACTTGAACAAGTCTTAACCCCCGTGATCTCTTCTAAACTCATTCTTCTCTTGAAATGTCGCTTCAAGGCTGCAGCAGGGTCTGAGAGGTGGCCTGCCTTCTACAGCAAACCTCAGGTATTGAGCACAAATTCCTTAAAGATTCAAAGTGAATTTCAGTAGATTGTCTATAAATAGCAAAGCACTTGTATTCTGATTTATCCAGCTGAAGCACATTGTTTAGCAAAGTGCATTGAAATGTATAGTGTGCTATGAAGCCATTGTTTAAAAAAAAATGAAATAACGAAGCTTTTAAAAATGTAGTTAAATAAGATGGAACCATATAAAGTTTGGCTATTATTTGGAAAAGGGAACAATTTTATATTTGAAGTAACAAAATTCTCAATCAAATGAATGTCTGCCGTACCATTGTTTTGTGCTGAACAGAACCTATTTTGATTAGTTACATCAGAATGTAATTTTATAAACAGTCATGACTCACTGGGGATAGTGCGCTACAATATCAAGCCCCACTGCTCCACGAACTGTGATAAATGTGTAAAAACTTGATCAATCCACCTAATTGTTTAATTTAGGTTAACAGAATATGTGCACCAGGTTTGTAAACTTAAACAAATATCTGTTTATTGAACAAATTGTCTTTAACCAGTGGCAAAAGAGAAATATGAACTGCTAATTTCTAAATATAACTGAAATTCTACCCCTTCTTAAATCCCTATACATACACATACAAGACACACAAAAATATTGATTTTAAGGGTGGGATAAAACAATTCAATAGCACCAATTCCAGAGTACAGGATTTAATGAGTTTTTTTTTATCGATGCCTTCAAAATTCCTTCCTTTGTTGATGACACAAAGTGGTCTTCCAGCACTTTCAGTCTTTAGATCACTGGTTGAGCACTTGTCTTTAAATATCTCTAACAGTGATTTTCCCCCTTGTCTCTTGACAAGAGTTTTCAGAGAGAGAGAGAGAGGGCAAGTTTTCAAGATATGAGAAGAAAAAGCCAGCTAGCTATTATTGTAGAATGACTGGAATCTTGCACATTGGAGAGATTTTAGATATTTTTCTTTATGGCTAGTAACTATTCTGCACTGAGCTCTTTCAAACCCTGGTTACCTGGTCATGAGCCAATTAAAACGTTGCCAGACAGTTCCCCCATTAGACTAGACTCCTCCTCCTGGCACCATCCTGTCTTTCATGGCACACTCTATCCCAGGACAGAACATTGTATTTATCCCTTGCACTGTTCCAGTGGACATGTCCTTCAAACTGCAGCCATTGTAACTTTAATCCACAGTCCAACAGAAATAAAAAGATATGTCCTTTACAAAATATACACACCTTTTTGAACAAATTGGATAGTTGAGTGCATTAAAGTTTGATCAAAATCACACTGCAAATAACTGAAAGGAAGTATCAAAGTATGGTGGTAAAAATCATAGAAAAGTTACAGTGTAAAAAAGAGCTCATTCAGCCCATCATGTCTATACTGGCCAAAAAGAGAAAGAAAACTAGCTGCTCATCTTAATCCCACTTTCCAGCACCTGGTCCATAGCCTTGTAGGTTACAGCACTTCAGATGCAGATCCAGGTACCTTTTAAATGAGTTGAGTATTTCAGCCTCAACCACCAACTTAGCAGTGAATTCCAGATGTCCACCGTCCTCTGGGTAGAAAGGCTTATCCCCATGCCCCCTCTAATCCTTCTACCAATCATCTTAAATCCATCCCTCCTCAGCTAGGGGAAACAGTCTTTCCCCTCTACCCTGCCTAGGCCCTTCATAATTTTGTGCACCTCAATTAGATTGCCCCTTAGCTGCCTTTGTTCTAAGGAAAACAACCCTAGCCTATTTAATCTCTTCTCATAACTGCAATTCTCAAGTCCTGGCAACATTCTTGTAAATCTCTTCCACTCCAGAGCAATTATGTCCTTCCTGTAATGTGGTGACCGGAACTGTACACAATTCCAGCTGTGGCTTAACCAGCGTTTTATACAGTTCCACCCCTGCTTTTGTATTCAACACCTTGCCCAATAAAGGAAAGCATTCCATATGTTTTCTTGAGCAACTTGTCCACCTGTCCTGCCACCTTCAAGGACCCATGGACATGCACTCCAAGGCACCTCATTCCCTCAACTGCCCTTATCGTTTATTCAGTATTCCCCTGCTTTGTTTGCCCTCTCCAAATGCATTACCTCTCTCTTTTCTGGATTGAATTCTATTTGCCACTTTTCCACCCACTCAACCAAACCATTGATATCATTCTGGAGTCAATAGCTATCCTCTTCACTATCAACAACATGACCAATTTTTGTGTCATCTGCAAATTTCTGAATCATGGGCCCCAACACTCAGCCCTGTGACACACCACTGCAAACTGTTTTCCAGTCATAAAAACATCCATTGACCATTACCATTTGTTTCCTGTCAATGAGCCAATTTTGCATCTAACCTGCCACCTTCCCCTGTATCTCATGAGATCTCACTTTCCTGATCAATCTACCATGTGGGACCTTGTCAAATTCCTTACTGAAATCCATGTAGACAACATCCACTGTACTACCTTCATCAATCCTCCTTGTTTATTCCTCAAAAAATTCTAAGTTAGTAGGACATGATCTATGCCAACAAACGTAATGGTACAACGTTCACTGACCTCCAATCCTCTGGGACCTTTCCTGTTATCTAGTGAGGATTGGAAAATGATCCTCAGAGCGTCAGCTATTTCCTCCCTGGCTTCCTTCAGCCTGGGATACAATACGTATGGCCCTGGTAATTTATCCACCTTCAATGATGCCAGTTCTTCCAGTACTTCCTCTCTCACTATGCTTATTGTATCTAATATTTCACATTCCTCTTTAAGGAGTCTGCATTGTCCCTCTCCTTAGTGAAAACAAAGTACTCATTGAGAACCCTGCCCACAACTTCCACATCAACCCACAAGTTACTTTGTAGATCTGATAGGCCCTACCTTTTCCTTAGTCATTCTCTTGTTCTTAATGTACTGGTAACACATAAGATTTTCTTTGATTTTACCAGCCAATATTTTTTCGTATCCTCTCTTTGCTTTCCTAATTTCCATTTTTACTTCACCCCTGTACTTTCTATACTCTAGGCTTTCTACAGTATTAAGTCTTTTGTGACTGTTCTAAGCTTTCTTTTCCTGCTTTATCTTGGCCTGTCCTGGCCTGTATCCTTCTGGATAACAAAGCGACCCTGGATTTGGCAGCAGCACCCTTTTTTCTTTGTAGGGATATGTCTATACTGTGCCTGTAGAATTTCACCTTTGCCTCCAACTGATTTGATTCAGTTGTTCCTTCTAATAGTTGTATCCACTCTTGCCTGCTCACCTCTCAGCTTTGTAAAACTTTGTCTTCCCCCAATTTAGAATTTTTACTCCTGTTCTACCTTTGTCCCTTTTCCAAATGATACTAAATCTAACTATATTATGGCCCCTCTCTCTCAAATGGTCCCCCACTGCTGCTTCATCCACTTCCCCAGCTTCATTTCCTAAGACTAAATGTAGAATTGCACCTCCTCTCGTTGGACTTATGTGCTGGCTAAAAAAGTTCTTTTGAATGTAGTTCAAGAATTTTCTGCCCTCTGCCCTTCACACTGCTCGTAACCCAATTGATAGGGTAGTTGAAGTCCCCAGTGATTACTGCCCTATTGTTTTTGTACTCAAATCTGTCTACATGTTTGCTCTTCTCTTCCAATATTTGGGTTTATAGTACGCTCCTAGCAGTATGGCTGTCCCTTTTTTTTTATTTCTGAGCTCAACCCATAGGCCTCATTTGATGCTTCATTTAGTATATCATCCCTCCTCATAGCTATAATTGATTCTTTAACCAGTAATGCGGCACCCCCTATTTTATACCCATCCCAATCCTGCCTGAAAACTCAATCCAGGAATGTTGAGCTGCCATTTTTGCTCCTCAAGCCAATTTTCTGTTAGACACATGACAGCACAATATATCGTTATATCTGTGCGCTTAACTCATCAGCTTTATTTACTATGCTCCTTATATTTACTCACACACGTTTTAATGCTGCCAAATTGTTGTGCTTTTGTCTTTGAGTCACTCATTAATTTTCCATCTTCCATTCCCTGTTCTGAAATGGCCCTCAGGTTTCCATCTCCTTGCCAGTCTAATTTAAATCCCCCCAACAGCGCTAGCAAATCTCCCTGTGAGGGTATTCATCCCAGTCCTGTTCAGGTGTAGACAGTCCAGCTTCCCCAGAACCAGCCCCAATGCCTCAGAAATCTGATGCCCTCCCACTTACACCAGCTTTCCAGCCACGTGTTTATTCACTCAATTCTGATTTCTACACTAGCTTGCAGGTGGGATTGAGAGAAATCCTGGGATTATTACTTTAGAGATCCTGCTTTTCAATCTCCTTCCTAGCTCCCTAAAGTCTGCTTTCAGGACCTCATCCCTTGCCCTACCTAAGTCATTGGTACCAACATAAACCACGACCCCTGGCTGATCACCTTCCCCCGAAAGAATGTCCTGCAGATGCTCTGACATCCTTGACACTGGCACCAGGGAGGCAACCTGCTGTTATGACACAGCAGATGGTAAATGCTGAGCTGTTCAAATCCCAGAGGGAAACTCAAAACTGTCACAACTAATTTTCAATTTGTATGTTTCAAGATATGGGCTTTGAATTCAATAATAAGACCGTGTCTTGAGGTTTTTATAAAACTAAATTAAACCTTTAAGAGAAATGATTTTAAATGCATAGATCTACAAATTACTATGATAACTTCTAAATTCCCTAATCAATCTAACTCCCAGTTACACTTTCATTAAGGCAACCCTTAGACACAAATTTTAAAAGACACAGGCAAAGTAAACAATACCCTGAACAGTCAGATTCAAAGTGAGTTCTCTTCATTTTAGTCCCTGGAGACAGCACTTTGGTACATACAGGCTGCAGGCTTTTCAGATTTGTTGGATCTTAAACTGCATCCCTTACAAACCAGTCGTCTTCTCTTTATGCATATTTTCCTCTTTGAATGCAAATTCCCATTGTTTCGCTGTCTTTTGAACTTTAATTCTCTACTAATAAAAAAAATCTACCATAGTACCAGTTCCACTAGTAATCTTGGAAAAATAAACAAGCACTTTCCTACTACTTCTGCTGGCTATATATACATTGCACCCCCTCCTTTGAATTCAAGCCACTATAGTCTGTGCAAAAATGCAAGTGTTCCCTTTACACTCAAATTTACCATGTTTACCTAATTAACATTTTAAACCTAACTTCTCTTGCATCAAAGCACCCGGATTAGCTGCCTCTAATTCAATTAAGCCTCAGGCGTGCAAATGTGCTTCCCACTATTACTCTATTTTACAATAAATTCCAATAACATTATGGAAATGATACCTTCCTGACAAAACCATCTTGTAGTCACATCTACGGCTACAGAAACACCTGTCTGTTCCACTAACTTAACAAATCCCCTATTACTACTGCTCTCCCCCTCCTCTTTCTCCCCTCCTGTACAGCAGAGCTGCCTGTGGTGCTATAAACTTGGCTCTGACTGCACTCCTCTGAGGAACCAACACCCTCACGGGTATGCAAAATGGAAAACCGATTGGTGAGTGGGACCCTAGGGGACTCCTGTACTACCTGCCTAATTTTCTCGGACTGCCTGGCAGTCACCCATCCCCTTTCTGCCTCCAGGCTCCTAAGCAGCAGTGTGACCACCTCTCTGAACGTGCTAACCACGTAGCTCTTAGCCTCCCAGATGCACCACAGTGACTCCAGTTGCTGCTTGAGCTCCGAAACCTGGAGCATTCCATATGACCAAACTGCCCTGCCATGGCTCCAATTTACTTCCCTTGCATAAACTTTATTTTACTTTGGTTTACTTATGCAGCTTTATTTTGCCTGGCTTTGACTTAACGTTATTTCTCTATTGCTTGTGTTTCTTAAATGTAAGTAGCCCCTTATTTTAAAAATGCTTTTCTAATTCTCAGCTACTTGACACTCCTTAACAACAGTCTCACCAACCAATGAACTTATGTTTCTCCTGTGATGTTTAGATGTTAGGTGCTGCTGACTGCCTGTCCCAGGGTGGTCCTCTCACACTCTCCTCATTGTTTCCCATCTAAACTATCCCACTGGAAGTCTTAATTCTCTAATTTGAACCTGTTTGGACCTTGTTACTGAATTATTATTTGTCTATGCTTCTTGAGGCCTCCATGCTGCTGCCTTTGGTCAGAGACTGAACAGTGTGCCTTAAAGTATGGCTTTAAATTGAACACAGTTGGAGGGGAGTGTCGTTAGGAAATCATAATGTAACGCCAGTATAATTTCAATACCTGTAGACGAGATTATTCATCTCATTTCCTCCAGGTTGTTGGCAAGTCAAATAATGCATTTATTTCAAAGATGTTCATAGAATTGATGGAAATAGAGAGCACTAGGCAATATTGGCTTGCAGTATAATTTTGGGCAATAATTGTATGAGCATTTACAAATCCTGATATTTTGATGTGTTATTTTTGTTACTGGTTTCAAGATGCATTCCTTGTATGATTGCCAGTAATCTATAGCTGCTGTTGGCGCTCTCTTTGCTGAATTACAAAGCATTGATGAGATTTTCTCATTTTAACATGTGAACAAAGTGTTCTAACTTGAGATGGTGTCTGATTCCCTATAAATGAAAATTCCTGAGCCATCCTTATGCTATGCTCTCTACCCCTTAGTGTGAATCTGTTCTTTGAAGCTGAGCATAGACTCTGTTGATGAGATATGAGGTACAGCTGACAAATTTCAAATTTCATTTCTTCCTATGTCAAAATTTAGCTGTTAATGTGGTTATTGCCATCCCTAATTGTCTTTGAAAAGGTACTGGTGAACTGCCATCTTGATCTGCTGCAGGTCTTGTTTAGGTACACCCATGGTGCTGTTAGGAAGTTCCATAATTTGACCCAGTGATAGTAAAAGAATGGAGTTAAAATTCCAAGCCAGGATGGTGTGAAACTTGGAGAGGAACTTGCAGGTGGTGATGTTCCCATGCACTTGTTCCCTTGACCATCTAGGTGGTAGAGGTTGCAGGATTGGAAGATATTGTCGAAGGAGGCTTGGCAAGTTGCTGCAGTGTATCTCGTAGATGGTAATGGTAGAGTGAAGGATATGCTGAGCCATAAGGTTTATAACTTGTAATGGAGTGCAATTCTACTGCTGCTGATGCCCCACTGTGCCTCTTGAATTCCATGTTTTGAGCTAGATCTGTTCTGAATCTATCCCATTTAGCACCATGGTAGTGCCACACAGCATAATGGAGGGTGTCCTCAGTGTAAACTTGGGACTTGGTCTCCAGAAGAACTGTGTGGTGGTCATGTCTATCAATAATGGCATGGACAGCTGCATCTGTAACTGGTGGATTGGTGGGGCCAAAATCCGGTATGCTTTTCTTTCTACAAAAGCAAAAACCGTGCTGGAAATCTGAAATAAAATTTGAAAATACTCAAGCCAGGTACCATCTGTGGATCATGAAAGAGTTCACGTTTCAGGTTTTTCCTTGGTTCTCTTACCACCTATTGCAGACCCATTCTAACAGCTCTGTTCTTCAGGGCTCTGCCAACTCGGTCAGCAGTGGTATTACTGAGCCACTTTTGGTAAGGGACACTGAAGTCTCCTACCCAGAAAGCATTTTTTCCCCAATGGAACAGGACACATCCAGGAGTGATGATGGTGTCTAAGACATTGCTTTAAAGGGATTCTAAGAGTATGACTGTCAGGCTGTTGCTTGATGGGTCTATGGGACAGCTGTCCAAATTTTGGCACATGTTCCCAGATGTTAGCAGGGAGGACTTTGTAAGCTTCACTGGGCTAAGTGTGCCTTTGTTGTATCTGGTGCTTGGCTTGATCCCAGGTGGTCCATCTGGTGGTGGTGTTAGACATTTTCATAATGGATTGCTAAACTATTTCAGAAGGCAGTTAAGAGTCAACCACATTGCTATGAGTCTAGAGACATGTATAGGCCAGACCGAAGAAGAATGGCAAATTTCCTTTCTTTAAGTTAGTACGACTAGCCAACTGTCAAAAGCTAGATTGGCATTTTACTTTACTATAACTGGCGTGTTGTGAACAGGTGCGTTAACAACAATTTATGACAATCTGGCAATTACCTCTAATTTATTGCAGTTTACTGCTTGGGTAGTACAATAGTCATGAACTATAATTGTTTCTCATGGTTGGCAGTTCCAAAATGTCTGCAGTACAGTTTCCTTGAACAATGTCTGTGCCATAAAACATTATGAAGAAACACGTAGTTTGATACCTACAATTACATATCTGAGAAACTAACAGTAAGGTATCCAAGGCATATGTAATAACGGACAGTTCTCATCTTTCAGCTGAGTTTCATGATCACCTGTAATATTTAAGCAAGTACTTGTGAATTATAAATCTCACAGTATATTCAAGATTACGTAGCTCACAAAGGGAATGGAACTGTGACCTGCATGATTTTGACAAGCCTTTTGATCCTATACTATGGGGTTATAGAATGTTGGTTTGTACATAATGATTTAGCTCTTGAAGAATGCTGTTCACAGATCAGTGACTATTCATTTGCCGTCATCAGTACATTGTTCATAATGTCTAAAGTGGTAAGAATATGGAATGCACTACTTCAAGAACTGGTTGAGGCGAATAGCATAGATACATTTAAAAGGCTAGGTAAGTACTTGAAGAGGAAAGGAATAAAAGGATGTGCTAATAGGGTTTTGTGTATGCATGTTCACAGATCTCTGATAATCAGTAAATGCTAAATGCATCAAGAGCAGAACTGGGAGGAAGTTGTGGCAAAGCAATGCAAAAGTGGAAATAAAACTAAGGAACAGAGGAATTCCAGTTTTGAAGAACAAGTTAGTGAGAGATTGAGTTTTAATTTTAATGAAGTGGGTAATGTGAGGAGGAACAACACACAGGATACCATATTTGCGGCTGAGTATTGAGAGAAATGTTTGGAGGGACACTAACCATGTACTGATAAAATAGAGGGCAGGAAATATCGAGATAAGAGGAGAGATTGGTAATCAAAAACTTATTCCTAAGCTCTGCCTGGAAATGTAAGGGAGAAAAATGCCCAATTTCAAAATGGATAACTTTGGCAGTTATTGGTGAGAAGTGTTTTGAACAAAAGAGGAAAATGGGCTTATTTGCAATAGTTTTAATAATGAAGGAAATATTGCTGAAAAGAGACATGTTGCTGAAGCTGTTCATCTTGCACTCATCAGGACAAATGCATGAATGCCAAATTTCATACAGTCAGAACAGTTTATACTAGAGAAAGGAGTGCTGATTGATTGGCAAGTCAACTATGGTCGAGGCATTGCCATGGTGAAAGCAACCGGGAACGGCTTTCCAAGCTCCTGGGTAATTCAAAAAAGGTGCAAGGTATGAACGTGTTCCTTCTGTTTTCAGAGAACATGTCCCTGTACATGAATAAATGTCATTTTTAGCAAGCATAAATGAGCCATGTTACGAGCTCGACTGATTATCTTAAATTGGTTGTTCATGTATCTATTACACTCACGATTGTTCAAGTGCTGCCCAAATGTGGAATCACATCCAATAGTAGATGTTTTGTTTTGGATATGTAAGTGTGGGCTGTACTCTGCCTATACAATTGAAGGAAAATTTTATTTGATTTGATCAGCCAATTGTTAGGTTTACAGCCTATGTAGCTGGCATTGCACCAGCACTGAAATTCATATACAAATGTGTGGTAGGCAGAACATCTTTTTGGACTAACAGCAGCATCCTTTTAGTGGAAAACACCACTCACGTAGCTACATGCCTTGAACAATCAGTCAACTTGGCAACAGTTGGCACCCTTTTCTCCTGTAGTATAAGTTGTTGTTATCATTTGAAATTTGGCGTTCTTGTTTGTCCTGATGAGTGCAAGGTGAAAAACTTGAGCAACATGTCTCTTTTTCAGCGATATTCAGGATCCGTACTAACTGCCAACTGAATGAAGGAAATGTGGAAGTTCCTTTTGAGGTCAAAGGAAATAGTGAGGCAAACACTAATAAATGGTCAAAAGTGGAAACATTCAAAGGCATCATGTGGTACTATTTCACTTGCCAGAGAGGTAAAAACAGGTCTTGGTTTTACTATCCATTTATGGGCATGATGAAAATAAATATATAGTGAGTTCTGGTAGAAATTCCTGTGGCTGCATCAACATTTTCTGCTAAAAAACACGTAAAACACCTTGTAGATAATACAGGTGAATGCACATCGCAGATATTTATTCAATAAACGTCTACCACCATTACTGAAACTTTGGAGTCTTTCTCTTTTGTCAAAGTAGACACAGCAACTCTTATCGTGGCTTCTAGGTCTTCCAACAGTTGCAAGCAGTACTTTTGATTCGCAAAGTCTAGGCAGTCACATTCTGCGCAAGTCAATGTTCTCGGCAATATGTGCCAGGCACTGCACCGCCACTATTCATCGAAAACGTGTTCGATTCTGCTTATTCTTTATTATGATGTGCCCTGTGAGACCTGCTCCTTATTGGCTTGGCTTGCTTTTGGCTGCTAGCAGGGCAGTCATGTTGATGGTGTTTGGATGAAGCTAATGTTTGGCTTTTCATCCACGTTACATGACATTTTATCAGACAACCAAAAAGCGGTAAGCGAAGTAAACCATGCACAATTAAAACATATTGGCACACCCTGCCATTTACCTTGCTATTTTACGACCCCACACAGATTAAAATACACATACATGCTGTGCAAGTGGGTATTTAGATCGTATGCACAATCATTTTATTTGCTGATCAAAAATAATTATCCACCTATAGATGTGTGGCAAGTGGCACGTATTTGGTAACAGTGATTTGGCTGTTTACATTGCAAGAGAACTGCAAGCTGAATATTAAGGGAGTAGATTAATGGAAAGTGAAATCAACGAAAGAATGAAGGAGGTTACACTTGGGAAGGATAAGCAAAAACTCAGGGGAAATGAAGTCATGAGATCAGCCATTAGCCACAGATTGAAATAGATTAAATAGATTTGCTCGGATCCTGCCGAAGGTTTTGGAGGTCAAAAACGTTCGTGATGCATAACATGGTTAATAAGATCACTGAATATTTTAAGTAATAACATTTAAGGTGATGGATAATTTGAAAATTGCGGTAACAACTTTCATAAAATTATTTAAAGGTGCTAGCAGAGTTATTTAATAGTAAGGAGAGATCATCTTCCCGTGATTGGCTGAACAGAAGAAAATTTCCAAGGATAAAGGAAATGGACCAGAATTGAGAGATTAAAAGGGTGGTAAAACTTTAGGTGCAAATCTCTTAATGGAGAGTAGTGTTTGAACCAGGGATTGAGGGACTTTGGATTTGAATCAGTAAAACTGATCTGGGTCATGATGGTTGGACACAATAGGTAAGAAAAACTGGGAAGGATGCACCATTTGTGGCTCACTAAGGAACATGAGGATGGTATCAAATTGAAAGAAAAGGCATACAATGCTGTGAGGATTAGTGGTAGTTTAGAAGATTCTCATCTTTAGAAGCCAGCAAAAGTTAACTTAAAAATATAATAGAGAGAAATTGGAATGAGAGTAAACTGGCAAGAAATAAAAACAGTAAGAGCTTCTACAAGACAGTAGCTAATGTAAATGTTCATCCCTTAGAGGATGAGACTGGGGAATTAATAATGGGAAGTGAGGAAATGGCACAGAAATGAACAAGTATTTTGTATCTGTCTTCACAGAAGATGATAAAAACATCAAGATTCGTAAAATATCAAGGATCTAAAGGGAAGGGAGTAACTATCAATAGAGAAAAAGTACTATGTAAATAATAGGATTAAGGGCTGACAAGTCTGGCTGTGATGGTGTGCATCCTAGGTCTTCAAAGTGGCTGCAGAGATCGTGGATGCATTGGTTGTAATCTCCAGAATTCCCTAGATTCTGGAAAGGTTCGAGCAGACTGAAAAAATGCAAATGTAATATCTATTTAAGAAAGGAGAGAGACAAAAAGCTGGAAACCACAGGTCCAGCCTAGTATGTCATTGGGAAAATTCTGGGATCCATTATCAAGTAAATAGTAGCAGGACATTTAGAAAATCATGATGCAATCAAGCAAAGTCAACATGGCTTTATGAAAGGGAAATCATGTTTGATAGTTTTTTGAACGTATAACAGTGTGTAAAGGGGAACCAGTGAATGTAGTGTATTTAGATTTGCAGAAGGCTTCCAATAAGGTACCACATAAAATATAGGAAAGAGCTCATGGAGTTGGGAGTAATATATTAGCATGAATGGAGGATTGCTAACTGACAGGAATCAGTCAGATAAATGTTGTTTTCAAGTTGGCAAACTGGCTAGTGAGGTGCCACGGATCAATGCTGGGGCCTCTGTTATTTGTAATCTATATTAATGACTTGGATGAAGAGACCAAATTTGCCGATGTACAAAGTTAGATAAAGCAAGTTGTGAGGACACAAAGCATCTGCAAAGGGATATAGATAGGTTAAGTGGGCAAAGATTTGGCAGATGGAGTATAATTTGGGAAAATGTGAGGTCGTCCATTTTGGCAGGGAAAACAGAAAAGCAGAATATAATTTAAATGGGGAGAGATGCTGTGGTATGGAGCAATCTGGATGTCCTTGTACATAAATCACAAAATTAGCATGCAAGTACAGGAAGTAATTAGGAAGGCAAATGGACTACTGGCCTTTATTGGAAGGGGAATGGAATATAAAAGTCGGAAAGTTTTGTTACAACTGTACAGAGCATTGAGGAGACTCCACCTAGAATGCTGTACAGTTTCAGTCTCCTTCCTGAAGGAGGGATATACTTGCATTGGAAGCAGTTAAGAGAAGGTTCACTTGGTTCATTCTTGGGATGAAACACTTTTCTAATGAGGGAAGGTTTGGCCTATACTCATTGGAGTTTAGAAGAATGAGAGCTGATCTTATTAAAACAAGTTTCTGAGAGGGCTTGTAAGGGTTGATGCTAGAGGATGTATTCTCTTTGTTAGGGAATCTAGAACTTGGGGTGCATTTTCAAAATAAGGGGTCCCTGAGTTATGATAGAAATGAGGAGGAATTTCTTCTCCCAGCATGGTTAATCTTTAGAGTTTTGTACCCCAGAGAACAATGGAAACTGGGCCATTAAATATATTCAAAGCTGAGTTAGGTTGATTCTTGATCTACAAGCGAGTCAAAGGTTATGGGGATGAGTGGCAGGCAGAAAAGTGGAGTAAAGGCAACAATCAGATCAGCTATTATCTTATTGAATGTTGGAGCAGGCTCGAGGGGCCAAATGGCCTACACCTCCTGTTTTTCATTTTTATCCAAGATTATTGAGGTTGGAGTTGAAGGAGAGAAGTTAGCTCTATGAGACCTAGCAAATATGCAAGAGGAATGAGAAGGAATTCAGAGGTTAGAGGAGTTAGCTTTGACAAGAGATTATAAGTGTCTTGAAGGGACATGAAGATGGCAAGTACACATCATGCACTTGTCTACATTTACTACTATATGCAATACTTGTTTTTTAATTCATTCATGATATGGGTGTTGCTGGCTAGGCCAGCATTTATTAGCCATCCCGAACTGCCCTTGAGAAGGTGGTGGTGAGCTTTCGCCTTCAGCTGTTGTAGTCCATGTGGTGAGGCACATCCACAGTGCAGTTAGGAAGGGAGTTCCAGAATTTTGACCCAGCGATAGTGAAGGAATGGCCATATTTCCAAGTCAGGGGGTGAGTAGCTTGGAGGGGAACTTCCAGGTATAGTGTTCACACGTGTCTAATGCCCTTGTCCTTCTAGATGGTAGTGGCTGTGGGTTTGGAAGGTGCTGTCTAAGGAGGCTTGGTGAGTTGCTGCTGTGCATCTTGTAGATGGTACACACTGCCACTATGCGTCAGTGGTGGAGGGAGTGAATGTTTGCGGTGGGGTGCTAATTAAGCAGGTTTCTTTGTCCTGGATGGTGTCCAACTTCTTAAGTGTTGTTGGAGCTGCACTCATCCAGACAAGTGGAGAGTATCCCATTACACTCCTGATTTGTGCCTTGCGGATGGTGGACTGGCTTTGGGAAGTCAGGTGGTGAGTTCCTAGCCTCTGACCTGCTCTTATATGGCTGATCCAGTTCAGTTCCTGGTCAATGGTATCCCTCAGGATGTTGATAGTGGGGGATTCAACGATGATAATGCCATTGAATGTCATGGGGTGATGATTAGATTCTCTCTTGTTGGAGATAATCATTGCCTGGTACTTGTGTGGCACAAATGTTACTTGTCAAAGCCTGGATATTGTCCAGGTCTTGCTGCATTTGGACATGGACTGCTTCAGAATGAGTTGTCACAAATGGTGCTGAACATTGTGCAATCATCAGCGAACATCCCCCACTTCTGACCTTATGATAGAAGGAAGTTCATTGATGAAGCAGCTGAAGATGATTGGGCCTGGGACACTACCCTGAGGATGTCCTGGAACTGAGATGATTGACCTCCAACAACCACAACCATCTTCCTTTGTGGTAAGCAGAGTTTTCCTCCCGATTCCCATTGACTCCAGTTTTGCTAGGGCTCCTTGATGCCACACTCAGTCAAATGCTGCCTTGATATCAAGGGCAGTCACTCTCACCTCAGCTTTGGAGTTCAGCTCTTTGGTCCATGTTTGAACCAAGGCTGTAATAAGGTCAGGAGCTGAGTGGAACCCAAACTGAGTGTCAATTGAACAGGTTATCGCTAAGCAAGTGCTGCTTGATAGCATTGTTGATGACCCCTTCCATTACTTTGGTGATTGAGAGTAGACTGATGGGGCGGTAATTGACCCGGTTGGATTTGTCCTGCTTTTTCTGTACAGGATATATCTGAACAATTTTCCATGATGCCAGGTAGATGCCAGTGTTGAAGCTGTACTGGAACAGCTTGGCTAGGGGCGCAGCAGGTTTTGAAGCACAAGTCTTCAGTACTATTGCCGGAATATTGTCATGGCCCACGGCCTTTGCCGCATCCAGTGCCTTCAACTGTTTCTTGATATCATGTGGAGTGAATCCAAGTGGCTGATGTTGTGACACAGCAGTTGGTAAAGGCTGAGTTGTTTAAATCTGAAGGAAACTTGAACAACTGTCAAAACCTATATTTTCAATTGGTATGTTTGAGATGCACTCTGAGTTCAGGAATAAGATCACCGAGCCCCGTAGTTTTTTTTATATAAAACTAGATTAAACATTTATTAATTTAACAAATTAAACATGTACACATCTACAAATTATTACCATAATAACTTTTGAACAAATCCCCAAATTAATCACTCCCAGGTAGATCTTCACCAAGGCAACAATAACCCATGGACTTTAAACAGATACCGGGCAAAGCACATTTGACTATGAATTCAAAATGAGGTTCCTTGCAAATTGGTGCCTTTGCAGAAACAGTAGGCAAACTCCTTTCTATTTTACCTAGCTTCCACTTTGAATGTAAATTTTCCATATATCCTAGGCTGTTAATGTCCCACCTTCTAACGATAACATTTTCATCCCACTAATTTTATTAGTAATATAAACATATTGCTTGGCATCTCCTAACTAGGTGCAAGATTTCACCCATTGTTTTGAATGGTTTATTTAAAAATGCAAATTGCCCCCTTGACACCCATGTTTCTAAATTTGTGTTTATCAAATTAACATCTCAAAACTACATCAAGGTACCCAGACTAGTTGGCGTTAATCCACTTCAGCCACACACACACACACCACAGACTAGAAAACTATTATTGAGAAACTATTAAAAATGTGGAACAGAACAAGTTGCATCACTCGTCTTTCTTTCAGTATTCTGTCTGATGTCTGCTACTTATATGATGTTTTGCCCTACTAATAAGTGTCACTTGAAATTTGTTGCTTTACATACATTGTTAGACTCCTGCTGCCAGTCATAGAACCTGTTAGCTTCTTGCTCATGCTGCCTTTTACCTTCAATTCTACCTATTACTGCCCTGGTTGAGAGATCTTTCAACTTTGTCTGAAGGATTTCCCATTTTCTTCCAGTGGAAAAGATAAGTTATGTTTCTGCGTGTAACATTTTTGTGTTTTTGGGTTTGCACTGAATGATGACTGACTTGATTTTCAATTGATCTTTTAAATAAAACCTAATTTCAGACAGGTAAGGAGATTTCTTTTCTTTGAGGGGCATTTGTCTGTGGAATTCTCTTCCCCAGAGAGCAGTGGAGGCTGGGTCATTTCATATGATAAAGGCTGAGTTAGTTAGACTTTTGATCAGCAAAGGAGTCTAGGGTTATGGAGGGCAGACAGGAAATTAGAATTGAGGACACAATCAGATTAGCCATGACCTTATCAAATGGTGGAGTGGGCTTGAGGGGTCGAATGGCTGACCTCTCCTAGTTCTTGTTTGTTCCAACTTTATTTAACTGCAGAAAGGATAACAAGCTGATAGAGAATTGTATGTTTGCATTTATTATTTGAAAATTATTACCTGTAGCTGTTGTGGATGAGTGAAAATACTAACTAATTGCACTTGAATGGAAAATATATAATTTCTTGAAATTTTCATATAAACTTTAACCATTATCCAAGAAATACTTTGACACTCTTATCTCTAACATTTTTCAGCTTTTAAAAAAACCCATGTAATAAAATTCCTTGTTCAGCCACTTGAAAAATTAATGTCCACAATCTTATATTGTGCTCAACATAACATTTATATTGTTCCTTCACTCACTGAACAACACTACAAAAAGATCTGCTTGTACATCCAATGCAGGTTGGCCAAAGGTCCCCATTTACTGGAGGCAGTCCTGGATGAGGCATTACGTGCCTGGGCAAAAAATCCCTCTAAGATTCTCTGGTGGTACTTCTCCGGTGCTTTTTGAGGTGCCTGCTGTAGGTTACCCAAGTCTCCAAAGCATGCAGAAGTGCAGGAATCATGTGCGGACTACTACCTTAATTTCCAGTTTGAGATTCTGGGCCTCAAATGCACAAACCTTCAAAGAATTCAAGTACCTGACTCTCCAAGCACCACCTGCCACTTGTGGCAGTGTCTGCAGATCGCACATAGGCTTCATCAGCCTTCTCAGAACCCATTGAACCAGAATGGAAGCAAGTCAGCCTCAATCCCGAGGGACTGGAAGAAGTTGGAGGTAGGACTGTGTGGTGGGTGTTATGTTTTCTGGTTCCATAAGTTAGAAATAATTACATTTTAGACCCTCATTCCGTGAAGCTCCAGCATTTTATTTCTTGCTGCTCACCATGTAGCATTGTGACTCAGCACATGACTGCAGTGCACCAATAAAATATGGCACCCTGGTTGTACATTCTCAACGATTCCAATTTCTTTTCGAATAATATAACAGTATGACAGTGGGGCAGGAGGAATGTCTTCAAGTGGTTGGAGGGATGGATTCACTGAAGGCTTTAATTTATGCAGAGATCATGCTCTCTAGCCACAGTGTGTGCGCTCTATCACGCAAACCCTCCAACTCCATCCCCACCAACCAAATCCTGTGTGTAGCTTTCCTAAAGTTAGGCTGGGAGCCAAACTGTCAATAAACTAGCGAGTGGTGAGTGAAGCCATTGTGGAGCTGGCTCAGAGTGGGCTCTGCAGCTTCAGATGCCATGGATGAGTAGCATGTATGTTCCTGGACTTGGCTTAGAAAAAAATGGTCACCCCAATCTAATACATACATAGCTGAAATATTACAAATGCTGAAAACCTGAAATAAAATTCTGATACATGGTCATTGACCTGAAACATTAACTATTTCTCTGTCTGCAAATGCTGCCTCACTTGCTGAATATTTCCACATTCTTTTTCTTGTAAAACAAATGATACTTGCATACTTTTCAATGGGATGCATAACAACATTTGTACTGGTATGGCTGTTATGTGGCATGAATAATTTTCTAACTGTCAGGAACTGTCAAATGTGTGCTTTATGACCGACTGACAGATTGCTCCCCTTAAGCATGGATCTGTGAAAACTAAAGAGCATCAAAACATTTTTAATCCAAATTGATTGATTCACAATCTATATGTTTAAAGTTTTATATATATTCATAAGGGGGAATTTGTTTCTTTTTGTACAGCTTATGCAATATGTAATTAATTTTCAAATACTCTCTCACGCCCATTAACCTAAGGGGGCGATGAACCTTGGAACATTTTGGCGTCTGGTGCGGGATCTGGGGTGGGGGAGGGTGAAAGAAACGTCCAAAAGCCCCCGATTGGTTGGAGGGAAGGCGGCGCCGCCATTGGCTGGTTTGTGACTCCCCCTCCCCGTCAGCGCAGTCACGCGCTTTCCAGGAACCCGTCAGGAAGATATCAACAAAACAAACGCGCGCTTTGCTGTCCCCTCACAGCTTTCCGGAGCCATCGGCCGCAAATCAACCTGACAGTACGCCCTAGGCCTTCTGGAGGTGGGTGCCGTGAAACTCTGACATTTCAGAAGTTATTTGTCGAAGCAGCGACAGTGGCAGTGGCAGGTAATTGTTCTTCCTTCAACCGGTGAGCTTGAAAAGTAACCCGAGAGAGAGATGGAGGATGAGGGAGAGGGAAGAAACTGGAGCCTCCGTGATGTCACCTGATTGGCACTCCCCGGCAGCCAATCGGAAACGGCTCCAGGGACGAGTCCTCCGTAACTAGAAGCGGGCGGGCCAATGGGCGCGGTGGGTGGGCGGGACTGGCCGGGCTCTCAAGTTGCTGGGCGCCCCGCCCACGGCGGGTTTGTTTGTGTTGGTCGCCATGTTAGAAACCAGGGCTTAAAAACAATATAATGTGAGTGAGGCCAGGGCCGTCATTGGAAGCCCAGAGGATCCCCGCTAGTAGCTGTTCTGATCAGACACTGGAGTTAGTCAGAGAAAAGGAACGATATCTTGTGGCTGTTTTCGTGGCGTTGGATGGATCAGCGAACCCGCCCACCAACCTTTATGTAAACACATGGCATCATTTTGTCTCTGCAGCTGATGTTTAAAGGGGTTAACAGTGGAGGAAACTCGTTTGATCTGTATTTTAAAGTGTAGCCAAGTAAAACGGCGCCTTTACTATGCTCGTCATTTTCTACCATGGGCAAAGGTCTAATTTATATTTACACGTGGTGTGTGTTTACAAGTTGGTAAGGCATAAGCTAGCTGAAGGTTGCCTGGTAGTTGGATGTCAAACGTGTGGCAGTGGCTCTATTAATATTGTCATTCTGCTAGCCGTATTTAAAATTTGTGAATAGACACTTACTGAGATTAATCATAATCCACGTAAGAAAGCAATTGAAACGTTTGCTGAAGGTTTTTATTTGGACCACGCCCCTTTTTCTGTAAAGCACTTATTTACTGGAGTCTACCTCCTGTTTTCTACAGAAATGCTGAAGTCATACAAACAGAAATTTATATGATGTGACTATTTTTTCGTGCATTTTGAAGAAATTACAGCCCAAATAAAATGTTTTGAAATAAAACTTTCAAAGTCCTGTTTAAAATGTTTTATTCTCATAAGATGCTTTGGGAAATTTAAACATTTAAATTGGTAAGTTGTGTTAATGTATCAGAATACTGTGGTATTGATGAGTAAAATGACATGGATGTGTTTCATTAAGAGAACTCTTACCTTGCTTCTGTGGTCATTCTGTCTCAGCCTAGATCTTAACAGTTTGATGTAAGGTGGTGTCAGAGCTCAGCCAATGGCATTTTTCAATTAATAACTGTACAATATGTGTTTCTCAAAAATCTTGTGTGTGCAAGAAATACCAGTGGGCCTGTGTAACTTATTTTCTGTGCCCATACCCAAAACTTTGGTTGTTGAAGGTAGACCTAGCACTCAAGCTACTGTTCTGGCTGTCAGCAGCTAACTCAGCAAAGACTAAAAATCAAATCTGGCTTCTTAAAGCTTTGGATGCTTAGCACTGTACTGCACTGGGTGGTGCTTTTATCCTCTAGTATATTAGGGGACTATAATATAGCAAGAATTAAATGTGACAAATTTTATTCAGGTCAAAATTGAGATTTTTCGAGTAATCCTTATTCTTGAAGTATTTATTGTTGTCACACAATTGTGTTCATATACTGTAAATATTTTGTCATATTTTATGAGATCACAACAAATTCAACACTGCACTTTGCTGACTTGTGGATGCTGGCTGTAGCCAACAGCAAAGTGTTTATTTGAAATGTCATAATAGTTTTATATTGTTCAAAATTTTGCCTGAAATAAATGTATAAATCAAAATTCCTGCCAAAGCTATTCTCTGGAGCTCTTGGTATAAATTTCAGTGGTTGTAAGTGTGCACAAAGTTTCTATGATTCCATCAAGGATTAACCTGTAACAATGTTGCCTAAAAGCCTAACTTTTTTAACCTTAGCCACACCTTTTATTTGGAGGAAGTGCTATGGGCCCCAGTTATGCCTGTTTTTGTAGGGTAGGAGGAACAGTCCTTGTTGCAGTCCTACTCAGGCCCCCTCCCACATCTCTTTCAGTACATCGATTACTATATTGGTGCCACTTCATGCTCTCGTCTGGACCTGGAAAAATTTTTATCGATTTTGCTTCCAATTTCCACCCCTCTCTCACCTTCCATCTCCGACACTTCCCTTCCTTGACCTCTCTGTCTCTATTTCCGGTGATAGACTGTCACCAATACTCATTACAAGCCCACCAACTCCCACAGCTACCTCGACTGCAGCTCCTCACACCCTTCTTCCTGTAAGGGCTCCATCCCATTCTCTCAGTTCCTTCGCCTCCGTTGCATCTGTTCCGATGATGCCACCTTCTGAAATGGCACTTCTGACACGTCTCCTTTCCTTAACCGAGATTCCACCACCCCCCCCCCCCCCCACTGTAGTTGACAGGGCCCTCAACCGTGTCTGACCCATCTTGTGTCACTCCCCTCACCCCTTCCTCTACTTTCCAGAACCATGATAGAGTCCCCCTTCTCCTCACTTTTCATCCCACCAGTCTCTGCATTCAAAGGATCATCTTTTGTCATTTCCGCCAACTCCAGCATGATGCCACCACCAAACACACACACACACCCACCCCCCCCCCCCCCCCCCGCCCCCCCCACGCACGCGCACACACACACACACCACCACCCCCCCCCCCCACCCTCCCCGGTCCCAGTCAGCATTCTGCAGGGACAGTTCCCTCTGGTACATCCTAGTCCACTCCTCCAACACCCCAACTCCCCATCCCCTTCAAACGGCACCTTCCCATGCAATCAAGGAAGGTGCAATACCTGCCCCGTTACCACCTCACTCCTCACTGTCCAAGGGCCTAAACATTCCTTTGAGGTGAAGCAGCACTTCATTTGTACCTCCTTCAATTTGGTTTACTGCATTCGCTGCTCCTAATGTGGTCTCCTTTACATTAGGGAGATTAAAAGCATGCTGGCTGATTGTTTTGCAAAACACCTTCGCTCAGTCCGCAAGCATGATCCTTCCTGTCGCTTGCCATTTCAACACACCACCCTGCTCTCATGCCCACATGTCTGTCCCTGGCCTGTTGCAATGTTTCAGTGAAGCCCAATGCAAACTGCAGGAACAGCACCACACCTTCTGAGTAGGCACTTTACAGCCTTCCGGACTTAACATTGAATTCAACGACTTCAGACCATGAACTTTTTCCCCCCTCTTGACTCCTTTTTAAATCCATTATTGATTGATTTATTTTTATATTTAATGATTTTATCCTTTTCCCCAAACTCCCCCCCACCCCCCCAGAGGACTATCTATCACTTGTGTTTGTGTTTTGCTTTCACAAGTGCTGACCCTTGTTCTGCTATTAACACCTTTTCTTCTGCTATCTTTATACCACTCTCAGCACCTTCTTCACCTCTACCATTAACACTCCCTTTGTCTTGTGTCCATGACATCTTTGTCAATCTTGCCTTAGCTGTCACCTATCCCTGACCTTCTATGTTGTACCAGCTTCTCCACCCCTTAAACAGTATAAAACCCATCGTCATATTTCTACTTATGACTCTTCTTCAGAGCTAAAGATATGGGCTCGAAAAGTTACTTCTGCTTCTCTCTCGACAGATGTTGCCAGACCTGCTCAGTTTTTCCATCATTTTCTGTTTTTATTTCAGATTTCCAGCGTCTGGAGTATTTTGCTTTTATTTTTTTAAACCTTAATCTGTGATTCAATCAAGAGCACCATTGGATAATACTTTCTTCTGCTATTAAAAAGCTATAAAGCCAGTATTTTTTGTCAGTGAATTTACAGCATGATGTGATATTACGGTATGCAGAGCAAAAGTTCCCAGGTTCAAATTGATGGTTGGGGCAACGATGCCTCTTTGCCCTCTAACTAGAGAGTGGAAAAATCAAATAGTGCTGATGACTTAAAACATGTGACATCATTGTCTTGGTGTTGGCTGAAGATAGGTACAAGCTCATGTTTGGTACTCCTTCCAAACCCGATGTGATAGATTTTGTTGACACTTGGTCTGAATTTACCTCCACCATCTGAAGCGGGCACATGAGGGACTGCACTCTGCTGCCCTCTTCTTGGGTGGGGGGCTCATTTCAGTAATGTTGTAGGCTCCTGGTGCAATGGAAGTTCATTGCATTTTCAGTCCAGAAGAGCAGGCCATTCAAAGGGAAAAATCTTAACAGAATATGTTCTTTTTTAGGCCAGTAGACATGGTTGAAGACTAAAAGTGAGCGTTGAATCAGGCAGGAGAGGAGAGGTGAGACACCTGGTATGGAGTTTCTGCCATTGTCCCTGGGACTGCTGCCACCCCTTCATTGCACTGCTTCCTGTACACTGTTTCCTCCTTCATTTGTGTGTGGCAGAATGATGAAGGGGTAGCCTTCCCAATAGGGAGGGACATAGGGAATAGTGTAGGAATGCAGTGAGAGGTCTCACTGTTGCATCTTTTCCCTTATCTGTGTTTTCACCAATTTGGAACAATGTAGTCGACGAAAATCCTAGTCTAGACTTGTGCATGATTTTAAACTTTGTTTTTTTTCTTTGTATTAGGAAGATTGAAATCATTGTTTTCAGTCCCCATTCCACACTTCATTCTGTAGCTACTGATTCCAGCCCTCTGCCTGGCAACAGCCTGATGTTAAGCCAGCCTGTTTGCAACCTTGGAGTCACATTTGATCTCTAGATGAGCTTCTGACCTCATTCGCCATTGCTAAAACCACCTATTTCCACTTCTATAACATTGCCTGACTTCGCCCTGTCTCAGCTTAACTGCTGCTGAAACTTTCATGAATGCCTAAGTGACCTGTAGAGTAGACTATTTTAATGCACTCCTGGTTGTTCTCCCACATACTACCCTCTGTTTACTTGAGATCATCCAAAATTCTGCTGCCCATGTCTTAATTTGCAGCATGTACCATTCCCCTGTCACCTTGTGCTCACTAACCTCATTGGCTCCTGGTCAAGCAATGCCTAGATTTTAAAATTCTCATCCTTCTTTTCAAATTCATTCATGGCTCAGCACTCCCTATCTCTGCAAACCTTTCCAGCCCCCAGCCCTCCACGATATGTATCCTCCCCTAATTCTGATTTCTTTAGCATTCCCAAGTATAATTGCTCCACCATTGGCAGAGTGCCTTCAGTTTCCTCGGCACCAAACTCTGGAGTTCCCTATCTACATCTCTGTGCCTCTCTCCCTCGTGTTCCTCCTTTAAGACACCCTTAAAACCTGTCTCTTTGTTCAAGCTTTTGGTCATCTTGCCTAATATCTCCTTACGTGGCTTTGTAATATTTTATCTAATGCTCCAGTGAAGAGCCTAGGGGCGTTCAATTATGTTAAAGGTGCTATATAAATATAAGTTGTTGTTACTTGGTGCTACTTCCTATATAATTTTGGCCATAATGAGTCGGAAGACAAAGTAAAAAGAAATGTGTGTTGGAGGGTCAAAATACTGAACTAAGCGCCACATACAGCAAATGAGGATCATACATTTGGGTCTACCGTGATGGGAGATAATACTGCTTTAAATCACAACAGTAACCATTATGATCAAAATTAACACAAAGATTAACTACAGGTCAGTAACTTCTTTAAATATTCAGATATAAAACTTAAGATACATAATTCTGATAGCATTTTTTTCAGGATTTCACTGTTTTAAACATGCAGCACAATATGCTCTCAGAAATAGAGCTGCACCCAGGTGAGGAGGGGTTGGGGGGCATGGTGGTATTGGTATGTGATCCTGAAAGCACCACAGTTCAGATCAGAGAAAATGGCCCTTAATTGCACTTTCTGGTATTTAGTCAGTTAAAGTAGTTATACATCTCTGCAGAAGTCCTGACGCGCTGATTCTATGGGAATTGCATGGGAAGTTTGAACCTCTGATGGGGAATTCTTTTGCTCCCAGGCTCCTCCAAACAAGACTCCAATTTGAGTTAGAGTTGGAGACTTCAGATAGTTCCTGGGTAATTATTCAGATAAGTTCCACAGAAATATTAGATGGAGAAATCTTTGTCTAACTCCTGGGTAACTATACAACTGATCCTCAATCAACCCCTGCTACCCCTTTGACTGTCCTCCCGATCTGACCTGACTACATCTCTCAACCCAACTACCTCTCCCAACTCGACCTGCCTAACCTACCCACCTCCCATCTCACCCGCCTGCCATCCTACCCACCATCTCAACCTGAAACATTAACTGCGTTTCTTTTCATAGATGCTGCCAGACCTGCTAAGCATTTCCAGCATTTTTTGTTCTTAATTTAGATTTCCAACATCCATAGCATTTTGCTTTCTAATACTGCAGATGCTGGAAATCTGAAATAAAAACAGAAATGCAAGAAACTCTTAAGAAGAAGGATTATAGAATTAAAGCATTAACCCTATTTCCTTCATTCCATAGATTCTGCCTAACCTGCTGAGCGTTTTGAGCATTTTCTGTTGGTACCAGATGGGATTGCTCTGATTGAAATTGACACAATAAATGAAATTTGATATCAAAGACTCTGCCCAGTGTGAGAATGGATGTTATTTTTAAAAATAATTTTTGGGAATATTGTGTTACTCTGTAAAGAAGGCTGGGTATCTGCGTGTGTAATTTAATTGAGCTGGTCAAGAGATTGATAGGAGTCAGGTTGTCTGGGAGATTCGAAACATGAAAAAGATAGCGATGTTAAACTTGAGGTACAAATAAATAGGTTAGGTCTAACATTTGCATTTTTTTTAGATAAATGGAGAGTTTGTTTCAATAGCAAGGGGAGTCTGAGGTAACAAGAAACCTGATTTGCATCTTGGAGGATATCCATACGTAAACAAATGGTGGGGATATTATGTTTTATTGACCCGAAAGCAAAGACAAGATAGAGATATGAAAGATTTTATATTTGGAAGGATTTGAGTTTCAAAGAGGTGTGGGAACAATGGTACCTGAAATGAAAAGGGGGAAAATGCTATTTTAGAGTTACTGTTTTGAACTGTTGAGCTGGAGTTAGAGAGATAGCTGGAGCTGTTGAGCCATAGCTGGAGCTCTGGGCTGGGAGAGGATGCAGTTTGAATTAACCATCCAGTCAAGCCAGAAAAGCTTTGGGCTGCAACAAGCAGTTTTATTTTGAAGTGGATTCCACTGCAGAGTGGAAGAGGGTAGATGTCATGTGGTATGCCTTTATTGAAGCTGCAACAGCTTGCCTTGTGTAATAATACTGGATTTCTTTTATAGTTAGCATCTGTAAGGGAGTGTTGCCTTGAGGTCTTTACTTGTGGGTTAGAGTGTCTTTTTGGGGAATGTTTTGTTAGACCAACCCTAATTGAATAGTTGTAATCTTGTGTGCTTAAGTTTTCTTTTATTTTTGTTAATAAACTTTTACTTTTAATTTTTTAAATCCAAAAAGTGTTATTGGACCTCTTACTGCTGAGATCGGCACGTCCTCTTCTAGTTTTCAGAATGCAAAAAAAAAGTGTGGCCTGTAAGCCAAGTTTCCTTCTGGGATTTGGTTTGCACAGCAATTAACAACGGCTGTAGTCATAACACCAGGATGACTGGGGTGTATTTCTGAAGCATTTTAACCATTTTTTGATATGAATGTGCAATTAAATTACATTCTGGAATGAGATGTGATGATATAATAACATATGAATGTTTCGTATGGGATGCAGCAGACCAAGGAAGGATAAGCCTTTCTTAGAAGTTTTGACATAATTAGTATAATTATCATAGGACCTGATACCTGTTCATCCAATAGCTTGAAATGGTGAGGCTCGATAGCTTGACTGTTTAATATTAAAGTCAGAAATCAACATGGGGCTTATGGTTAGTAGTAATTCGGTTAATCAGTTTTCATAAGTAGACTGGCCATAGTTGCTACAAGAATTTTTCATTGTGCCCTTCCATCACATGGTTTTGATAGCTGACTTCCTAATTGCTTATTTGAGTTTCTATTTTCACCCACTTCATGGTGTGTGTTTATATTAGGAAAATGAGATTTTTATTTAAAGGCGTGTAAATGCTTTCACACATTTAAAAATTGCCGATCCTGATACTGAATCAAAAGTTGGTATGAATAAGAGTTTGAAATGACTTATGTAGACTTCATGACTGTCCAAAATTTTGAAGTGATATTTTGAGATTGTTGACTGTGCTTCACTGTTGTCAGGTGCAGACCAATGCAACTCACCCAGTGAATATTCAAATATACGAGATGTTTTTTCCTGCATATTTTGGGCATTAAAGAGCCTCCGAGCTAGCCAAGATGTGACCTTGAGCTCCATTGCAAGTTTAACATGCATTTCATGCAGGATGCCATCCTGGTAAAGGTAAAGCACACACTAGGAATGGCCACCCCAAGGATTGTTAAGGTACTGATTGGTAATTAGTTGGCTGCTAACACTCACTAAAAGGTCTTGAGCCATTTTGCTGCCTCAGGCTGCAATTAACAATCTCTTAAAGCAGCCAGCTGAATTAGAGTAAAGAATCATTGCTGAGGATTTCTAGCACTGCTTAAAGTTATGCTCACCTTTTCACTGTTCACTTGCTGCTGGAGATCAACTGATTACACTATGTTTGTAAAAGACATTTGAGACCATCTGGGACACTGCCAAGACATTGTCAACACTCCATCAGTGTTTTTCCCAGGAATTATCTGAGGACTTCACTGAAAGAGAATGAGTGCTGTGCTACTGTACTATTGCAGACCTTATAGGAGTCACCATGAAAAAGGGCGTGCTTGATTATGTGAATCTTGCTACAGGCACTCTTGGCCTGGAAGAGATGAGGCCAGCCAGAGCAGCACAAGCAACTTCTGGAGGGCAATCAACAGGAGGCCCTATCAACCCCAGGTCTTCAGAGAAGTGTCAAGAAGTCTAGTACTTGAGGCTGCACTTTACGAAGGTGGTCATCACAGTTCTGTGGCCCAGTGAGAGAGAGAGACTCAGACCTCACACAGCACAGCCAGGACCACAATGAATGATTATCTACATAGCATTCAGTGGGTATGCTACCTTCATTCTGCTCCATGTACAGAATCTCACTTAAAATATTTGCCAAATAAAACCCCATATCCACTTCCACCACTAGAACCAATGCTTTCAGCAGCTGAAGTGCTTTTGACAATCCTTTTCATTTTCTTAGCTTCCCAAGCTACACTGTAATAATATTTCCTGTTTTCACTGCAAGAAATATTATGAAACCAGCTGCACTAGAATATGCATCAGGAAGGTTAGCATGTGAAGCATCGTCACAAATGACAAGTTTCATGTTCTTTAGGTCACTTAATTTCTCCAGATTAAATTTTTTAAAATGTTTTATTTGCCTTTAAACTATTCTCTACTTTCATTGTAATACCTAATTCCATTACATCAGAACTAGAATCTGAGTGCCCAACCAGTTTCACTGTAGTGACCAAGCAAGCTTTGCCATTGCCTTGTCTTTAGATATTATGCCTTATTTCTGTGGTGACCGAGTATGATCAACTGAGGTGGGAGTAACACTCCCCAAATAGCATTGTTGATTTAACAGTTATTCCAGACCTGCTTTGCTTAATATCTAAATCAATATATTTACAAGTCCCACAAGCCTGACTCCCAATTTAAAATTCTACTCCTTTATTAATAACATTTCTCAAATCCTGCAGTACAACCCTGTAAGAAATTTTCTTCATGCATCATGAAGATCCTGAAAGTTTTCCTTTGATGCCAATAAAACATTGCAGGATCTGCTTTTAGTTGAGCACAATCTATTTTCAGCAAAACAGATCTCTATGAAAAATACCACAGGCTGAAAGCATAATTTACGCCATGGGTGCATTTGTTTAGTTTCTATAATTTTCCTTCTGCATCTGCTGCCTCTTTCGTTGGTTTCATAAATGCTGAAAAGTATCTCCAACAGCTAATTAGTCATATTTTGGAATTATTTCAGATTTAGTAATTCTGAGACATGAACCTTGACAGTTTTGTTGCCATGTCTGATAAGTACTGTCTTACAATTACAACCTATTGCCTTACCAGGGCCTTTCCATTCGCTATGACCCTCTCTTTTACAATCTACCAGTCTCCTGAATTAATTTCTGTCTTAGATGGTCTCCCAATTTTCTCCAAGATCTCAGCCTTGATGAAAGCCTGACTCTCTGCATGTAAAGCGTTCAAATATGCAGGAAAAAAAGATGGAACTAATTGTAGTACCTTCTAGAAAGGAGGACCATCACGCCGAGCAGAAGGCGATTTAGGATCATAGAAAGTATATGGCCCAGAAAAAGGCCATTTAGGTCACCATGTCTGTGCCAGCCGAAAAATGAGCCACCCAGCCTAATCTCGCTTTCCAGCATTTGGTCCATATCCCTGCCGGTTACAGCACTTCCAAACATTTTTTAAATGAGTTGAGAGTTTCTGCCTCTACTACCCTTTCAAGCTGAGAGTTCCAGACCCCCACAACCATCTGGATAAAAAAAATAATGGAAATAGGCCCTTCCCATCCACTGTTTCCAGATCCCTCAGAATTTTGTACATCTCAATCAAATCTCCCCTAAGTCTCCTCTGTTCCAAGGAGAACAACCCCAACCTATCCAATCTTTCCTCATTGCTGCATGAGAGAACTCATCCAGGTATTGGACCCGGGACCTCTCGCATACTAATTCAATGAAAACCCAAAGTGAAAACCATATCCTTAGACTTTTAGAATTAGCATTTGAGACTAGTACAAAAGTGAAATACTGCAGATGATGGATATCTGAAATAAAAATAAAAAAAAACTAACTATATTCAGATCAAGCAGCACCTGAGGAGAGAAAAACAGGTCTGTGACTATCGTCAGAACTCAGTATGAGAAAAAGTAGCGTTTTTAATTATTTTGTGGGGTGTGGGTGTCACTGGCTAGGCAAGTATTTATTGCCCATTCCTAATTGCCCTTGCGAAGGTGGTAGTGAGCTACTGCCTTCAACTGCTGCAGGCCATGTGGCGTAGGTACACTCACAGTACTGTTAAGAAGTGAGTTCTAGAATTAGAATAAATATTCTAGGACCCAGTGACAGTTTACCTCCAAGTCATTCCTTCAATAACAAATAGTGATGTTCCTATTATGTAATTTTAAGACACTTTGCTTTTTTCACTGATTTTTATTACCTGATGCCATTAATACTTGTTTAACACTCTGGATGAGAAGCATCAGGTTTTGTTAGTGGGATACAGCTATGTCCTGATTCTTTTAAAAAAAAATACTTGCCTTATGCTCTATGTCAAGTTTTGAACAAGATTACTCAAATGCATAGTTATCTCATTAGAGACTATATCAGTATTTATTAAATGAGGTGCTTATTGTAGATTTTTCAAATCTCCAAAGTGCATAGGAGCACAGGGATCACTGCTGCCTGGTAAACCATGACTTTAGTCTCGGGTTTGAGACCCTGTCCTCAAGTATTCTTTTCTTCATTTGGCAGAAGGCTGAGCTAGTACACTGGAGGTGAATTTTGTCTATATCTACCTTCGAGACATGGCTCCCAAGATATGGAAAATGGTCCAGGTTTTGCAGAATCTCACCATTGATCTTAATCAACAGGGGGAGGTGTGTTACTGTAGGAGCTGGTTGGAAGAGGACCTTAATTTTCAGGGTGTTCAGTGAAAGGTCCATTTTCTTGTGTTTCAGAGAAGGAGTTGACAATGACCTGGAACTCGGTTTCTGAATGAGCACACACACAAGTATCATCTGCATACTGAAGCTCTAAGACTGAGGTTGGAGTAGTTTTGTTTTGGATTGAAAGCAGCGTAGGGTGAATAGTTTCCTGTCTATTCTGTAGATTATCTCCACGCCTGGGTAATTTACTGGAGGTGAGGTGCAGTATTGCAATGAAGAAAATGGAGAAGAGGATTGGTGCAATAACACAACCTTGTTTGGCCCCAGTCTTCACTGAGATAGGGTCTGTGATGGCTCTGTTGATGAGGATCATAGCTTGTATGTTATTGTGGAGTAAGCAGAGGATGGTGACAAATTTATTAGGACAGTCAGGTTTAAGGATAAAGTTCCATAGGCCTTCATGGTTGACAAGAGTAAAAAGTTTTTGTGAGGTTGGGAAAGGCCATATACAGTGGTTAGTGCTGTTCCTTGCATTTTGTTTGAATTTGCCGAGCGGTGAAGATCATGTCTATGGTGCCTCTTGATAGTGAAAACCACACTGCGATTCTGGAAGAAGCCCTTTGGCCACTGGGAGGAGACAATTAAGGAGGATCCTTGCCATGATCTTTTCTGCGGTAGACAACAGGAAGGCTCCTCTAGTTAACACAGTCAGACAACCTACAGAAGGCACCTCAGCACTGGAGAAGTACCATCAGTGGTGCCTTTGCAGGATCCTCCAAATGTGGTTCAACAGCAGTTCCCTCTCTCAAGCCAACATGCCTAGCATCGAGCCACTAATCACTCAATTAGCTTTGCTGGAAAGGACATGTTGTTCATATGCCTAACACAAGACTCTCAAGACAATGTTCTATTCAGAACTCGTTACTGACAGGAGACTTTCAGAATGAGGATGAAAGCACCTTAAGCAGATCTGGCTATTACAGCAGAGGGCAGAATTATAACAGCAACATTTTCCAGGTCAGCAGAAATGCTTTAGGGATGTCCTCAAAGCATCCCAGATAAAATAAAACGGCCCCACCAACTCATGGAAGTCCTTGGGTTTGTGACTCATCAAAGTGGAGAAGGATTATTCTCCAATGTGTTCAGTGCACATTGAGAGACTTCGTCAGGAACAGAGGCAAAGTTGAGGCATTGAAGAGAGTGCACAAACCTCCAAACAACTTGTCTGCTTGACCTTTCAAGCACCACCTGCTTGTGGCAGAGTCTGCAGATCGCACATTGGATTTATCAGCCATCTCGAAAACCATGGAAGCAAGTCATTCTTGATCTCGAGGGACTGCCTAAGAAGCTATTTTACATTAAATTTCAACTCTCTTTAGTGACTTCCTAGTGTCCTCACCAAATCTAAAGCAAGTAGTACTGTTTAAATTCCTTAATCTTGTGGCAATCTTCACTACTTTAGTGAATCAAGGTAACATTTTAACTAATCAGTTGTATACGCTGTTGAAGTGCAAGCACTATCTAGCACTACACAGTCAAAAGGATGTCTCAACTCACTGGAGACAGTGCACTGCAATATCAAGCCCCATCGCTCCCCAAGCTGCAACAGATGTGAAAAAGTTTGATCAACCCACCGAATTGTTTAGTTTCGGTTAACAGAATACGAGTACCAGGTTTGTAAATTTAATAAGTAAATAACTGTTTATTGAACAAATTGTCTTTAACCAGTGGCAAAAGAAAGAAATAGGAACTGCTAATTTCCAACTTTATAACCTAAACACACACAACATGGATTTTAAGGGTGGGATAAAACAGTTCAATAGCACCAATTCCGGAGTACACAATTTGATGGGTTGATTTTGATCGATGTCTTCCAAATTCCTTTTAGTTCTTTGTTGATGACATGAGGTGGCCTCCAGCACTCTGTCTTTAGTTTACTGGTTGAGCACTTGTTTTTCAATGTCTCTAACAGTGATTTCCCCCTTTGCCTCATAGGGGTTTTCAGAGAGAGTGCAGGTAATGGAGATATATGAGGAGAACAAGTCAGCTAGCTATTTTTGTAGAATTACTGGAATCTTATACACACTGGAATAAGAGGTTTCAGGTGTTTTTCCTTTTAGGCTAGGAGCTATTCTGCTGCACTGCTCTCGTACAAACCTTGGTCACCTAGCCAGGAACCAATTAAAATGTTGCCATGTAGTTCCCCTTTAAACTAGACTCCTCCTTGGCACCATCCTGTCTTTCATGGTACGCTCTGTTAAAGGCTGATTGGCATCCTGTTGACCATACCACTTTTGCCTGTTTTCTTAAATTGGTGAAAGGTACAGCTATTGTGCTGAAGTCAGGCACAGACCCCCTATAACACCTACACATTTGCAAAAACCTCATGATTTCTCGTTTAGTTTTAGGAATGGGGAATTCTAATAGATTGTTCACTTTTGCTGTTCTTGGCAACACTTCCCTTGTCCTACAATGTGATCTCGCTAAATTACCCTTGCTTTTGTAAATTCGCTTTTGGTCAGATTGATGACTAAGCCAGCCAACTGTAGCTGCTTAAACAGGTCTCTAATTGCTTTACATGCACCTCCCATGTGTTATTATATATTATAACACCATCTAAATAAGACACACAGCTATGTACTACAGCTACTTTATGTGCTCCTGTGAGTTTTTCTAGAAACATGGACACAAAATCCAACATGGAGGATTCGTATTTATGCTTTAGAAATTTTTCCTTAATTATTTTTAATGGACCTCTTATTTCATGGCCATAAATCAATTCAAATTGACTAAATTCAGTAGATTCATTTGGGGAATCTTTGGTAGTAAATAGTAAGAAATTTAATCCTTTGTCCCAATCTTTTGGGTATTCATGGCAATAAGTCTTAATCATGGTTTTGAGAGCCTGATGGTATTTCTGTAAAGCTCCCTATGTCTGCGGATATATGCGGTAGATTTTAATTATTTGATACCCAAATTGTGGATTGTGTCTTGGAAAATTTCAGACATGAAGTTACAATCTGACCAAGGTTCTATTTCAATTGGTAGGCCGTAATGAGTGAAAAACTTTGTTAGCTTTTCCACTACCGCTTTAGCTGTAATTGTCCTTAAAGGAATAGCTTCTGGAAATTGGGTTGTCATATCCATGATTGTAAGGATATACTGATGTTCTGCTTTTGTTTTGGGTAATGGTCCTACACAACCTACTAATATGCGACTGAATGGTTCTTCAAAGACTGGTATGGGTATTAAAGGTGCTGGTTTGATTGTGTTGAGGTTTACTTACTACCTGACATGTATGACATGTTTTGCAAAATTGCACTACGTCCTTATGAAGTCTTGGATAGGTAAAATGCCTGTTTATTGATGCTTGGGTGTTCCGTATTCCTACATATCCTGCCATAAGGATTTCATGTACTACTCGCAATATCTCCTTACAATATTTGGGTGGTACCACTCTCTGATGAACAGCCATCCATTCCTCATCCACAGGTCTGTGAGGGTGTCTCCACTTCCTCATCAGAACTGTGCTTTTAATATAATAGCACTCTGGAACTCCTTCAGCCTCAGCTTCAGTGTGAGCTGACTGTGCTATCTTATTTAACTCTGGATCTGCTTTCTGAGCCTTAATTAATGAAGACATGCCAAACACTTCCTTTGAATTATCCTCATTCTTAAAGAAAGTTTTAGCTACTCTAACGTCTGTTCATGGTATTGTTTAGACCTCTGGTGATGGACTTTTGTCAGCCATTTCGTCACTACACACAGTGGAAAAATACCAGGAAATTGTTCTTGTAACTGCTCTGTCTCTTTAGCCACTCATGGATTTTCCGTCCTTATGGGCGAAGCTCTAACCTTCACTCCTGCCAAATCATTGTCCAGGAGTAAATTGACTCCATCCATTGGTGATTTCTTAACCATCCCTACAACCATTGATCCAGATGACAAACCACACTCCGATTGCACTTTGTACAGTGGAACTGGGATATACTCTCCACTTATCCCATTTACCAATACTTTAGCTTTCATTTAACTCTGGAGGGAAAATTAGGTCCTTCTCCAGCAGAAGAGTTTGAGTAGCCCCTGTGTCAGTTGATAAAGTTATGGGTTTAGCTGTATCATTTGATGAAAAAGGGGTTATCTTTCCTTTAGACAAAAACATTTTATATCTCCTCTACCTTATTCACCACCTGCATTCACAGCAGCGTTTACCTCCAGACCCTTTTTTGTAGTTAAAGCTACATTTTGACCCATGGCATTTTCTTTTTGAGTTCCCTTTTCAGACTCTCTCTCACGAACTCCAATAAGTTCCATGGGCTTCCCTTGCAACTTCCAGCATTCTGAATGAATGTGTCCTACTTTATTACAATGGAAACACTTAGGACTTTGAGTTTTACCTCCACTCTCATTACCTTCCTTCCTGATCTGGGGAGGAGATCTCAAGGTATTCCCAGTTATCTATTCTTTACCCTGGCTATCTGCCTTCCTTTCACTCGTACTTTCTATCCTTTTCAAATCTTTGGGGGTGATGGAAAAAAAGTTTAGTTTTATGGATCAGCTCATAATCGACAGGCATTACTGCTGCCTGTCTAGCAGTTGCAACCCTTTGGTCTTCAACGTAGGTTCTTATTACAGAAGGTAGGGAGTTTTTAAATCCTTCCAAGAGAGTGGTCTCTCTGAGAACTTCATGGGTAGCTTCAACTCCTAATGCTTGTATCCACCTGTCAAAGGTACTTTGCTTAACCCTTTCAAATTCAATATGTTTGCCCAGGCTGTTTCCTTAAATTACAAAACTTTTGTTTGTATGGTTCAGGGACCACCATCTATGTACTCAAAAGGGCTTTTTTCACCACGTCATAATCATCATAAACCTCCTCTGACAGTGAAGCATAAATGTCCAGTGCTCTACCTGTCAATTTGCTCTGTATGAGCAATGTCCAGTTTTCCTTTGGTCAGTTCATCTATTTAGCTATCTTCTCAAATGAAATAAAGAATGCTTCAGTATCCCTTTCCTCAAACTTTGGAAGAGCTTGTACAAAATTAATCATGTCCCTACTGGGTCCTAATCTGGAAATAAGTCCTGTCTCATTTATTGTTGTCTCTTTTTTAACTGCCAGGATTCTAAGTTAGAATTCTCTCCCTCTCTTTTTCTCTTTCTTGCCTGTCTAACCTTGCCATTTCTAACTCCCTTTGAAATTCTCTCTCTCTTTCCTTTTCCTTTTCTTTTTCTTACTCTGCCTTTTCTTTTCCTGCTGCCTCTAGTTCCAAGTTTTTTATTGGCAACTGAATTTGAGCCCATTCCAGTGAACTACTCCTTGGAGATCTCTGTCGCTTGGGTATTCCTTCCAATTTCAAATGTGCCATCTCTTCGATTTATCTCCGCCTTCCTAGCTTTGGCAGGAAACCCTACTCTTCATTTACTTGCCAATTTGATTAACCTGGCTTTTGGGATCCCTTGTAAAATCTCCAGGCACATCCCTTCCACTTGCAGGAAAGCTTTAGTGGTTTCCAGTACCATCTTATTTTTGATGGTACAAACCTGGTGTTTCCTTTAAGCAGTTATTACTTACAAAATCGTTCCAATGATATCTCAGTCAAGCTCCCGAACTTTGTCACAATTCACTGGGGATAGTGCACTGTAACATTAAGCCCCACTGCTCCCTGGGCCGTGACAAATGTGAAAAAGTTTGATCAACCCACCTAACTGTTTAATTTAGGTTAACAGAATATGAGCACCAGGTTTGTAAACTTAATAAGTAACTAACTGTTTATTGAACAAATTGTCTTTAACCAGTGGCAAAGGAAAGAAGCATGAACTGCTAATTTCTAAATCCATAACCTAAACTCTTCCCCTTCTTAAATCCCTATACACATACGTCCAAGACATAAAAACATACAAAATATGGATTTTAAGGGTAGGAGAAAACAATTAAATGGTACCAATTCCAGAGTACAGGATTTGATGGATTGATTTTGATTGATGTCTTCTAAATTCCTTTCAGTTCTTTGTTGATGACATGAGGTGGTCTTCCAGCACTTTTAGTCTTTAGTTCATTGGCTGAGCAAATAAATGCCTTTCAATGTCTCTTAACAGTGATTTTCTCCTTTGCATCTTGGCAGGGGTTTTCAAAGAGAGAGCAGGCTATAGGGATATGAGGAGAAAAAGCCAGCTAGGTATTATTGTAGAATTACTGGAACCCTCACACACACACAGAAGCAAGGTGTTTTTCCTTTCAGGCTAGGAGCTATTCTGTTGCACTGCTCTCTCTCACACCCTGGTCACCTGGTCAGGAGCCAATTAAAATGATGTTGCCAGGCAGTTCCCCTTTAGACCAGACTCTTTCTCGGCATCATCCTGGCTTTTATGGCACACTCTGTTCCAGGGCAGCAACATTGTGTATATCCCTCATACTGTTCCAGTAGACTGTCCTTCAAACTGCAGCTATTGTAATTTTAATCCACAGTCTAACAGAAATAAAAGATATGTTCTTTACAAGGAGCCCAGGACTAAAATTCTTTGTGATCTGCATAATTTGTTGGATTCATCACTATCTTCATCTTCTTTCTCAGAATTCTCTGCATCATCATTTTGAAGATCCTGCCTCTCCTATTTGTGCAGTTGATTACATAATGATACTTTTGAGTCCCAACTGAGGCACCTATTAACTACTGTTCCTTGAGCATTCCTGGGATTCATCTGCCTATTGTTGCTGTTATACTTCTGTCCTCTGCTGCAATAACCAGATCTGCTTAAGGTGCTTTCAACCTCATTCCATTTGCCTTTTAACCTTCCGTTGTATTGACAACTGCACCTTAGTGCAATCCAACAATACCACTGATCCAGTGATCCTTAAACTGAATTTTGTCAATTTTTAAACAGTCTGTTGAAGTCCATGACATATATTAACTTTGCCAATTGTCTTCAACTCACTCCTCCACTGCTGATCCCATTGACTCTGCCAGTGGTTCAGCTCTCACCGCACCCCTCTACACATCCATGTCCAGAATGTCTGTTCACTTGTGAGCAAGACCCCACATCCATGAGGTTATTGTGTATGATTGCATCGAGGTCATGGCCTTAATGGCAACCTGGCTGAGGGGTGATGAGAACTTTCTCTTTAATGAAGTCTCCCCGCCTGGCTACATCTTCCTACACTCACACATGGTGGTGTGGCACTTATCATAAGGTCACACCTTGGCTTGGCCCCTTACCCTTCTGGCACTTTCTCCTCCTTTGAGCATCTTGCCTTATTTCGCCCTCTCAAAATCGTCATTCTGTATTGTACTGTACTGCCCTAGGCCCAACCATCTTCAGTTGCTCCAACAATGACCTTCCTTCCACCATTAGGTCAGAAGTGGCGATGTGCAATCATGAGCAAATGATGTTCACCATTTGCAACTCTTCAGTTACTGAAGAAGTCTATGTCCAAACGCAGCAAGACCTGAACAAGTGGCAAGTAACACTCATGCCACACAAGTGCCAGGCAATGACCGTCCTCAACAAGAGAGAATCTAACCATTGTCCCTTGACATTCAATGGCATTTAATTGCTGAATTCCCCCCCACTATCAACATCCTGGGAGTTACCATTGACCAGAAACTGAACTGGACTAGCCGTATAAATACTGTGGCTACAGGAGCAGGTCAGAGGCTAGGAATCCTGCATAAGTAGCTCACCACCTGACTCCCCAAAGTCCACCATCTACAAGGCAGAAGCCAGGAGTGCGATGGAATTCTCTCCACTTGCCTGGTTGAGTGCAGCTCCAACAACACCCAAGAAGCTTGACACCATCCAGGACAAAGCAGCCTGTTTGATTGGCACTCCTTCCACAAACATACACTCTGCTGCCACTTTTCGTCGTCAGTGGTGGAGGGAGTGAAACATCTACAAGGTGCACCCAGAAACTCATCAAGCTTCCTTAGACAGCATCTTCCAAATCCACAACTGCTACTGTCTAGAAGGACAAGGACAGCAGATACATGGGAAGGCTATCACCTGGAAGTTCCCCTCCAAGCCACTCACTATCCTGACTTGAAATACTGCTGTTCCTTCACTGTTGCTGGATGAAAATCCTGGATCTCCCTCCCTAACAACATTGTGGGTGTACTTACACTACAGGGACTGCAGCAGTTCAAGGCAGCTGCTCACCACCACCTTCTCAAGGGCAATTAGGGATGATCAGTAAAATGCTGGCCTAGCCAGCAATGCCCCACATCTCATTTTTTTAAAAAAAGATAACATTTTTATTGTATTACCGAGGTTTTATTCACTGCTTTCCCTCCCCTCAGCCTCGGCACCGAACAATTTCTCATCCTCTATGCTTTCAACCTCTATCTCCACTCATCCTGATTTCGATCCTCTGAGTTCAGTGCCCTTTTATCCTCTCTAAATCTCTCCCGCCATGTAAACTCCTCAACTCATATTCACGGCTACCCCCTTGATCTTGCCATTGCACGTAGTCTTGCTGCCCTGTAACTTCAGTCTCAGATAAGACTAACTCTGATCACTTTCTTGCATCACTCACCACCCACAGCCACCTTCCATACCCCAACCCTACCTCCTTCTGTATCCATCCTTGGGAAAAGCTTTTCCCTAATTCACTTAGAACAGCACTTTCAAAATCCCAACTATTTAGCCTTGACCCTCCATTTGCTGCAACTTTTCTGCAGCTACTGATTTAATCAACTGTGCCCTTACCGTCACCTTTGATATCCTGGTCCTGAATAAAACCGTTACCCTTTTTCATCTTGGCCATTCCCTCCAAATGGCCCTCTTCTCTCACTAAAGTCCAAGGGATGCAGACTTGAAAGAATATGGCCTTCAAACAGTGCTGGATCCTACTCTCGATCTGCTCAAACTACTCATTATTCCAGGATCATCCTAGAATGCAAAGACTATGTTCTTGACCACAGACCATCTTCTTAAATCCCCCTTCCTCTACCCCCTCCATTCTCCTCTTCAACAAAAGTGAGAGAAACTCATGGACTTCTTTGTCACTAAGATTGAGACAATATGATCAGCTGTCTCTGCTGTCACCCTCCCTCCCACTAGCCTGCCTGGCCAAAACTTCTGTAATACTCCCTCCCTGCTCTAGCCCTGAACTTGCTAGTTTTCATGAGTTTCTCTCCTATCTCCCCTCATGCCCTCTCTGAACTCATCTTGTCCATGAGCCCCCCCCTCCTGTCCCTTTGATCCTATTCCCACTAAACTGCTGCTGTTTCAACTGCCCCTCCTGGTCCCCTTGTTAGACGATATTGTAAACGGTTCTGTCTTGATGTGTTGTCCCTTCTCTTTAAATCTGCTGTCATCACCCTTCTTCCTCCCAATAAAACTAACCCTTGACCCCTCCATCTTTCCAAACTACCATCCCATCTCCAACCTCGCTTTCCTCTCCAAAGTCTTTGAATGTGTTGTCACCTTCCAAATCCATTCCCATCTTTCCCAGAATGCCATGTTTGAATCTCCAATCAGGTTTCTGCCTTTGCCACAGGTCTGAAATGGCTCTTGTGAAACTCTAGATGATGTCCTATATGACTGTGACAAAAATAAACTCTCCTTCATTGTCCTTCTTGACTTGTACGCAGCCTTTGACAGGGTTTACTGGACCATCGTGCTCCAACATGTCCCCACTGTCATCCAGCCAGGAGAAATTGCTCTGGCATGATTCCGTTCTTAACTATCCAATGGTAGCTAGAAAATCACTGACATTGGCTTATTTTCCTGCTCCCACACAGTTATGCCAAATTATCAATCCTTGGCCCCCTTCTATTTCTCTTCTATATGTTGTTCCTTGGTGACACTCAAAGTCACAGCATCAGTTTTCATGTGGGGGAGCTGGTGGCATCGTGGTAATGTCACTTTACTGGTAATCCACAGGCCTAGGCCAGTTCTCTGGGGACATGGGTTCAAATCCCATCATGGCAGTTGGTGGAATTTAAATTCAATTAATGGAATTTTCGCTAGTCTTAGTAAAGGTGACCAAGAAGCTATCACCAATTGTTGTAAAATCCCATCTGGTTCACTAATTTCCTTTAGGGAAGGAATTCTGCTGTCCTTGCCTGATCTGTCCTAGGTGTGATTCCAGATCCAAAACAATGTGCTCTTACATGCCTCTGAATTGGCTTAGCAAGCCACTCCATTCAAACCCATTTAGGAATGGGCAACAAATACTAGCCTTGCCAGTGATGTCCACATCCCATGAAAGAATAAGTTTAAAAAAAAATGTATGCATTTCTATTGCACCACCGTCTCTCTCGACTTCTCCAACTTCAGGTACTGGGTGAGCAGAAATTTCTTCCAGTTGTATATTGGTAAGTCTGAAGCCATTATTTTCGTCCCTCCATCCAGACTCCATGCCCTAGCTACTGCCTCCATCCCTTTCTTTGGAAACAGTCTGAGATTAAGCCAGTTTCTTTGCTACCCTGGTGTCACATTTGATCCTGAGACGAACTTCCCACCTCATATTTGTGGCATATTTAAGGCTGCCTATTTCTACTTCCGTAATATCGCCTGACTTTGCCCCTTCTCATCTCATCCGCTGTGAAACCCGCATCCATGCCTTTGTTACCTCTAGGTTCAACTATTCCAATGCACTTCTGTTTCATCTCCAAAATTCTACCCTCCGTAAATTTGAGGCCACCCAAAATTCTGCTGCTCGTTCTTGCAGCAATTCCCATTTCCCTATCATTGCCAGTGCTTGCTGACTTATATTGGCTCCCGGTCAAGGAATGTCTTGAGTTTAATATTTTTATCCTTGTTTTCAAGTCCGTCCCTATCTCTGTAATCTCCCTCAATCCCACAACCCTCTGAGATATGTGCTTTTCTCTAATTCTGGCCCCTTGAACATCCCTAATCATAATTGCTCCACCATTGGTGGCCGTTTCTTTAGCTACCTAGGCTCCAAGCTCTGGAATTCCCTGCCTACACCTTTCCTCCTTGCTTCCCTCCTTTAAGATACATCTTAAAACCTACCTCTTAGGTCAGATGACAAAAAGCTCGATCAAATATCTCCCTATATGGCTCAGTGTGAGACTTTGTTTAATAATGATGCTGTGAAGTGCCATGGGATGCTATATTACATTAAATGTGCTATATAAATGTAAGTTGTTGTTGTATATTCCTCCATAGTATAACCATATGTTTTCAAAGTCTACCATGACTCAGAGACATTTAGCAGATCATCTTTCTTATAAATTTTACCCAAGAAGTCTAATAGAAGGGTTAACCTTCATCACTATGCAATTGACTTGCATTTGAGGCACTAGAACAAAGATTCACTAAATTGGTCCCTGGGATGAGGGGGTTTGGCTTTTATTCTCTGGAGGTTGTAAGAATGAGGCGATCTCATTGAAATATACAAGATCCTGAGTAGACATTGAGAGACTGTTTCAGCTGGTCAAGGAATGTAAAACATAATGCAGCCTCCTCAGGATAAGGGGTTGATCATTTAGTACTGAAATGAGGAGAAATAACTTCATTCAAAGGGTTGTGAATCTTTGGAATTCCTAACCCCAGAGTGTTGTGGATGCTCAATTTGTTAAATATATTTAAGCCTGGTATAGACAAATGTTTGGTCTCTTGGAATTGAGGGTATGGAGAGCAGATGGGAAAGTGGAGTTAAAGCCCAAAATCAGCCATGATTGCATTGAACGGTGGAGCAGGTTCGACAACTCATATGGTCTACTCCTGCCCCGCTTGTGTTCTTGAGCTCAACTCGTGAAATACTTCTTGCTTCTGGTAGGAAGCGACAATGTCAAGACAATGCCCTGTTTCCTCTTTTGTATCCCTTGTCCATATATCCACTTTGCTTTTCCACTGGTCAAGTGGATCAGACTCAACTTTGAAGGGTAACCATACTATAGCAATTTACACTTGCTTTCTGCCATTTATTTTACAATGGCTACTAGAGTTGTAGCTTTTAAGACTGAAAATGTTTTTCTTCTTCTCTAACTTTCACCTTTAGGTAACCATTGTCTGCTCCCAAGTTCTATTCCAGAAAGCCTGTTGGTGATGGACAGAACTGGAACCAATCTTTATATACTTTTGGAGTTACAGATTTCAAGCATATACCTCTTCTCCCAACAACCACAATTTTAGTCTGCGTTTTTTTTCCTTCTTTCGTGGATGTAGCCTTCACTGATATGGCCAGCATTTGTTTCCCATCCCTTATTGTCCTTTAACTGAGTGGCTTACTAGGCCACTTCTGTGGACAGTTAAGAGTCAACCACATTGCCGTGGGTCTGGAGTCACATGTGGGCCAGAGAAGGTAAGGATGACAGATTTCCTTCCCTAAAGGATTTTATTGAATCAGATGGGTTATGATAGCTGATGACTACCTTTTATATTCCAAATTTTATTATTTGAATTTAAATTACACCAGATGCTGTGGTGGGATTTGAATCCATGTCTCTTGGATTGGCTGGGCCTTTGAATTACTAGCTCAGTGACATTACCATTACCCTACTGTTTGCCCTGTTAATGTCCACCATCTGTATACAATTAAACATAATAAATAATTGACAGTTCCTTTTTGGCAGTCCCTTGGGGTTGAGGATGACTTCCTTCTACTCTGGTTCGATGGGTTCTGAGATGGTTGATAAGTCCAATGAGCAATCTGCAGACTCTGCCACATGTGGGGCAGGTGGTGCTGGAGGGTCAGGTAGATGAGTTGTTCGGAGGTTTGTGCATTCTCTCCATCACCTTGACTTTGCCTTTGCGTGTTCCTGATGAAGTGTCTCTGCTTGGTGTCTTCCTGAATGAACCTTCTCCACTTTGCTCAATTATAAGACATGAGTCATTGGGGATGTTCGGTCTCTTCAGGGATTCCTAAATTCCACTGACCTCCCGGGAGTCTCCTGCCATGGTGAGTTCCAAGCAGAGCAATTGCTTAGAGAGTCTGGTAATAGGCATACAAATGACATGATCGGTGGAGAGGAGCACAGTTGACATTTCGAGTCAGCATGACTCTTCAACAGAACTAATTAAAAATAGGGAAGGGGTGAAATATAAGCTGGTTTAAGGGGGTGGGGGTCGTTGGGACAAGAAGAGCTAGGTAGAGGGCTAGTGATAGGTGGAGATAACCAAAAGATGTCACAGACAAAAGGACAAAGAGGTGTTGAAGGCGGTGATATTATCTAAAGGAATGTGCTAATTAAGGATAGAAAGCAGGACTGTCCGCAAGCATTACCCAGACCTTCCTGTTGCTTGCCATTTCAACACTCCACCTTGCTCTTATGCCCACATGTCCATCCTTGGCTTGCTGCATTGTTCCAGTGAAGCTCAACGCAAACTGGAGGAACAGCACCTCATCTTCCGACTAGGCACTTTACAGCCTTCTGGACTGAATATTGAGTTCAACAACTTTAGATCATGAACTCTCTCCTCCATCCCCACCCCCTTTCCAATTTTTTTCCCCCTCCTTCTTGTTTTTTCCAATAATTTATATAGATTTTTATTTTCCCACCTATTTCCATTATTTTTAAATGTATTTCCATCCATTGTTTTATCTCTACCTTTTAGCCTCTTTTGATTCCTTCACCCCACCCCACCCGCACAAGGGCTATCTGTACCTTGCTTGTCCTGCTTTCTACCCTTAATTAGCACATTCCTTTAGATAACCACCTTCAACACCTCTTTGTCCTTTTGTCTGTGATATCTTTTGGTTATCTCCACCTATCACTGGCCCTCTACCTAGCTCTTCTTGTCCCAACACACACCCCACCCCCCTTAAACCAGCTTATATTTCACCCCTTCTCTATTTTTAATTAGTTCTGTTGAAGAGTCATACGAACTTGAAACGTCAACTGTGCTTCTCTCCACCGATGCTGCCAGACCTGCTGTGTTTTTCCAGGTATTTTTGTTTTTGTTTTGGATTTCTAGCATCCGCAGTTCATTGCTTTTATTACAAATGACATGTCCTGCCCAGCGGAGTTGATTTTGATTGACTAGTTGACTAGCGCCTCAATTCTGACATATTAGTTTGGGAGGTGAAGCTGCTATTGGACTGCCTTTCTTGCCACAGGATTTGGAGGATTTTGTGAAGGCACTGGAATTGACAATTATCACTGCAATTGTGTCCGAGGATCAAGCTCAGGCGCCAGCAGAGGAGGCAGATGAGGATCTTGAGATCACCAGACGGTTCCCAGGTAGACTACACCTGGAAAGGACACTCTGCCATCTAATTGAAGACCACTTTTGAGAGACACCCTCCACCGTCAGACTTTGAAATAATTATCACGTCTTACCTTCCATGCCTGAGGATTCGTCAGTTCAACCATTTGCACTAAATCCCTTTAACCCCCTTTCCCGGGAAGACTACTATGAAAAAAATTCTATCTCTACCTAAGTACCAACATCATTCTTTATCTACAGCAAAAATAACATGATACAACCAATAGCACTTAGAAATATTAAACTATTCATCCTGGTGTGTCCCCTTAGCAGCTACAAGTGCTCTTGCCTACTCTGGCACTTATATGAAGTACAGCCTGAGTGGAGGAGCACACGAGGTGGATGACTGCTGAGATCTGAAGAGGGCAGTTCAGGTATCCTCCTATGATGCCCTCAACAGGCTATGGGCTGCAATGGCCTTGCTTTTTGTTCCATCGTCTCAGCAAGGGCTTAAGAAGTTTGGGCTGCCTGGCTGACAGGCAGCTGAGTGGTGGGGAGGGAGCAGGAATTCTGCCATCTGGAGACAGGCCAATGGTTTCCTGCTTCATGATTTCCAAGCTACTACCTTGGGCTTTTCTGTTCAGCCAACCTAGTGATCTGCTGGGGGGGCAAATCTTTGGGCATCTGCGTCACTGTGTGCAAGCCCCTTTCAACTAAGGAGCCCAGAGCTCCAATGGCAGCTGCCTAGGACTCTACTGCAGCACTTTGCACTGTCTGCATTTTCTGTGAATCAGCAATGGAAGCTGTTTGGGCATCTGTTGCAGTACTTTGGAGTTAATTGGAAGCTGCAGTGGTTGCAGTGGAAGCTGTGACTCGTGTCATCAGATGCAGTATGATGTAGGGCTCCACACGTCAATGGCTGGAATTGCTCAGGCTCTCCACACTGGACAGGATCAGTTCCAGACAGTATGTCAAGCCTTGGACCAACCTAGAAGTGGGGTTCTCCATCTCCTGCCACAACCCTAAGTTTTCAGGCCAGCTGTCTATTGCGTCAGGCATTTGGGTTGTCAAACCCACTTGCCATCTTCTGAAGTTTGGCCTTGCATGGCCCTCATCTGACTCCTCTACAACAAAATGAATGTGCAGCCTTGCCTCCACCCTCCCCACCCTGCAGGCAAGGTGAGGTGTCCCACCCAGTGTGGCTGTTACCCAATAGTGCCTGGCGCATCTCCCTCTGAGGATCTACTTTGACTGGTCCATCTCCTTCCACATATGTTGTAGGACATCCGGTCTCCACCAGGACCTCTAGTGCCATGCCTGAGAACCTGTATACTCTTTCCCTTAGTCTTTGAGCCAACTTGAAACTTTGTTGTGTGTCAGTGTACTCAATGCCTACATTACATACACCACTACAGGAAAATTGCTTCTAATTGATGCTTGATTGCTAAATCTGCAGTTGACTGTTTTAGCGCTTCCAGACACATTGAAATCATGGGAATGATCAATTCACTCTAAAATTGCAGGCTTAAATGTGGGTTTCTTATTAGCACAGTATAGTCCCTTATCGTAGCTCTCAAATGTTGTAGTACTTGGAATTTTTCATGAATTTCTTTCACTGTTGCATAGGCAAAATATATCTGTTGATATATTCAAAGTCTTGCCCATGGGGTCATTTACTGACCACAAATCTTCCTTCCTGTATTGCAATTGGGTATAATGCTTTTTATGTCTGTATATAGTGGAACCTGTCTACGTATGCATTTAAGATTGGAATTTGTATGTAAAGCATTTCCTATAATGATGTAGTTGTAGATCTTCCAGTAGATGGCACTGTGGTGCTTCCTGATCCCATTGCTGAGCCTGCATTAACCTCAAAACTTCCTCTCTGGCAACTTCAGCTACTTTGTAATTTGCCTGCAAGTTTCTCAACTTGTTTCAAAATTATATTTCTATTTAATATTTGTGCTACAGTCAATGATATAAATTGTGATCATATTTATGCTTTGTTGCCTGGTAGCTTATGGCTCTCAGGGCCCCAACTTGCTAATAAACGTAGAGATAAAAACAAAAAAACTGCGGATGCTGGAAATCCAAAACAAAAACAAAAACAGAATTACCTGGAAAAACTCAGCAGGTCTGGCAGCATTGGCGGAGAAGATGCTCCAGACCTCTCCGCCGATGCTGCCAGACCTGCTGAGTTTTTCCAGATAATTCTGTTTCTGTTTTTGTTTTGCTAATAAACGTGTTGCGCTGAACCTGTTCTTGATTTTCTTGGCTGTTTGCCCCACCAATTTTTCTCCGACTAAACATTATAAGACCACACTCTTTCCCCAGTTTCTTCTTTTTGGACTTCTAACCAATCCCCTGGCACACATGAGTGTTCCACTGACTACACATTTCTCAGTTGCCTGAGAGAGAAAATTGGTGCAGGTTCAGTACCCTGCCTTTATTCTTATTTGTGTTTGTTCTGCTAAAATTTCACCCCAGTGTCTTTGCAGCACTCCTAGAGGCTGGGCAATCAGATAACTTATGGCAGTTGAATTTTGATAAGGTTGTTTTGACAGAATCTTCCAATCCTAAAATCTCTACCAGAATCTCAGAATTGTTATGGTGCAGAAGGAAGGCATTTGGCCCATCGTGTCTGCACCAGCTCTCTGAGCATTTTAATTTAGTGCCAATCTCCTGCCTTTTCCCCATAACCCTGCACGTTGTTTCTGTTTAACTAATCATCCAATGCCCTCTTGAATGCTTCAATTGAACTTAACTCTGCCACACTTCCAGGAAGTGCATTCCAAACCCTAACTACTCGTTATGTGAAAAAGTTTTTTCTCACCTCGCATTTGCTTCTTTTGCTAAACCACTTAAAACTGTGCCCTCTGGTTCTCGATCCATTTATTAGCAGGAACAGTTTCTTCCTATCTACTCTGTCCAGCCCCCTCATGATTTTGAAAAGTCCTCTTAGCTTTCTCCTCTCCAAGGAAAACAGTCTCAACTTCTCCAATCTTTCCTCATAACTGAAGTATTTCAATCCTGGAACCATCCTCGTAAACCTCTTCACTCTCTCCAGTGCGTTCACATCCTTCCAATAGTGTGGCACCCAGAACTGCACACAATACTGCATCTGAGGCCTAACCAGTGTCTTATATAAGTTCATCAAAATCTCCCTGCTCTTGTACTTTATGCCCCCTATTGATGAAGCCTAGAATACTGTAAGCTTTAGAAATAGCTCTATCTGTCCTGCCACCTTTAATAACTTATGTACATAAGCACCCAGGCCTCTCTGCTCCTGCACACCCTTTAGAATAGTATCCATTATTTTATTCTGCCTCTCCATATTCTTTGTACCAAGTGTATCCACCTCACACTTCTCCACGTTGAACTTCATCTGCCACCTATTGGCCCACTCCACCAATGTGTCAGTGTCCTTTCGAAGTTCTACACTGTCCTCACAGTTTACAATTCTCCAAAATTTTGTGTTATCAGCAAACTTTGCAATTTTCCCTTGCACACCATATATAAAGCAAAGGTACCCCTGGGGAGCTCCATTACGAACCTCCTTCCAGCCTGAAAAATATCCATTAACTATTACTTTCTGTTTCCTTTCCCTCAGCCAATTTTGTATCTACATTGCTACTGTCATGAAGAACAACAGCAGCAGGTGCATAGGACCACAACCTGCAAATTCTTCTCCCAAGCCACACAGAGTCCTGGCTTGTCAATAAATCTCTGGACCTTCACTATAGCTGAGTCAAAGTCCTGTAATTCCCTTCCTAACTCCCTGTGGGAGTACCTTCACATATGGGCTGCAGTGATGTAAGGAGGCAGCTCCCCTCCACCTTTTCAAGGGCTATTAGGGGTGGTGAATAAATGCTGGAATTGCCAGTGATGCCGACCTACATTCCATGAACAAATAGTGAAAAAGGCTTAATCATGCCCCTCAGGATGTTCCAGATGACTTCACATCCAATTAATTGCTTTTTATTTGAAGTGTAGTTGCTTTTGTTACCTGGATATAACACCTCAGACAATAAATTCAACAGATTATTAGACTGGTCAGTATTTTGGTTAGTGAAAGGATATGGTCAGAATGTTCTTTGAAAAGTGCTATATCTTTACATTCACTGGACCCAGTAGAACATGCAGATGTTTATCTCCTACCTGAATGACTATGCCTTCAACAAGACAGCACTGAAATCATAGTGTGCTGAAGTATCTGCATGATTCTTTAAAATTTAGGATGGGGTTTGAACCCATGGGCATCTGACTTCGAGGCAGTGTTACCAGCTGAGTAAAAAGCAGGATTGTCTTCCTTGCTGTAAATGTCAGTGGTTTTGGAACAAAGTAATTTGATTTACTGAATATGAGATGATTATCTGCTTAATTTCAGGCTCAGGACAGTGCATCGTACAATTTGAGGCATTCAGGCAGACACTATTTTTGTCCAAAATTTCTGCTTAAAAATGCTTTGTAATTTACTTGTATTAGAAGCTTTTGGTGTCCACCTTTTTCTTGCACGTATCATCCAGATGGACACAAGTTTTACTTGTGTATATTTTTAGAATCCTTTCATGCATGAAGGTGAAGGATTGTTGATATGCCAGATAATTATTTGTGCACTAAATACTCTTGCAGTCCCTTTCCATTGCATCACATTGGCTTGGGAAGGGGGTGGCTGTTTAAGATATATTTGATTCCTATTCTGGAAAAACAAAAACAATGTTTGTTTAATGGCCAACAGAAAAGTTTAGTTGCTCAGAGTTCAGCTACATGCAGCAATATCCAAATTTTCACTGAATGTTACCATTAAATGTTGCTAACAGTTGACACTCCATTGTCCTGTCATTCCTGATAGTTTCATTGTTCTATCTTTCCTACAAATTAACCTTAAGATCATGCATTAGAATTACAACCTATTTTTAGTACCAAGATAGTCAAATGTACGTAGAAGCCTATTTAAGCGAGTTTTTGAAAAGTTGCAGGTGTCTTGAGGAACTGTACCACAACAAGAGTTAGAGTCTTCAGGAGGGAAGGCAAGAAAATTGATATAAAGAAATAAAAATGCAGAATATTCAGCAGAATTTAATCTTGTGATTTAAGTAATATGATACAGTATATTGGACTTTGTTCTAATTGTATATATGCCTTTTTTCCTGTTAGGCTCGTGAATTAAAAAGAACAGCTGACCAGAAAAAATTCAGTGCAGTGACTTTTGTGTTCTGACAGCTGACCTTACTATTGACACATTCGTTCACCACTTCAATCATTTAGTAAAACTGGAAACGACTCAACCAAAACAGCAGAAAAAAATTCTCTTGGATAAAGCAGATGTGGGCTTGGCAATGCCGCAGGTAGGTTTGTAACCTCTTACCGTACAGATCCTAACTTTGAAGCATTCCTGTAACACTGCACTGTTTGCTTGCACTCAGAAGGTATTTGAATCGCAGTTTACAATATTTTAAAAAAATACATTGCTATTTGCACCCAAAGACTGAAATTTTAGCTTTTCATACGTAATTAGAATGGTTATGATTTTGCCACCTGCTTTAGAATTTGAATTAAAACAAGAATAAAATATGTACATTGATGTAGAGATAATTAATGCGGGTATATTAACATCTTTCAATGCTGCTGTGCAGATGAATTAGAAAAGCGGTTTATAATCCAGAGGATAAAATAGTTAAAATATTGCAATTTTCATCATCGTTATTATTACTTGTTTTATGGTTGGAAGTCTACCTGATGGCTTGAAGGCTATGATACATGATTTTGTCTTTCAGCAAATTTTACTTTAAAATCATATATGCATAGTATTGATTAGCATTTACAGCACAGGAACATGTCATCCAGTCCATCTGATCCATACCCTTATTATGCTCCGCGTGAACCTCTTTCCTTCTTTATCTAACTCCATTAATATGTTCTTATGTTCCTTTCTCCCTCATGTGTCTATTACAGCTTCTCATTATATGCATCAATGCTATTCACCTCAGCTACTCCTTGTGGTGATGAGTTCCACATTCACATAAACTCTGGGTAAAGAAGTTTCTTCGGTTCCCTATCCTTTCTGGTTATGTTATAACCTCCAATATTTGGTTGGCATTCCTGTTCTTTAGTCATCTTTCGGTTATTCCTACTTCATCTAGTTCTTTGTTATAGGTTATTGTTTCCAGTTCCGCCGTTTTATTTTGGATGTTGTGTATGTTGCTATTTAGACAGTTTAGTTTGTCTGTAAGTAGTCCCTTTTCCTCTATTCTTAACTATCCTTTTATGGTTTTTCATAAACCGTATTTATTCCCTGGCCATTTATGTTACCCTTGTTCCTTACCTTTACCTAACTGGTATTCTTATTTCCTATTTCTTTCACCTTCAAACTTGCATCCTTTTCACCAGGCCCCAGTACTACAGCTCTTTCCTGTCCCAGTAGGTGTGCCAGTGCCTTGAAAGACACTAGTCTTTCAGCCGCATATTCACCTTCATGATCTGCCTATCCTTATGCCAGTAAGCATGTGGCTCAAGTAGTAATCCTGAAAATGCTATCCATGGAGCCCTTTTAAAATTTCCTTAAGAGTCTCCTTTCATCCTTTTCCTTTTGATGTCATTGGCCCCAACATGGACTATGCCAAGGTGGCATCATGACAACTGGATTGCTCTCAGTCTCATTCCACATTCCTTCCCAGTTTCTCTGAAATATCTTTTACTTTTTATGCTAGTAAAGGTCCTAGGATAGCTCTAGACTGAGGTCCTCCTAGACTGTCAGTTGCGACTGCATTTATATTTGCACAAAGCAAGCTGAGTATCTCTGTTACCACAAAAAGCAACATGCTTTCACTTTACACAGGCTCATTACATCTCAATTTAGGTTATGCTGTGGAAGAGTGAAATGATATCTATTCTCCTCCCTCACTACAACATACAACATAATAAACGCTGTAACACTGCAACACATTCTACACCAATACACTGTTTCCTTTCCTTCCTTCTTCCTAACTACCTAATTTTGGCAATTGGGAAGAAAAGAAAATCTGTGCAACTTTCTGAACCAGGTTTTTATACTGATTTTGTAGATTGGCAAAAGCACTGATCCTGGTACCTTCTTATCATCTCAAGATTTTTCACTTTTGCTATCAGAAAGCTGTTAAGTGCTCACAGGTAAATTGAATTCTCGCAGGTTCAGGTGAAGCATTAGTGGGTTTGATTCCATAAAGTACTTTAATATTAGTTGTAATTTTGTAACGTGTGGAACTGAATTTGGAGGGCGCAAGATTATGCTTTTAGTATGGGAGGTTATTTCAAAACTCAGAATAGGAAGTTTAAGCATCAACGGCGCAAAAGTAAGGAATAAAACGCTGTCATAATTCACAAAACATTAGTAGCACAACTTCATGATTACTGCAAATAAATCTCAGTTGTGTACAGAAAAATATTTTTAATAAACTACTCTATTAATGCTTTGGGTATCCTTTTATTTTCTAGCCCAACATTAGTGGAATGGATCCTCCGTTTGGGGATGCCTTTTGTAACCGCCCATTTCCAGACCAGGCCTTAACCAGTACAGATTTGTTGGGGAATAATTCGGATCCTGATTTCATGTACGAACTGGTAAGATTTGTAGTATACAAATAAATCAACAGCTTGTTTACTCTGGATGTTTCGCTTGCTACGTCCTAATTTTACTCTTTGTAGTTTTCTGTATTTTTTTCCGGTTGTCTTCCTATTTGTCTTGAAGGCACTAGCTTTTTATGGAGTATGGTTCCATTGATTTCAGACCCACTGTTAATATTTTGCACAGCTGGCCATTCTTCATATTTAGTTCTAGATGAGATGTGTTTGCAGGCTGTTAACCCTGAGAGCAAGATTACTATAAAGGCTGATTCTATCTACTCCAGAGTCCACACACCAGCATTTTCTAGTAGGGGTTATTGAATAGCACTGAGAGAGGGAAGTTTGTTAACGTTTTATTTGCCTATCTGATTGTGGGGTACCAAGACAAAAAGTCATGACCCTCCTGGGGCCCCAGCTGAAATCAGGCAGTTTAAAACAAATTGTGAATTAAATCTGCATTTTTCTTTTCTGTCTATATGCCAAGGTTTCTTTACCCACTAGGGTCAGCAATCCAGTTGTGAACAAACACAACCACAATCTAAGAATGCTGTGCAGAGTTGAATCTACCATATCTTCCAGCTGTAGTTAAATAGCATTCTGGTTACATTATAAAACTTATTTCTGTTGTCTGGGCAGGAGGGGAAAACTTACTTTGAGAATTGTTTTTGTTTTCCCCAATCTACATAATGCCTTGTTTTTAATAGAATGTTCTAATTTCTTTCAGGATCGAGAGATGACTTACACTCAGAGCTCAAGAGATGATCCTCTTACTTTGGGAGATTGTAAAGACATTGAAATTTTAGAGCCTTTAAATGAACTACTAGATTCGGATCCTTCCTATAATTCAAACTGGGAGCAGTGGGACACATGCTGGGAAGACTTGACAAAATACACCAAATTAACCAGCTATGACATTTGGGGAACTAAGGAAGTGGACTTCCTTGGGCTAGATGATTTTTCCAGTCCTTATCAAAACGAAGAGGTCATCAGCAGGACGCCAACTTTGGCCCAGCTAAACTGCGAAGATTCACAGCCTGTTTTAGATTCATTATATCATCCCGATTTATTGAAGAGTTTAAATCAGAACTCATTAACCTCTTCTTTGGCTGGGAAAAAACTTTCAGCAAATAGGGCAGCGCCACCAGTGTCATCTGCCAGAAGTCCCTGTATAGATGCGTGCTTACCTGAGACTACCCAAAAGGTAGCCAAATCTGTTTGTTCAAATGCAACCGTGGACATCAGCAACAAACTTCAGCCCCTTAACACCAAAATAGGGTCTGTTCTTGTGGATAACAAAGACTTTGTTAAAAAAGCTAAAGTGTGGATCAATCCCGCACCACTTGGTAAATCAACTTTGGGTGCTACCCAGGTTCACAGTGACTTACCAGATGATTCCTGTTGTAGTGATATTGGAACTGCAGTCAGGAAACTAGAGAAAAAGAGTGCAGAAAGTATTTACTCCAATAAAACACCCACAGTATTCAAAGAAGCCAATGACCTGAATACTCAAACTGAAACAGTCGAAATTTTATCACCACCTATCTCTGATCATACTCAGAAAAAGGAAGAGCACAATTATTCTTTGTTTGTTTCTGATGGTTTGAATGAACAGTCTCCTAGTATTGAGCAGGAAGCAGAAGATGATGAAGATGAAGAAGACGATGAGGACCATGATGAAGGATTTGGTAGTGAGCATGAGTACAGTGATAATGAGGAAGATGACGATGATGATGATGAGGAGGAGGAAGACAAAGATGATGATGTCAGTGACACCTTCTCTGAACCAGGTACTTGAGATTTATTGTGTTAAAACTGAAATAGTAATGTTTCATCCTTCACTAACTATGCACAGTATTTGCAACACCAAAGGCGGTCATTTGGCTCAGTTGGCCTGTGCTGGTGTTTATACTCCACACCAGCCTCCTCCAACCCTGTTTGATCTAACATCAGAACTCATGTACTTATATGTTCATTACTCATGCACTTTACAGCTTTGGGTTCAGATTATTGTCAAATTACAGAGTTTCCTCTTATTATTTGATTTTGGCACCCTGTTTCATACAGAGCCTATTGCTATTTTCAAAATAAATTAATAACTGGCGGAGGTTATTTAAAATATCGCTGAAATGCAAAGGAAATAATGGAGAGCAATATAATCAGATTCAGAAAGGTTTATATTTTTACGGTAACAGGATCAATCGGCAGCACATATGGTTTTATATAAGAAAAGGTAACACAAATGATATTTGGAGTAAGTAACCAAAATGGAGAATATATGTTATATGGCACGGTAATACAGTGTTGCTCAGCCGGTACTGGCTAAATGTAAGAAATGGTTGGCAAAGGTTTTTTTGTGCAATTGAAGTACCAGATGAGTACAAATAAAATGAGGTTGGTTGTAATTTTATATATCATAGAATTGTAAAAAGATTGCAGCATAGAAAAAAGAAACCTGGTCTATCTTGCTCTTTCCCCATTGCTGTGTTAATATTTTCCCTTCAAGTATATATCCAGTTCCCTTTTTCATGTTACTATTGAATCTGCTTCTACCACCTTTTCAGACAGTATATTCCAGATCACAACAACTCACTTTTTTTGTAAAGTTTCCTTATGTCACCTCTGCTTCTTTTACCAGTCACCTTAAACTCCTATCATCTGGTTATCGAACCTTCTTGAAACAATCACTGGAAACAGTATTTTTTAAATGCATTCATGGGATGTGGACATCACTGGCTAGGCCAGCATTTATTGCCCATCCTTCATTGCCTGTCAGAAGGTGGCGGTGAGCTGCCGCCTTGAACTGCTGTGGTCCATGTGGCGTAAGTACATCCTCAGTGCTGTTAGGGAGGGAGTTCCAGGATTTTGACCCAGCAACAGTGAAGGAATGGCAATAGATTTTCAAGTCAGGATTGTGGATGAGTCAGAATGATGGTGAGTTTCGATTTCTTTATTATGTTAAAAGCATTCATGATTTTGAAAACCTTTTATCATATCTTTATCCTAAATTTCTGTGCCTTAAGGAGAACAGCCCCAGCTTCTTCACTCTGACCACATAACAAAAGTCCTTTATTCATGGTACGATTCTAATAAATTTCTTCAGCACCCTCTGAAAGACCTTGGCATCCTTCCTAAAGTGCAGTGCCTAGAATTGAATGCAATTCCCCAGCTGAGGACTAACTAGCATAACTTCCTTGCATTTGTATTCTGTTACTCTTAAAGCCAAGAACCCTACAAATTGAGCAAAATATTGCAGATGCAGGTAATCTGAAATAAAAACAAAAAATGCTGGAAATACTCAGTAGGTCTGGTAGCATCTGTGGTGAGAGAAACAGAGTTAATGTTACAGGTCGATGACATTTCATCAGAACTGAGTAAAGTTAGAGATATAGGTATTCAAAAGTGAAAGGGACAAGGATAGAAAAAGAACAAAAAGGAAGATCTATGATAGGGTGGAAGGCAGGAAAGTTTAAATGACAAAAGAGTTGGTGGGGAATGGCCAAAGAAAGGAGTAATGGGACAAGTAAAGAAACAAAAAATATGCCTAGCTGTCAGGAATTTAAGTTTGTCAGTGTGATGAAAACAATTTATGTTTTTCACATTAATTCCATTGTATATCTAAAAGAAACTGCTCTTATCTATGTTCCTTGTCTGTAATGGTTGATGCTATTTTCTTATGGTGCTAGTTTCAGAGTGTCATCAATATTGTGTTCTCCTGTACAGGATTTGAAAATGACACTGTAGAAGATGTGAAGGATGCAGTAACAGGTGTTTCCAGAAAAAGGAGCAAAAGAAGATATTTCTGGGAGTACAGTGAACAGCTGATTCCACCACCCAAGCAAGATCGAATGTTAAAGCCTTCTGAATGGGATAGAGATACTTTGCCCAGTAATATGTATCAGAAAAATGGTTTACACCATGGTAAGCTGAAGGAAATTATAATTTAATTTGGGCCTTGCTTTCTGAATGATTGAAACCCAATATTTGAGCTACGTTCTCTGACAAAATACAAGTACAGTCTAGTCTGTTAAGCATTTGATTAATATGTCTGAATGTTTTATCTATTTACTTGCCAAATTGCACATTTTTCTTTAGTTCTTTATCCATGCACGGTAATATATTACATTACTAGAGCAGAGAAAAGGGGAAGCACTGATCCTTAGAAAGCTTCCAAAAGTTTTTCATCTCTTTTTGCTTCCATTACCGTACTTCCTCCTGTCCCATCATTATCATCACCACCATCAAATTCAGTGTCGAATTTCCTAATGAAATGTCATTGCTTTCTTGTGCTGAAGTGCTGAAAAATATCCTTTTTTCTGATGGAGAGAAGTGAGAGGATTCAAATTTTGTACAACCTTTTAGGTGTTTTCAAAAGAAATGCCAGAAAGTGTGACCCATCAGAGCATTTGCATCTTCTTCCTTTATGTAGTTTCAAGAGGTGCAACAATTGTCATTAACCTGCCATGTTGGAATCAAGGGATTATCAATCTTGGGATTTTGCCACTTTCACTTTTCCATGTGAGTGAATCTTGGAACTATGTTGAACAAAATCTTTTAAAAAAAAATGTTCAAGAACTCCATGAGAGGGGGTCTCGGGCATGGAGAGAAACCATTAGATTGTCCTTGAACATTCTTCCTTTAGTGTGCCAACTGAAATAATTGTGTATCAAGTCATATAGAAACATAGAAACTAGGAGCAGGAGTAGGCCATTCGGCCCTTCGAGCCTGCTCCACCATTCATTTTGATCATGGCTGATCATCCAACTCAATAGCCTGCTCCCGCTTTCTTCCCATACCCTTTGATCCCTTTTGCCTCAAGAGCTATGTCTAACTCCTTCTTGAAAGCATGCAATGTTTTGGTCTCAACTACTTTCTGTGGTAACAAATTCCACAGGCTCACCACTCTCTCTGGGTGAAGAAATTTTTCCTCATCTCAGTCCTAAATGGTCTACCCCATATCCTTAGACTGTGACCCCTGGTTCTGGACTCCCCCACCATCGGGAGCATCCTTCCAGCATCTACCCTGTCTAGCCCTGTTTGAATTTTATAGGTTTCTATGAGATTCCCCCTCATTCTTCTGAACTCCAGTGAATATAATCCTAACCGGCTCAACCTCTCCTCATATTGTCAGCCCCGCCATCCCAGAAATCAGTCAGGTAAACGTTTGCTGCACTCCCTCTATAGCAAGTACATCCGTCCTCAGATAAGGAGACCAAAACGGTACACAATATTCCAGGTGTGGTCTCACCAAAGCCCTGAACAATTGCAGCAAGACACCCCTGTTCCTGTACTCGAATCCTCTGGCTATGAAAGCCAACATACCATTTGCCTTCTTTACCGCCTGCTGCACCTGCATGCTTACCTTCAGCGGCTGGTGTTCAAAGACACCCATGTCTCATTGCACATTCCCCACTCTCAATTTATAGCCATTTAGATAACCTGCCTTCCTGTTTTTGCTACCAAAATAGATAACCTCACATTTATCCACATTATACTGCATCTGCCATGCATTTGCCCACTCACTCAGCTTGTCCAAATCACACTGAAGCATCTCTGCATCCCCCTCACAGCTCACCCTCCCACCCAGCTTTGTGTCATCTGCAAATTTGGAGATGTTACATTTAATACCCTCATCTAAATCATTAATATATATTGTGAATAATTGGGGTCCCAGCACCGACCCCTGTGGTACCCCATTAGTCACTGCCTGCCATTCAGAAAATGACCTGTTTATTCCTACTCTTTGTTTCCTGTCTGCCACTCAGTTTTCTATCCTTCTCAATACACTAACCCCAATCCCATGCGCTTTAATTTTACACGCCAATCTCTTAAGTGGGACTTTGTCGAAAGCCTTCTGAAAGTCCAAAAGACCATATCCACTGGCTCCCTGTCATCGACTCTACTAGTTACATCCTCGAAAAATTCCAGTAGATTTGTCAAGCATAATTTCCCTTTCATAAATCCATGCTGACTCTGTCTGATTCTGCCACTGTTTTCCACGTAGTCAGCTATTAAATCTTTTATAATGGACTCTAGAGTTTTCCCCACTACCGACGTCAGGCTGACTGACCTATAATTCCCATTTTTCTCTCTGCCTCCCTTTTTAAATAGTGGGGTTACATTAGCTACCCTCCAATCTGTAGGAACTGTTCCAGAGTCTATAGAATCTTGGAAGATGACCACCAATGCATCCACTACTTCTAGGGCCACTTCCCTAAGTACTCTGGGATGTAGATTATCAGGCTCTGGGGATTTATCCCATCAATTTCCCCAACACCATTTCTCTATGAATACTGATTTCTTTCAGTTCCCCCCTCTCACTAAACGCTATGTTCCCCAACATTTCTGGTATGTTATTAGTGTGCTCCTTTGTGAACACAGAACCAAAGTATATATTTAGTTGGTCAGCTATTTCTTTGTTCCCCATTATAAATTCCCCTGTTTCTGACTAAGGGACCTACATTTGTCTTCACCAATCTTTTTCTCTTCACATACCTATAGAAACTTTTACAGTTAGTTTTTATGTTCCTTGCAATCTTACTCTATAAAGCTATATAGCTGCTTGAATTATCCTTAACCTCAATATTACCTAGTTTATATCCAATATTTACGGCAGCAGCATATTTTGACTGTACCTGCACTGTGATACTACCTTACCACCACCATCCCCCCACACCCAATACAGACCCGACTTGAATATAAGGTGATATTGCTGTTAGAAGACTGTCTAATAGTGCACCACCACTTGATGCAGGGATCTCAAAGTGGCTAAGTTCTAAAGTGGGCTCCATCTCTCCTGGATTCTAATTGAGCGTTCCTTTTCAAGTCAAAATGGCTCATATAAAGCTGGGTTCAAAAGACAGGGAGCATATTAGAATATTTTGAAGTTATTTAAAAAGTCAACCTCTCCCAACATTCCTCTTTGCATTTTTACTGTGAAAAATCATATTGCCTTTTTGTATGAACAAATAGTTTGGAATGCAGGGGTAGAAAATGGAAACACCCAGGTCAAGAAATAAACTCATTCCCGATTAGGAGATTAGTTGATAATATGCCACCTTATGGTAAACACCTAAAAATGAATCCACGATTGAACCTGCAGCCTATGTATTATGTACCTACATATAACATAAGCATGGATCAAATTAGATAGACTCAAAGACATTTGCTGCACAGAAGGAGGCCATTCGGCCCATCGTGTCCGTGCTAGTCAACAAAGATCTGACTACACTAATCCCATTTTCCAGCGCTTAGCCCATAGCCCTTGCGGCTGTGGCAATGTAAGTGAATATCTAAATACTTCTTAAATGTTAGGAGAGTTTCTGACTCAATCACCCTTTCAGGTAGTGAGTTCCAGGCTCCCATCGCCCTCTGGATGAAAAGATTTCTCCTCAACTTCTACTTCTTACCTTAAATCTATGTCCCCTGATTATTGACCTCTCTACTGATGGAAAAAGTGCCTTCCTATCCATCCTATCTATGTCCCTCATAATCTTATACGCACCTATCAGGTCCCTCTCAACCTTTGCTGCTCCAAGGAAACAACCCCAGCCTATCCAATCTTTCCTCATAGCTCAGACCCTCCAGTCCAGGCAGCATCCTGGTAAATCTCCTCTGCACCCAATCCAGTGCAATCACATCCTTCCTATAATGTGATGACCAGAACTGCATGCAGTACTCCATTTGTGGCCCAACCAGCATATTATACTGTCCCAGCATAACCTCCTTGCTCTTGTATTCTGTGCCTCGGCTAATAAAGGCAGGTATCCCAAATGCCATCTTAACTGCCTCATCTACCTGCCCTGCTCCTTCAGGGATCTGTGGAAATACACTCCAGGGTCCCTCTGATCTTCTTTGCTTTCCATGGTCCTACCATTCATAGTGTAATCCCTTGCCTTGTTAGCCCTCCCCAAGAGCATTACCTCACTTTTTTTTGGTTTGAATTTCATTTGGCACTGCTCTGCCCAACTGACCAGTGCATTGATATTCTCCTCACTATTTACCATCCTACCAATTTTCGTGTCATCTGCGAACTTCTTGATCATACCTCCTACAATTAAGTCCAAATCATTTATATACATCACAAACTGCAAGGGCCCCAGCCCTGAACCCTGTGGAATCCTACCAGTCACAGGAATATCCCTCTACCACCGCCCTCTGCCACCTGCCTGTCAGCCAATTTTGGATCCAGCGTGCCACTTTGCCTTGGATCCCATGGACTCTCAGTTTCTTGACCAGTCTGCCATGAGGGACCTTATCAAAAGCCTTGCTAAAGTCCATATAGATGACCATCAAATACATTACCCTCATCAACATTCCTAGTTACCTCCTCAAAAAATTTGATCAAATTTGTCAAACACGATCTTCCCTTAATAAATCCATGCTGACTATCCCTGATCAATTCATGTCTTTCCAAGTGTAGATATATTCTGTCCCTCAGAATTCTTTCTAGTAACTCCCCCACCACTGAAATTTCCTGGTCTAACCTTTCCTCCCTTTTTTAATAATGGGACAACGTTAGCAGTCCTCCAGTCCTCTGGCACCTCACCTGTGGCCAGAGAGGATTTGAAAATTACTGGCAGGATCCCTGATATCTCTTCCCTTGCCTTCCTCAACAGCCTGGGATACATCTCATCCGGTTCTGTGGATTTGTCCACTTTTAAGGCTGCTAAACCCGCTAGTGCCTCCTCTCTTTCTATGTTAATTTGCTTTAATATTTCACAGTCATCCACCCTGAAGTCTATAGCTGCGTCATCCGTTTCCATTGTGGAGACCAACGCAAAGTATTCATTGAGGACTGTATCCACATCTTCTGGGTCAACACACACATTACCTCAATAGTCTCTAATTGGCCCTACTCTTTTCCTAGTTGTTCTCTTGCTCTTTATATATTTTAAAAAACCCTTTGGGTTTTCCTTTATTCTACCCACCAATGTTTTCTCATGCACTCTCTTTCCTAATTTCCTTTTAAGTTTCCCCCCTGCGCTTTTTATACTCTTCTAGGATTCTGCCGGATTGAGCCCTCGGTATCTGCCATAAGCTTCTCTTATTTTCTTAATCTTAACCTTTATGTCCCTTGAAAATCCAGGGTTCTCCGGACTTGGTCCCCCTTTTCTCTTTACAGGGACGTATTTGCCCTGTAGTCTCGCTATTTCTTCCTTGAATACCTTCCACTGCTCTGACAGTTATATCTGCCCACGTGGGCCAAATCGTATCTCATCCTAGTAAAATTAGCCTTTCCCCAGTTTAGAACTTTTATTCCCAGCCCAACCTTATCCTTTTCCATAACTATCCTAAATCTAATTGAGTTATGGTCACTATCTCCAAAATGCCCCCCTACTGATACGCCTTCCATCTGCCCCAGCTCATTTCCGAAAGTTAGGTCCAGAACTGCCCCCTCCCTTGTTGGACTTTTTACATACTGGCTAAAAAAGTTCTCCTGGATGCAACTTAAGATTTTTGCTCCCTTCCCACCTTGCACACTAAAACCATCCCTGTGAATATTTGGGTAGTTAAAATCCCCTATTACTGCCTTATTATCCTTACACTTCTCTGAAATTTGATTACATATTTGATCCTCTATCTCTCCCTGACTGTTTGGCAGTCTATAGTACACACCCAGCAGCAGTTTTCCCCTTTTGTGTTTTTCGCTTTCACCCATATGGCCTCATTTGATGATTCTTCCAAGATATAATCCCTCCTTACTGCTATAATTGAATACTTGATCAATATAGTGACCTCCCTTTTTTTTATTCATTCACGGGATGTGGGCATCGCAGGCTGGGCCTGCATTTATTACCCACCCCTAGTTGCCCTTGAGAAGGTGGTGGTGAGCTGCCTTCTTAAACCGCTGCAGTCCATGTGTTGTAGGTACACCCCACAGTGCTGTTAGGAAGGGAGTTCCAGGATTTTGACCCAGTGGCAGTGAAAGAATGGCGATATATTTCCAAGTCAGGATGGTGAGTGGCTTCGAGGGGAACTTGCAGTGGTGGTATTCCCATCTATCTGCTGCCCTTGTTCTTTGAGATTGTAGTGGTTGTGGGTTTGGAAGTTGCTGTCAAAGGAGTCTTGGTGAATTGCTGCAGTGCATCTTGTAGATGGTACACACTGCTGCTACTGTCGGTGGTGGAGGGAGTGAATGTTCGTGGATGTGGCGCCAATCAAGCAGGCTGCTTTGTCCTGGACGGTGTCCAGCTTCTTCAGTGTTGTTGGAGCTGCACTCATCCTGACTTGTGCCTTGTAGATGGTGGACAGGCTTTGGGGAGTCAGGAAGTGAGTTAGTCATCGCACTATCCCTAGCCTCTAACCTGCTCTTGTAGCCACATTTATATGGCTAGTCTAGTTCAGTTTCTGGTCAATGGTAACCCCCAGGATGTTGATGGTGGGGGATTCAGTGATGGTAATGCCATCGAACATGAAGGGACGATGGTTGGATTCTCTCTTGTTGGAGATGGTCATCGCCTGACACTTGCGTAGCGTGAATGTTACTTGCCACTTGTCAGCCCAAGCCTGAATATTGTCCAGGCCTTGCTGTGTTTGGACATAGGCTACTTCAGTATCTGAGGAGTCGCGAATGGTGCTGAACATTGTGCAATCATCAGTGAACATCCCCACTTCTAACCTCATGATGGAAGGATAGTCATTGATGAAGCAGCTGAAGATGGTTGGGCTGAGGACACCACCCTGAAGAACTCCTGCAGTGATATCCTCTCCTCTTCTATCCCCCTCTCTATCTTGTCTGAATACCCTATAACCAGGAATGTTAAGCTGCCAATCATGCCCTTCTTTTAGCCAAGTCTCACTTGTAGCTATGATATCATACTCCCACGTGCCTATCTGTGCCCTCAGCTCTGTCTTATTCCTCAAGCTCCTTGCTTTAAAATATATTCCATTTAGCCTTGCTAAACTTACTTTTTTCTTATCTAGCCTATATTTCCTCTGCCTTCCAGACTCACTTACCACCGTTTTAACTTCTAATTCCACCTCAGCTTCTCTTTCTTCTGAACTACTTTTCAGAATCCCGTTCCCCCTGCCAACTTATTTTAAATTCGCCCAACAGCATTAGCAAACCTCCCTGTAAGGATGTTGATCCCATTCCTGTTCAGATGTAACCCGACCAACTTGTCTAGGTTCCACCTCCCCTGGAAACGGTCCCAATGCCCCAGGAATCTAAAGTTCTCCCTCCTGAACCATCTCTCCAGCCACATATTCATCTGCTCTATCCTTCTGTTCCTGTACTCACTACTGCGCGGCACTGGGAGTAATCCGGCGATTACTACCTTTGAAGTCCAGCTTTTCAAGTTCCTACCTAACTCCCTAAAGTCTGCTTGCAGGACTTCATTTCTATTTCTTCCTAAGTCATTGGTCCCAACATGGACCACAGACCTCTGGCTGTCCACGGTCCTCCTTTAGAATGCCCTGCAGCTGTTCTGTGACATCCTTGAACTTGGCACCCAGGAGGTGACATACCATCATGGAGTCACATCGACGGCCGCAGAAGCGCCTGTCTGCTCCCCTCTCTAATGAATCCCCTACCACTATTGCCCTTCCACACACCACCACCACCACCCCCCCCCCGCCACACACACACACACACACACACACACACACACACACACACACACACACACACACACCAAGCAGCTGGACCATGGCCTTGGTTGTGGTTGGCCTCCACAGAGGAAACATCATTCTCACCGTTTTCCAAGGCCGAAAAACGGTTTGCGAGCGAGATGCACTCTCACTACCTGCCTGGTCCCCTTCTGTCTGGCAATCATCCATTCCCTCTCTGCTTGCACTTCATTAAGCTGTGGGGTGACCACGTCCTGAAACGTGCTATCCATGAACCCCTCAGCCTTGCGAATGCACCATAGTGCCCCCAGCTGCCGCTCAAGCTCCAAAACCCGGAGCTCAAGTTGCTTCAGTCGGAGGCACCTCCTGCACACAAGGTCATCCAGACCACCAGGAGCATCTAGGATTCCCCAAATAGAGCAGGATTTATGGGACTGAGCTCCCCAGACATATCTTAACTAAATAGAATATGGACCCTTGCTTTTATTTTACCCTTACTCCTATTTGAGTATAGACTAGATGCTGGATTCTCTAGATAGACTGGATCCTCTAGGTGCTGCTGACTGCCTGTCCCAGGGTCTTTCTCTTGCACTCTCCTCTAGGTGCTGGTGACTGCCTGCCCCAGGATCCTCCTCTCACACTCTCCTAAGAAAATAAGTTGCTCCTCCTTTAAGGCAGAGCATTCTTGAGGCCTGCAACTGTGTAGAGGGCTGGAGGTGGTGACTGCAGGATTGTGATGCTCTTTTGTCTTGGAGCATACTCTGGAGGTAGTCAGAGCCTGGGAGCCAGAATGTTTTATTTGCATGTCATTTAATATAAAAGACTAAATCACCATCAGCGTAAAGAAGCTTGATATTATAAAAGAAATGTGCGTGAATCATTAGGAGAGTTGTTGTCACTTGAATAAGTTGCAACAGTAATCGCTGAAGCAATCTGCTAACAGAATCTGCTAACAGAATCTGTAAGGACCTCTCTCTGCAACCAATTACACAAACGGTGATTGTTCATAATCCTTTTCATAATACTGGCTAAAATACCAGCGGGGGATTGTTCCAACAAGTAAGGTCTAACATATCAGATATGTGAGCGAAGGAAATTGCCCAAGAAAACTATACCCTTATTGTTGAGAAAATTTCCTTTCATGAGGTTAAGTTTTTTTCAGTAGGCAGCATTCCTAAGAGTTTCTGAATTTTAATGGCAGAGCCATTAAATCTGTTTTTGTTTGAAACCATTGGAACATTTCCTTGAGCTAGGCTGTTCATTTAGTTGCTTCCGAAAGAACACCAGAGATAGGAACAGGATAACATACGGATCCACTCATATTGGACCTATAGTACTTGAATAAATAAAACTAGAAAATGTTCAAGAAAGCTGAATTTTCAGGCTGTGTGTAAGGGAGACTGGCTGAGGGCCACAGGTGTCAAATATTTGAACAACTGCATTTATGTATAGTTTTTCAATGTGGAAAACATGTTCCAGAGATATAGAAAACAATGGACACTGAGCTGAAGAGGTAATATTCATAGGTGCGACCAAAGCTTGGTTACAGAGGTAGGTTCTGAGGGAGGGTCCTTTCGAGAAGAGGAAGATGAAGAAGCAGAGTAACTTAGGGGGGAAATTCTAGAGTGTGGGGCCAAAGAAGCTGAAGCCTTCTCATGAAGAATAATTGAGGCAAAGCATAAAAGAGAAAAACTCAGTAACAGAATGCTTCCAATTTATTTTTGTATTAACATCTAGAAGAATCACAGAGCACTTACAATTAATGGCAAACTTCTTTTAATTGCAGCCTCCTTCTACCTTTCCAAAGTTTTGATTACTTCAGCTCTGTTTCAGAATTGCAAATGATTTTGAAGTTAGTGTTAGGCATACTAAGGAAATGGAGATGTCACAGGATCTTCCTTTACAAAGAGTTTGTTGTGGATCTCACTGGATAGAGTATGCTTATTATTCATTTGTTTCAAGTCTTGTAGCTAGAATTTTACAGGTTAATGGATTGCAGAATTCTTGCAGGAGACTATTTGTGGTCCTTTGTGTTTGTCTATGATGCCCTTCATGATCAAAAAGCCAGGTAACTTTTACAGGCTAGACTCTCAAAGAATGACCACTTGAATAAAATGGTGAAAGGTTATTCATTCACAAAGTAAAATTTAGAATAGGCATTAAATAGGACAGTCTTCATTTCAGAGTCGCTTTACCACCCCTTTTTTAAAAAAAAGTTCAATCGAGATCCAATAGGATATTAAATTTTGAAATTAAAAATTTATAGGTTATATTTTTTGTTGCATTGCCATATAAATTGCCAACTAAATTATCTTTCAGGGCTCTTATTGAATTTCTTCTGAATTGATAAGAGTGACATTGCCAAATTGAGTATAAAAATATAGCTGCTGTGATGATTTAAACGTATTTAATTTTTATTCATCGGATGAGGACATCGCTGGCTAGGCCAGCAAATATTGCCCATCCGTAATTGCCCTTGAGAAGGTAGTGGTGAGCTGTTGCCTTGAACCACTGCAGCCCATGTGGTATAGGGCTACCCACAGTGCTGTTTGGGAAGGAATTCCAGGATTTTGACCCAGCGACAGTGAAGGAACAGTGATATGTTATAGTGAGTGGCTTGAAGGGGAACTTCCAGGTGGTAGTGTTCCCATGTGTCTACTGCCCTTGTCCTTTTAGATGGTAGAGGCTGTGGGTTTGGATGGTGCTGTCTAAGGAGGCTTGATGAGTTCCTGCAGTCCATCTTGTAGATGGTGCACACTGCTGCCACTGTGCATTGGTGGTGTTGGGGAGTGAATGTTTGCGCATGAGGTGCCAATTAAGCAGGCTTCTTTGTCCTGGATGATGTCTGGCTTCTTGAATGTTGTTGGAGCTGCACTTAGCAGGCAAGTAGGGAGTATTCCATCACACTCCTGACTTGTGCCTTGTAAATGGTGGACAGGCTTTGGGGAGTCAGGAGGTGAGTTACTTGGTGCAGGATTCCTAGCCTCTGACCAGCTCTTGTAGCCACAGTGTTTATTTGGCTAGCCCAGTTCAGTTTCTGGTCAATGGTAACCCCCAGGATGTTGACAGTGGGGGATTCAGCGATGGTAATGCCATGTCCTGGGGCGATGGTTAGATTTTTCTCTTGGAGATGGTCATTGCCTGCAACTTATGTGGTGCGGATGTTACTTGCCACTTGTCAGCCCAAGCCTGGATATTGTTCAGGCCTTGCTGCTTATGGACATGGACTGCTTCTGTATCTGAGGAGCAGCAAATGGTGCTGAACATTATATGATCATCAGTGAACATCCCCACTTCTGACCTAATGAGGGAAGGAAGGCCATTGATGAAGCAGCTGTTAGAGGTGCATTGTTGTATATTGTTAGAGGATGAACAAGATAGGGGTGAGGTTTATGAAAACAGTTTGCAATAGAGAAAGCTGAGGGTGAGAAAGCATTGTAGGGTGATCCTGGAATAATGAACAGTTTTGGCAGACGAGCAGAACCTGAAGGTTTCTTGCGTGCTCCAGCTAGATCTGGCAATGAATGGCTAAACTAGCTGTCCACCATAAATGTTCATGTCTGCATCTCTTGGACTTAAGGAAACAGATATAAGGGTTTTATCAGGGAGAATGCTTAGGATGAGAGAATTAGTGATAGTTTTAATAGGTGCTAGGGTACCAAAGGTGGGGTAGGGTGGGGGTTTGGGGGTGGGGGTTCGATTGAGCAGACTGTTAGCTGCAGAAATGTTGTGTTGAACGGAGGACCAAAGGCTCGTTATTTGGGATTTTGAAAATGCAGTCTTTTCTAGCAGAACACAGAAGAAAGTAAGGTTGGAAGTGGAAAAGGGGACTGAGAGTGGAGAGTGATACAAGGAAATGATCAGAGATGGCCTTACCTGTAATTGACATATATCAAGGCCATTTGCGTTGGTAAGGTCAAGTGGGTGGTCGTGAATCTATTTGGTGAGTTTATCTGGTGGAAGAGATTAAGGAAGGACAGGAGGTCGCTGAACTCAGAATATTGAGGTGGACGTTGAAATTCCTGGGGATGAGAAGTCACTTAGTACAGATGCCCAAATGCAGCAAGACAATATCCAGGATTGGGCTGACAAGTGGCAAGTAACATTTGCGCCACACAAGCGCCAGGCAATGACCATCTTCAACAAGAGAAAATCTAACCCCTTGACATTTCATGGCATTACTATCACTGAATTCCCCACTATTAACATCCTGGGGGGGGGCCACCATTGACCAGAAACTGAACTGGACTATCCATATAAACACTGGCTACAAGAGCAGGACAGAAGCTAGGAATCCTGTGATGAGTAACTCACCTTCTGACTCCCCAAAGTCTATCCACCATCTACAAGGCAAAAAAGTCAGGAGTGTGATGGGATACTCTCCACCTGTCTGGCTAAGTACAGCTCCAACAACACTCAAGTAGCTTGACACCATCCAGGACAAAGCAGCCCACTTGATAGGCACTCCTTCCACCACCGACGCATAGTGAAGCAGTGTATACCATCTACAAGATGAGCTGCAGGAACTCGGCAACACTCCTTTGACAGCATCTTCCAAACCTACAGGTGCTACTATGTAGTAGGACAAGGGCAGCAGTCACATGGGAACATGGAAGTTCCCCTCCAAGTCACTCACCATCCTGACTTGGAAATATATCGCTGTTCCTTCACTGTCACTGGGTCAAAATCCTAGAACTCCCTAACAGCATTGTGGGTACCTACACCACATGGACTGCAGCAGTTCAAGAAGGCAGCCCACCACCACCTTCTCAAGGGCAATAGGGATGTGCATTAATGCTGTCCAGTCAGTGATGCCCACATCCCATGAATGCACAAGAAAAAATGTTGAGGGAGGAAAGCTGCAAAGTTATCTTGGTGAGAAAATTGGCATGGTAATTGGGTGGGTGGTAGAAAACGAGTATTTTCTTTAAAAAAGTGCAAGGCAAGTGGGCAAGTTGAGGTGCTCAAAGGAGAAGATGCCTGAAGAGTAGGGAGGCCAACCACGGTGTGATGAGAGTCATACCACACATCTATAGTTTAAGTGGTTCTAAAATTGCCCTATTGGTTTAAAAATTGTCCTATTCTAAAGTTGTTTTTTGGAACTTTATACTTGACCATCGAAGTTAGAATTTTATATCAGCTTTGAATCAATTTCCTGAAAATGTTAGCTTATTATGGGAGGCTTTAATTAATTGCATTTGTTGCATTAATTGATTAAATAACATTGGAATTGTTAGATGGGGAAAAAAGCCCATGTTTCATTTAGTTTGCCCTCTACAATCCTGGTGGTGTAATCAATCTCTATCATTAATCTACATCAGTACCAGAAACGAAGCAAGGAACCACAGTGGTGGATAGCTTTGAGAGCCATAAGTCCAAAGTCACCTGTACCTCCCAAGCTTCATGCCATGCTTCCAATTGCTCAAATGCTGTATAGCAAGATGTTGTTAGTTTCATAGAATTGTGGTGAATCTGGATAAACTAATGGTATGTGTTCTTGTCAAAATAGGAAAATATTTAGTGAAGAAGTCTCGCAGGACAGATGTGGAAGATTTGACTCCAAATCCAAGAAAACTGCTACAGATTGGAAATGAACTCAGAAAACTAAACAAGGTGATTAGTGATCTGACACCTGTAAGTGAACTGCCATTAACTGCCAGACCAAGATCCAGAAAAGAGAAGAACAAACTAGCATCCAGGTAATGAAAAGAATTACAAACAGCACTGTGTATATACAGTGTATAATTGAAACCAATTCTTTTTAATATTTGTTATTACCAGAAATATGTTTCCATCTTAACAAAAAATGGATATCTATCCTCATCCCCTCAAAAATTAAATTCTATCCATTCTCTAGAAGGGTGGGTGGAGCTCTAATTACCTATTCCATATCTACCTACCCATTACCACTTTTTGTACAAAAAGGTGAAATGCTGCAATTTAAGTACAGCTCACCACATTTCGTTCTACCCACATGCAAAATTAACCCACCTTTCTCTATCTGAAAGTTAGATGTTTGGAAAAAGGATTTGTTTTGGACATGTTAATAAAAGCAGTTTTTCTAACATAATTGAAAGGTGAAACTCACTTTTTTTTTGTATTATCTTCATTGACACTCCACATACGCTACACATAGGTGGCCTATCCAACTGGGGAAATAAGAGGGACATTTGTCCCTTAAGATTTTAATGTAACTGTGTGATGCTTGCAAAATACAGGGGCACCTCCAGGCATCCATCTTCAGTTATTTTCCTCCCACCATTGACACCCGTTGCATTATGTTTGTTGCATCGCATAAGGAGTCTTCTCAATCAACAGTTTGTTTTTACTGCTGATAACCCACATTTCTTACCTATACTGAATTTTTTTTTCAAAAGTAAAGTATCTTGTTTAGCTGAATTTAAAATTCTACATCAGCTACAGAAAGTTCTTCATCAGCGAGCAGTATATATGTGGCATCCAGTGCTGTCTTGACCAATGTGTGAACTTTGGTTTACCCTACCATGGAAATACAAAAGAGTTTGCAGCATTATCATTCATCCAAAATACAGACAGGTATCAAGGAAGTTCAATCATTCGGTTTGACTACATTGGAAATCTCCTCATTTAACATATCTTGTGAGAAGAAAAAAATGGTACATAACAAAAGAACTGGAGCTTCATTTCAGACCTGCAAGTTTCTGTGAAGAATGCTACTAGGTCATTGCTAAGCTTTTCTTATTACTGCCCCAACTGAATTTCCTCAATGTGCCAGTTCCAGACCTGGAGTGTAGGATGACAAATGTATTACCATATAATACACTTGTACTGTCCATAAGGTTCATGTGCTCTCTGAAAAGAACAAGTCAAAGTGGAAGAAATATTGTAAGAGCTGACCGTAGAGAGTTGCTTTAAGGCACCTGATGCTATCCTACGTCACCATAGAAGGCTGGATATAAGAGGCGTTATCTTCCACTATTGGTTTGGAATTTGTGTTGGTCCATTCTAATGCTGAAGGAGTTGTCTTATGCTGATGCACACTGTCAAGAATAATCACGGACGTGCTAAATTTGCACTGTTAAACAACTGAAATCTTTCTGGAAACGAAACAGGAGAAACTCTGAAAGCCTGGGCATAGCAGGTAAGTTATTAAAACCACTCTCTGGCTTTGGGCCCAAAGGCAAACCTGTACAGCCAATTGAGCAACAGTATATTCTTATCTTCTATTTTCCACAAGGACAGAGGTGTTCAAACCTATTTGTGATGTCTTAAGCCAAGAGAAATTCCTTTTAACAAAAATATTTGTGTTATTACACTTGCTATCATTCAGAAAGCGTGCTGACGTGCAACCATCAACTTCTGAGATTCATTCTTCCGCAAGGCATCATGGATTGCTACAAAAATTACTTTTACTTTCAAATGTTAAGCACCTTTAGGATTTATAAGGTTCATTCAGCCTTCGCCAAAGGTTTATCAACATTCACCCAAGACAAATCCTGGAATTGAATTGAGACACACCCTTGGACGGTGAAGACTTTTCCTACTTTGGGAATCCTCCTCCTGGCAATAACTTGGCGCTGTATTGTTTTTCTTTACCCCAGATAGAGAAACCACGATCTGTGTTCCTTCTGTGCTCCTTTCTCGTGATTCATAAAGTAACACTAATAGCACCATACTGTTCTCAGAACCTCTAGCACTCTGAGCTTGTCTTCTACTTGAAAATTCATCTTATGGCTGTATATCAAAGCAAATATCTTGCAGAAAGGGGAATCATCTGAAATCTATCCTTAACCAGTTGACTATCTATGGATAATCTGATGTCTTTGGGATTAAACCCACCCAACCATTGTAGATCATTATGATTTCCCATAATCCTGTTAAAACTTTACAAGTGGAGATTTTAAAAATTCTGAACATCTGAAATATAATAGAAATAATTTTGTAATGGGGGAGGGGGCATCTTTGCAGCCTCACCATCCTCCTTTCTTGGAGCACAATGTAACCCCATTTTTGTGACTGCATTTGGATAGAATGCTGGACAGAGTGAGCAGTTTATCAAGAAACAGAAATGGGGTAATACCATTGCATGCTACGTGTCATACAACCATTTCACTTTGCAATGCACGTAGCTAGGCCTACCTTGAGTGTTCTCTGAGGAAAGCAACTTAACTCAATGCCTTGTTTTGTACGTGATGAAGATTGAAATCACAAGCAGCCAACTTACCTATTAGAGTTACACGCCATTAAACGTGATGATGATAAATACACTGTTACTACGTGCTACAGCCTGAGGGGGCATAAACAGCCAAACTCAAGCTTGGAGTTTGTAAAATATTGCAAATCGCTATTACAGTTAAATTAGGATTTGTTCTTTCATAATGTCCTATAGGTGGCAATCAAACTTGGCCAGGAAAACCTCCAAGTTTGTTTCTTTTTCCACCATCTCATCAACGCCTCCTTACCCTCCTGCACCCCCCACCCCGCCCAAAATGTTGATGAAGGGCCATAAGAATGCCGTTGTACAATTTTGACATTTCAGAGCCATCTTTGGCTCACCATTTTGTCTTTCAAATACTTGTATATCAAGGCCTAAGCTGTGATGACCATCGTGTAAATCCACTTTAGTTTTTCTTTGTCACTAATAAATGGGCTAAACTTATTTTCGACGACTCTTCTTCCAAGAAACTTAAATTGTCAACGACAGAATTTTGCTGTAATACATTTCAACATTTAGCACTTGCAATCTGCTAGGCTATTAACTATTTACTTCTGATCTTTAGATTTGGTCCTTTCTAGTGATAGCCTGGATGCTTATTTATGTCCTGGAACTGCTACATGAAGGACTTCAGCACAACTCCATGGAAATCTCAGCCTAAGCTATCTCTGCCTATCATTCCGTAGTGGAAGGAAACTTTTCGTAATGCGATTCCTTGAATTTTCTCCCCACATTAAGATCCCAACTAAGTGCTTAGTCCAAGCATGGGACCTTTATGCTGTATGACCTGATGCAACCACACAACCCCAACCCAGCCCCTTTTGAGCCTACGGCTACTGTAGATTTAAAGCTGCTGTCAAAGGACTTTGTTCCTAACTCTGTTCTCTGCCAGGAGTGTTGGTGAACTTCACGCAGTAGTAGCGGAGGCACAGCCCTGTAATTTTTTTTTTATTTTTTTTTCCCCCCAGTTGAATAGGCTACCTACCCTTGGGATGTGGAGTGTACCTTTTCAGAAAATGATGACTACATTATTCTAAAGGTGAGTAATAATCTTTATTCCAAGGAGATTCAGTTTTGATGATGTAGTATTTTTTAAACTATGTTTTATAGTGTAAGTTTGCATGCTATATTTGATTTTCATTGATAAAAGTTCTAAACACTAACATGCTTAATAAATAGAAGCTGCTTTTGGTTGGCTGAACAACAGTCTGAAGCTGATTTTGTTGAAACCAATGAGAGGAGATAAAAGTTCAACCAACATTTCAAAATGATGACTTTTTAACCAGAGACATTTTTATTTGTAGTCACATTTGGTTCTGTGCTGTATAATATGTGTAAAGTATGCATCTAAAACTGAAGTGTAGATCTCTTTTTATTTTCCTTCTAATTTTCCGCTCTTTTCCTCTGAAGACATTGATTTTCTTCCTGGGGTACTGGGGTCTGTAGATGCTATCCCAATGAATGTAGACAATGAGTTTCAACAAGCTATTCAACAAATGAGGGGAGGAATATTTCAGCTGTGGCTGATTCTGTTCTCATCTATGATTGCAGACAAGCATACATTAAATACAGATTGCTGGATATGAAGCAAGGGCGGGAACCAAGGTGATTTCCCTCTCCCTATTTAGAAAAAAGATTTGCATTAATGTAGCGCTTTTCATGACCACTGCAATCTCAAAACACTTCAAAAAAAGCACTTCTGAAATGTAGTCAGTGTTGTAATATAGGAGGGGAGGCGGTGGCGTAGTTATGTTATCCTTGGACTGGTATTCCAGAGAGCCACCTCTAGGGACCCGGGTTCGAATCCCACAGCAGATGGTGGAATTTTAATTCAATAAAAATATGGAATTTAAGTCTGATGCTGACCATAAAACCATTGTCGATTGTCATAAAAACCCGTCTAGTTCACTAATGTCCTTTAGGGAAGGAAACCTGCTGTCCTTATCTGGCTTACATGTGGAACATGTGACTCCAGACCCATAGTAAAAAGAGTTGACTCTTAAATTAATTCAATTAATGAGCCAGACCGATGGGCAATAAAATGCGGGCCTAACAGCGATGCCCACACCCCATGAGCGGATAAAGAAAAACACAGTAGCCAAGTTGCGCACAGCAAACTCCAACAAACGGCAATGTGATAATGACTGAGAGAGAAATAATGGCCAAAACAACAGGGATAACTCCCCTGAACCATGGGATCTTTTACATCCACCCAAGCACGTAGATGGGGCCTTGGTTTAATGTGTCATCCAAAAGACAGCACCTGCAACAGTGTATTGCTCCCTCAGTGCTGCATCAGAGCCTTGATTTCCGTGTTCAACCCGGAACCTTGTGACTCAATGGCATGTGCTACCAATTGAGCCACAGTTGACAATTGAGGCTAATTGTAAAAAAACATGGCTGATTCATATCCTAATCTATCCAACTGCCCTGGCTCCGCATCCCTCAATATCCTTGGCTAGCAAAAATCTATTCATAAGATTTAAAATTATTCATTTCTACTGCTATTCACATCTGCTTTTGTGTGTGGGTTAGTTCCGCGCTTATACCACTCTTTGCATGAAGTATTTGTAACTTCTGAATGGCCTGGCTCTGATTTTAAAGTTATGTCCTTAGCCTAGACTCTTCCACCAGTGGAAAAGTTTTTCTCTACCTATCCATTTCTTTGAAAATCCTAAAACACCTCGATCAAATCATCCCTTAACTTTCCATATTTCAGGGAATCTAAGTCTAGTTTACGGAATTCCTCATAATCTAACCGTTAGAACCCCGGTAATTTACTGTTGAATCTGCACTGGTTGTGTCCCAAGGCCAATATATCCTTTCTAAGGTGTGATGCCTAGAATTGTCCACAGTGATTTCACTAGGACTTTGTACAGCTGTTGCAAAACTTCTCCCTCCACTTTATATTCTAGCCCGCGAGTTATAAAGACTAGCATGCCATTGGCCATTTTTTGATTATTTTTATTTCCTGACTACTAAGATACATAAGATAAAATAAGGGTAGGCCATGTATACAGCCCCTTGAACCTCTTTTGCAATTCAGAAGGATCTGGGCTGATCTTTTGACCTCAACTCCAGCTTTCCTCTTGATTCCCATATCCCTTAATTTTCTTTCTGAAATATGCTTAATGACTGAATATTAAAGTCTGGGTAGAGAATTCCAAAGATTCACAACCCTATGAGTAAAGAAATTTCTTCCAATCTCAGTCCTAAGTAGTCAACCCCTTTAATTTTAACACTATGCCCTGGTTCTAGACTGTCCAGCCATAGAAAACAGTCTCAGCTCATCCATCCTGTCAAGTCCTCTCAAAGACTTGTGTATCAATGCGATTATCACAGAATCACAGTGCAGAAGAGACCCTTCGGCCCATCGAGTCTGCACCAACATCGAGTCTGCAGAAACACCTGACCTACCTACCTAATCCCATTTACCAGCACTTGGCCCATAGTCTTGAATGTTATGACATACTTATCCAGGTACTTTTTAAAGGATGTGAGGCAACCCGCCTCCACCACCCTCCCAGGCAGTGCATTCCAGACTGTCACCACTCTCTGGGTAAAAAAGTTTTTCCTCACATCCCCCCTAAACCTCCTGTCCCTCATCTTGAAATTATGTCCCCTTGTGACTGACCCTTCAACTAAGGGAAACAGCTGCTCCCTATCCACCCTGTCCATGCCCCTCATAACCTCTCATTCTTCTAAACTCTGGAGAGTATAGGATTATTCTGCTCAGTCTTTCATCATGGACAATCTTTTCATCCCAGGAATCATCCTATTGAGCCTTTGCACTATGTCCGAAGGCAAGTATATCCTTCCTTAGAACAGAAATCAAAGTCATATACTACTCCAAGTGTGGTTTCACCAAAGTCGTATACAATTCAGCAAGACTTCCTTAATTTTGTACTCCAACCCCCTTGCAATAAAGGCCGACACACCATTTGTCTTTCTAATGTTTGCTGTACCTGTACTTTGTGTTTTGTGCATAAGGACTCTTAAATCCCTGAACAACATTTTCTTACCATTTAAAAAGTATTCTACTTTTTCTATTCTTCCTACCACTGTGAATGACCTCACAATTGCCTCACATTATACTCAGTCTACCACCTTTTTGCCCACTCATTTAACCTGTCTGTAAACCCATTACAGACTTCTTGTGTCCACTTCACAATTTACTTTCCCAGTTAGCATTATATTGTCAATCTCTGCTTCCAAATCATTAATATAGATTTGAAAGAAAGGAGTCCCCAGCAATGATCATGCAACAGCCTGTCAAGCTGAATATGATCCAATTATTCTTTTTCTGCCCTTTAACTAATCCTCTATTTATGATAATATATAAACCCAGCCCCACGGGCTGGATTTTACCGTCGGCAAGTGGGAGCAGGGCCCACTCGCCGACATGTAAAATGACGCGCGGTGACATCGGGCGGAACTCCCAATGTCACCGCGCCCTATTTAAATTTTTAGGAAGGCGGGAATGCAGCAAAATCAGCTGTGCGCCCGCCGACCTGTCAATGGCCAATTGAAGCCATTGACGAGCAATTAAAGTAATTAGTGGACCTGCCCGTCCAACCTTAAGGTTGGCGAGCAGGCCAGGAGCCCCGGCGGGAAGTAGAAAAAACATGAAACTTCATCCACAGGCAGGATGAGGCTTCATGTAGAGTTTTAAAAACTTTAATAAAGTTTTTTTTTTGGAAATTATGAACATGTCCCAACTCATGTGACATTGTCATATGAAGTGACATGTAAAGGAAATTTTTTTTCTCTAGTTTTAATATTTTTGAAAGTAGAGGCGATCTCTCTGAGGCAGCACTTAGCCTCAGGGAGATGAGTGCGCTTTTTCGTGCGCATGCGCGAAACAGCGCACTCTCAATTTTAGGCATTTCCCCCCGCCTTAATTGGCCCGCTGATGTAAAATGGTGCCGTGCCTCTGATCCGGGGAGCCGATCGGAAGCGCACCCACCCATCAACGTCCCCCCCCACCCAACGGAGGGAAAATACAGCCCATGATAGTGTGCAACAACCTTCTGAAGCTTTATTGAATATCTTTTGAAAATCCAAATATGCTGCATACATGGTTCCTCTTGTCTACCCTGTTAGTTACATCATCAAAAAACTCTTAATACATTTGTCAAACAGAATTCCTTTTTCATGAAGCCATGTTGACTCTGCCTTATAATATGATTTTCTAAATACTGTTTTACCACCTTCTTAATAATGGATTCCAGCATTTTCCTGATGACTGATGTCAAGCCAACTGGCCTGTATTTCCCTGTCTTCTTTCTCCTTTCTTTCTTGAACAGCAGTGTTATATTTGTTATTTTCTAATCCACTGGAACCATTCCACAATCTAAAGAATTTTTATAAGGCCACAGCCAATGCATCCACTATCTCTTGTAGACATTTCTTTTAGAACCTTATAATCTAGACCATAAGGCAGGGGATTTATAGCCATCTTAGTCTAATTAATTTCTTCAATATTTTATTTTTACTAATGTTGATTACTTTTAAGTTTCTCACTCTAATTAGACCTTTGGTTTTCCCACTATTTCTGGTATCTTTTTGTGTTCTACTGTGAAGCCAGATGCAAGATATTTGTTTAATGTCTCTGCCATTTGCTTATTCCATTCTAATTTCTCCTGTCTTAGCGCCTAAGGGACCTACATTTATTTTTGCTTTTCTACTCCTTTTTTACATACTTTTAGAACCGCTTGCAGTTTGTTTTAATATTTTTTGCAAGTTTACTGCCATTCTATTTTTTCATGCTCATTTTTTGATCATCTTTTGCTGATTCCTAAATCTCTCTCAAACTCCAGGATTACTACTACTCCCGGCAACATTATTAGTCTCTTCTTTTAATCTAATACTATCCTTATCCTCTTTTAATTATCCAGGAATGAATCACTTTTTTCTTGTGGAGTTTGTATTTCTCAAGGAAATATATATTTATTAAGAAGTATGAGATATTTCTTTAAACGTTCGTCATTGCTTTTCTACTGTTGTACCGTTTAATCTATTTTCTAAATCTACCTTAGCCAACTTGCCCTGGATACCTATTGCAGTTGACTTTATTTAAGTTTAAGACTCCAGTTTCAGACTTAAGTATCTCAGTCTTGAATTCATACATATTATGATCACTCTTCCCTGGACTATTTCTTACTATGCAGTTACTAATTAATCCTGTTCCATTACACAAGACAAAATCTAAAATAGCCTATTTCTGGTTGGTTCAATGATGCCTTGGTCTCAGAAACTGCCTTGAATACATTTCATGAACTCAAACTACAAACTACTTCTGCCAATTTGGTTTGTCCAGTCTATGTGAAGATTAAAGACCCCCAGAAGTATTGTATTGCCTTTTTACCGGCTCCTTGTTTCTTGGTTAATACTATGTGCCTTGTTATTTCTTCTCTCCATGCACAGTGATTATCCATCATGATCTTCTGAGCCAAGATCCTTCCTCACTAGTATTATATCCTTTACTATCATTACTGCCCCTTCTTTTCCATTTTGTCTTTCTTTTTGATGCATCAAGCACTGTGGAATATTTAATTCCTAACCTTGGTCACCATGCAACCACGTTTCAGCAACACCTATTAGGTCAAACCCATCTATCAGTAATCGTGCCATTAATTTGTCCATCTTCATGCATTGAGAGCCAATTTTAACTTTTTACCATTTTCTTTGATTTGACCATATTCACTGATGTACCTTTACTGTTAAACACACTGTCCCTGGCTACCACCCTCTTTTCCTCTACCCAAATCACAACACTGCTCTATATGCTACATTTTAGTGAACAGTGTACATGCACTTCTAAGTCACTTTGGTTGTCCACTGTTCCTTGGCCTTGCACAATTTGAAAACTACCTGAATCTATTCTTTTTGGTCCGAAACTGATAATCTCACAGTTGACTTCCACTGAAATCCATTTATCACAGTTTTCCTGACTCATTTAGTCTATCCATGTTACTTGTAATTTTCTGCTTCCATCTACACTACTTACAATGCCACCAATCTTTGTCATCAGGAAAGTTGGATATATGGTTCTCCATTGCATTATCTAAGTCATTATCAAACATAGAGAAAAGTTGAAAGCTCAGATCAGATCCTTGTGGAATGCTACAGTCGCTTCCTTCTAATTCGAGTACAAGTGCATTATCCTTATTCTCTGACTGCTATCACCTAACCAATTTCCCAACTAGGTCAATAACCTTCATGTCCATGTGCTTTAATTTTAGCTTACAGTCTTTTATGTGGACTTTATGTCGATTCTTTGTCGACTGCCTTCTGGGAGTCTATATAACCCATACCCATAGACGTTTTTTGTTTCGTACTTTGGTTGCTACTTCAAAAAAAAATCAATTAGTTTCATTGGATATCCGCTACCCGTTGCAAATCCGTGTTGGCTGTAAAGGCCCGCTGTGGTTGAGATCAGTTAACTTAGTTTAGACTGAAGATCAAACCTGGGAAGTTTCTGGCTTTATGGTATTGCTACTCATTGTCTTAAGTAGCTGAATATTTGGCAAACAAATTCATTTTTGTAAACTCTCTGTTGATTTGTATGCATTGGATTGAGATTTAAATGCATTATTATTCAATTCTCTCTAAAAGGAAATTTGTTATTTAGTAGCTTCTTACTGGTCTCAATTTATTCAGGGTCATGTATAAAAACAGAAATAGTGAACTATTATGTCTCTGTACAGCACATTACAAGGAGAAGAATTAAACAACAGATTAAAATCAGTGTAGAGTGAGCTTCTCATGTTGACATTCTAACATGGCAGGCCTGGTACAGGAACAGGGTGGACTTGACTGATTTTACTTTTACAAAAATAGCCATTTAAAAAAAATGCTTTCAGCACAGTTAGTATATAAAATGTTAATGGCTATATGGGATTCTGGCAGTTAGAATCATGTCTTTGATAGCAGATGATGTTCAAAATGGAAATTGGTTCCATTCCCTGGCACTGATATAATTCCCTTTAAGTTTCCAAATATCAAACTTAAGTTTCAATAATAACCATTTTTGAATGTAAGTGTCTCCTAACGGTATATTTTTATTTGCAGGGCTTGCCGCCTGAAGAAAAAGGCTCAATATGAGGCTAATAAAGTAAAACTATGGGGTCTCAATACTGAATATGGTAAGAAAATAGTTTTGTACATTTTGTTTAGTTGCATCTGCAATAAAAACAGAAAATGAAAGCTGGAAATACTCAACAGATCCGGCAGCATCTGTAAAGGGAGAGAGAAAGAAACTGAACTAATGGTTCAGGCCTGTGACCCTTAGTCAGAACTGGGAGTGTTTAGAGATGTAAATTCTTAAGCCAGGCAGGGGAAGGGCTGGGGAGAGGGGGGTGGGCGAGAGGGGTTGTGGGGGAGGTGGGGTGTGTGGGGTGGATGGTGAGTAGAGGAAAGAACAAAAAGGATGGTCTGTGATGGGAAAGGATCATCAACCTAAAATGTTAACTATGTTTCTCTCTCCACAGATGCTGTCAAACCTGCTGAGTATTTCCAGCATTTTCTGTGTTTATTACAGATTTCTAGCATCTACACTTTGCATTTACAATAGCTTAAGTGAACCATGATTCTTCATCCTTTGTAGGCTATGCTATTTTAAAAGAAAAATCAATTTCATCATGCATCATCGTGCATACATTTTGGCTAGATAATTCTGTAGTAGATTAACGTCCTTAATTTGGTTGTATCATACAACCAGTCCACTGAAATTAGTTTGGTATGGTGTAACAAAGACTCTATTGCTTGTTTTTAATTTGTGCCAAATCTGGCTCTGTAACCTCGCAACCTGTTACAACAAACATGGCTAAGGCATACTGGTAACCCCAACTAACAGAGAGTAAGGGTATCAAAGATTCACCAACATATATTAATATTACAGCATATATTTACAGATTCTGAGATGTGTGGAATGATGCAACATTTCAAATCAAAATTTTCTATTGGCAGTGTAGCCAACAATGTCTGCTGCTTCTCTAGAGAGAAAAAGATCTGCAGTTGTTGTGGGGTCTTTGAACTCATTCTATGCAATATGAGTGATTGCTCAGCTTTGAGGTAGCTGATGGACTAGTATGTTCTTCTTCAGTTGTTAAATTCATTTTTTTCAGATTTTATCCTCTACTCAAGCTCCTAGCAAATGGTTAATTTAATCACTGGCCATTTGTGTACCCACTGAAAATGATGCAGAATCTAGCCTGGTTCCACTTAAAAATTGATGAATAGACCTCAAAGACAATGCTATAATAGTGCAGAATACAGCCAGCTCAGGTTCCATTTTAAATTTTATTTGAACTAATTGCTAAATCTCTGTTTTATCTCAACATAGTTTCTTTGATGAGCTCTGTTTTCCCAAAGCAGACATTTCTAGGAAGTACATGTTGCATTTTCAAGGCAAAACCATAATTCAGTTCACATCTGCAGCTTTGTCCTATTCCATCCCAAGGATGTTTTATGAAATGATAAGTTAAAATAGGTGTTCCAAATTTTCTGAGGAGGTGTAAAGCCATCTAGCTTTATTCTGGCAGTTTCAGAAGACCCATGGATAAGATTGCACCCATTCTTCTGCAAGCGCAGGATGCAGTACAATAATGTGTAATATATTAGTCCCCTTTGCATCTCCCATTAAAACTACCCCCATCTCTTTCCCCTGCCACCCCTTCCCTCAATATGATTCTAACAATAAATAAGGTTGGACCATAGTGTCAGTAAAGCTCTGCACCATGCCTTTGTAATTATCTGCAAATGCTGTGCTAAAGCATTTGTTGTCCAATAGAAACACTTGACTGGTCGTCATAACAGCAATAAACTCTTCCATAAATACCTATCCAATGTCTCTCCTTGATGAGCAAAAAAAGAGGCAATAAGTTGATAAAATTTCTATTAACCTTACCATTTCTGTAGTAAAACTGCTACAGCTAATTGAATGGTTAACTATACAAACTGGCTAAAGGTAATGAGATTGAAATGCAGTTTTCGTTTTTGCTTCTCATCATTGAAAATGTCATTGGAATTGGTTTCAACATGCTTTAGGTGGAGGCTGTGTCATGGAAAAGAAATTGCTGAATTTTATCAATCTACAAAACATATTTTGTTTGTGTTTCTGTATACCTCTTGTTAGTGTTGTTTTTGTGGTATAATTTACTAATTTGGTGTTTTTCTTTTATCCAAAGATCTATTTTTTATATATTCTGTTAATAAATGACCAGAACAGCAGATGTTTGAAGTTTGTATTGCTTTTAGCTACATTGGAATTTTCTAACTTTCATAAAATGTTGTCCTTTGTAGATCGTCTGCTTTATGTGATTAATTCAATAAAACAAGAAATAGTAAATCGAGTACAGAGTCAGGGGGAAAAAGGAAGCAGCATGCTAGAAAAACTTGAAAATCTCTTAAATGAAACACTTGGTAAGAAATTATATTCTATTTACTTATGATTTTTTGCTTGACCACCCTCATTTTCCTCACAGTAGTTTACCTCAAGATTATAAACAATCAATAACTTTGGTAAGATACTCTACTAGAACAATTTACCAAATTTGCTTTAAATATACCATATGTATTTCTAAGATATTAACCTAACAACAGTAAATTAGGTGCACCTTAACAATATAGATCTGTGGTTCTAAAGGTTTAAAATACATAATCATTATTTGGAAAAGGCAAATCACAATTTTTAAAATGCCTCTTATATATATTTGTATTTTTATGCAGTCCTCTTTGTTCTTATGATATTCTGGCTGATTTTGTAGTTTCTACTATTCAGTTCACAAAACAGTGTTACGACTGGTAGAGAAGGAGGAATAATCCCAACATATTCCACTTTGTCGATCTTGCTTTATCAGGCAATAGAAAGATGAGCAGTTAAATTTGTTCCATGTGAATTTAATATTAGAGAATCTTATAAAACAATAGGATTTGGATTTGCTACTTCAAATAATAGAATAAGAAATCCCACAAAGCAAGAGGCTATAGAGTAACCTCTCCTAGTTTTACCTTGCCTGACTGCATCAAACTTTCCTGGGCAACAGGCTGGAAATCGTACAAAGAAGATCGGAGAGACACATCAAGAAATTGGCAGCTTTTTGGGGTTTTTTTTTGGAATGATGTATATTATTGTTACATCTTTTCCTCTTATGCTACCCAGACCATGCACTAGCTGCATGTCATATTATGATCTGGCCCTAAGCCTCTGACCTCCTTGTTCCGGCTTAATGTGTTAATCATTTCTCTTACACTTTCTGAAACGCCACAGTCAACTGACTCAAACATGGTTAGGTTTAATCAGAATTTAATTAATAAGTGTTCCTCCTGTGTTAAATTTCTTATTAAAGGTTATTACTAAATTGTCAATTGACCAACTTGTTTTGGGAGCACAAACACGGAGGGAAAAAATTCTACTCCGGCAGGGAGTAGAGTGGGCCCACAATTTGGTGGCGTCGTGAGCCTGCACCGTGCTATTTTCAAAGAGACTGGGGTGGGGTCAGTTCGGCTGGCCACCAGCAAGCAGCGGGTAGCTAATTATCTGCTAATTAAGTAAGGGACCTAATTATAAACTCATTTTCTGCGCCAGCTGAGATTTCCAGTTGGTAGTACGAGCAGTCCATAGACCAACATGCTGGGCTCAGGGCAGGAAGGAGCTGAGAGAGGTGTAATTGTTCACGTAAGTAGCTCCCACTCCTCCACATTTGTAATGGCTGCTGGGTTGCTCCTCTAGAATCATGTTCAGGCATCTACTGCTGTTTTAATAAAAAAAACTTACCTGACCATCTCTGTCTCTCTTTTTCCATCTTCAGATCGATGGCTCCCACCTGGGTTGGTGGTGCTGCCAACCTGAGAGTGCAGAGGGCCTCCCATTGGCCCTTTAGCATTGGACACCTGCCTGCCATTGCTGATTGGACAGCAGGCATGCTCTCTAGCCTTTATTTTAAAATAGCAGTAGGCATGCCTCTAATATATCATGTGGGGTCAGCACCTGGATGTAGCCCCCAAGTCAGGTTCCTGACTCCGAAATGAAAATTCAGCCCAGAGTGCCTCATGTAGTAGGAAAAGTAATAGAAGTAACAGTTAAGGTTATAAATTGTTTGATTTTTAAAAAAATTAGGAGCCAAATGTTTTATTATTTTTCCTTTTTTGTTAGGGACAACAGTAGCTGGACAAACATCTGACTTTGTCAATCAAGTGTTGGAGAAAACAGGAGAAGGAGACCCAACAGGTGGTCTTGAAGGTCTTCGAGTACCTACATCAAAAGTGTAATGTGCCACCTTCTGTCAGAAACAGCTTCAGCCTATAGTTACATGTTTGCCATTTCTGTGATAAATGTTTGATTCATTATAGCAAGTGACATTTTGTTAGTTATGTTAGATCTGCTTTAAAAAAGAGTGAAAACTCATGCTGACATATTAGAGTTCTATAAAAGGAAAGCTAATTGAGATAAGTATTGTTGTGTGTGCTCAGGTACTAATGAGGTAAATTTCATTTACCTATAAAATGACCTAGGGATTGATGTGTTCTAAAAATGTTAGTAGGAACTTATGTTAAGTTTCCGTAGAAACATGGATGCAGTGGTTGAATCAAGAAATCAAAAAAATTAGTTTGTAGTTCTTTTTAACGTTAACAGCTGTTGCTGATTTTTTCCATTAATACCATTACTATATATTCCTTTTGTATATACTATATATTCTTGTACCATTAAGTATGCGTTGAATAGTTCATATAGTAAATTACATGGCCTTTTCCAGACATTGCGCGAGTATTTGAGTTTGAGAAAGGAGTAATATTCTTTGTGCCTTGTATTTAAAATGAAAGTAAAGGTGTAAGGTGTAATGGATGTACAGTGGGTAAATTTTATGGATTTAAAAAAGTATTTGTTTATTTTCACTCTTTGGCTGTTTAAACCATTATGAATGTATATAGGAATATTTCAACAATGTAGATATATGCCACAGAGTCTGTATTGTATAAAGATGGTTATTGAAACATGGGTTTCGGTACTTTTCAGAAATATTTGCACACTATTTTGTACCAAAGACAAATGCAACTATATGGCATAATGCCAGTGAAGTAAGGTTTTGCACAGCTTACACTGATACAAAAATTGAATGTAATCAGGGTTGGGGTTAGGGTTTTACTAGAACTGTGAAATATGTTGCGTGGGTCCAAATATCCACAGAAAGAGGATGCAAGTACACTTTATAGATTTTGATCCTATAACTCTATTGTTAAGCTTCTAGAAAATCAGATATTGAGAGTTTATGGGCTCTTGTCTTCTGCAGATGTAGATGCATAGCAAAAGAATGTAATTAAATGTAGTTTTGCGTTAACATTTCAGTGTAATATAGTGGCTTGCAATTGTTACATTAAAAAAGAAAAAAAACGCATGTATGTGGTACACTCTTGAAACAAAGGCAAATAACCAAAATTTAATTTTAACTATTTGTACAATTGTATAAATGTATATTGCCTACCAATACTAAAATTCCTAAGTTGCCACCTTTTGCATTTAATGTAGTAATGTGCATGTCAGATTTCTAAATGTTACTTGATAGGATGTAAAAAAGTACTTCTAAAGCTATATATTTTTGTATTCTCAATTAGGTAACCAAAATAGATATTGTAAAAGGTAAATATCTGAATTCTGTTGATCTTATTTGCTCAATTGGTGTAGCTTTTCAATTAGGACATTATAAGTAGACCAACATAGGTTTTAGCTTTTATTTTGTATATTCACTAGTAGTAACTGGATTGAAAGATTATATCACTTGGGTTAGATTATAGATCGGAAAAGATGCTTCACATATTAATGACTTCATTAATAGTGAATTGCTTGTAGCTGAGTGGTATTGATGAACGTCAAGAGTAAGTTTTAACATCCATCCTATATACTACTGGCAGCCTGTAGAAATGCAGTTTGACCTTGTTTCTCTGTAAATACGAGAAAGATAGCTCGTTAATTGACAACACTTTATATTATGGAAATTAGAATTGCACTTTGTCACCATTGCGTTTGTACTCCTGCCATTTGCTGCTACTCCTGACCTGTAAGAATGCTACAGTGATACTTGATTTATACCTGTTAGTAAAATGTATAGTTACTCTTGAGTAACAAGTTGAAAGCAAGCTGTGCAGCTTTACATTTTACCAGGGGACTCTGTGGCATTAAATAGTCTAGAATGGTTGTAATTTGATGCCAGTAATATCTTGCTTCCTTTTCATGAAATATTTTAATGTATGCTAATATATAAAATAACCTTATAAAAAGAGAAATGTATAATGTTCTATTTGGAATTTTGACATACTGAGCATGTTAAGTGTTCTTGGAATGATTGATTTATCTTTGTCATAATTTCTGGAACAACAGATCTGTAAAACTGTCTCTTGTTGGAAAGTATTTTGTAGCACTGAAAAGCTAGGTTTTGTAAGTTTGAATATGTCTAATCCCATTTTCAGACCTTTGTTTAACAGTTTTTTCTGGCACAATTTCAACAATTTTTCCAATGCAGGTCTCACCTAGACTCTACCACTTAACCCCGAACCGCCAATTTGGATAAATAAGAAAGATTACATTTTCCTTTAAGATTTAGCTTTGTGTACTAGAACAAAATGTCTCAATCAGATTTAAAAATGTGTAGTGAAAATGCTGTGTACTCTAAGTAAAATGATCCATTCAGAAAGTAAAAACCCAGCAACAAAATGCATGGAAAGTTCAAGAAGTGAGAGAAATGTTTATGCCTTAATAAAAAAGGATCTTCAAATGTAAATTGATGCCATGTACTATTTTAGATAAAACGCTTGCAGAACGGTGTTAGAAATTCAACTTTGTTGGAAACTACTGATGATAGGTGAGGTGCTATATTAGATTACAATGGAGAACGAGTTTGAAACTTTACAATATTCACCAGTATCACTCAGCTTTTGAATGGTGCTTTTTAGTTAAATATTGATAATCCAAATTATGAGTACTCTAAAGATACATTCTTCATGCAATATCATACATTTAATTGTGATTGCACCCAAGACTATTGATTCATGATGCTTTCCAGTATTTCATAATTAAATGGTAGATTTTGTTGTGAAGAATAACATTCCTAAAATTGGCCAACTTATTCAGATTTTAGCACCTTTCCTGTCTAATGTAAATTTGACAAGTCTATAAACATCCATAGGAAATGGCAAACACTTAGTATGAGTGTCTGGTTTATATTCAAATAAAAGTGCAATAAATGACAAACTTTTCATTTTCACAAGTGTCTGAGTAATTAATTGTACCATTCTTCAAGCAAGTTCAGTTCTAATTCTAGTTATTTCTGAAAGGATCTTTGTTAACAAATCTCAAAAAAAAAATGTACTGCTGAACCTATTCTCCTCAAATCACTTTATTAGTTAACAATTTAGAGAAATCTGTGTCCAAATTCACAATGCGTTTTGTCAGTTATGCAAGTTTGTTACATAGTTTTAAGTGCTACAAAACAGTTAAAGGTTGTTTTCTATGTAGCTTAAAATTAAAGCTCTACCATGAATTCAACATGAACCCTCGCTTAAAGTTGACAGGTCTGTTGTTTCCAAAGTAAATAAACTTACGTACTTTAAGAAAAATTGTGTTTGACACACAAGATATATTTAGTAGTGGCACTAGTACTGGCATTACTATTAGTTTGAAATCCTGACCATCTATGCAGTTTTCTTCCATCTTCAAATTACATGAAATAAGTGCTCACTTTACAAGACATTTTGAACATCTGTCTGCTTTCTTTGAATTGGTATTACAATCAATCTTGCGTTAAGAAAGTTAAATCTCTCGAACTGTTGGCTAATTTACTACAGTCATGCCATTTGATTTCATTCCTACTTTTACCCTCTCCATCTCTGCAATGCAACCATGTGGTGTCTTTCTGAAAGACTGGATAAAAGATGTTGTATATGGCATCATTGTTAATATCCAGAGAATGAGTTAATAAATGCTTGTCACGTATAATGTTGTATATGTACCAAAATGATCCTGGATCTTAATTTTGTGTATTGACATCTGTGGGACCCAGTAAGTTTAAAAATAAATGTATGTATTAAGTAAAGTAAATCTTCACCGCTCTTCTCTGCGTACTGAAGAAAGCAAGACTTGGTGAAAAATTATTTGTAAAGTGGTTATTGCCTTTTAAAGAAAGTAATTTCAATTCGATATTTGGATATCGAACTTTACTCCAGTTGTATCCCATAGTGGAAACTCTTTTGTGTCTGTGTTGTACTTAGAATTTGCATCAATTTTAATAATGATATGTACAATATAATATGTACATAAGTATTTTTCCATGTAGGAGATCATATCCTATTTTTGCTTTAAATAGGTCTGTTTGGCACCAGCATTTGTTCAAGGAAGTTACGATAGCAGTCATTTCACCAAGCAACAATTTTACATCACATTGAAATAAAAGCGCATTTATCGTATTCATGATACTTTAGCAGAAGGGAGTACTTTTCGTCTGGGTTAATTTGAGCCGACCGTTTCACAATATTGCTCTAGGTACTGTACATATTACTAATATTTCAGTACAAAATATTTTACTTCAAGACAGTTTTTTATGCTTTATTGGACTACCAATGCCTACTCTCCCCAAAAGGTATATTAGCTAAGAGTAATGTCATATCGATGTCCAAACTCTCTGTTAATAAATGTGCCTGTTAATTATTTTTGATAAATACAATATTGATAGCTTTGTTTTACATTTTTTTCACTTTTAAAGGGAAACATTCTAAGCATCTCCTTTTTCATTCCATATTAACTTTCTTCCTGTTGGTTACACTGTCAACAGCAGCACAAGAGAGACTTTCCAGCACACGTACATTAACTCGATTACCATTACAGTATATGTAGTAGCTCATTTTGAGCAATCCAGAGTTCACTGCTGCTTGTTGTTTGACTGAACATTAACAAAGGTATCACAGTAAATGCAGATAACCGCTGGTGAAAGGACCATCACTCCAAATTATCAGTAACTATTGTGAATAGTCTTGGTTACTGATGGTGATTACCACTTTCAAATGATTATTCATAGATAGTTAAAAGTCACAGTGAAATACAAGTGTAACAAAAGACAATTCTTTAAATATATTAATGTGTTTATAGCTTGTACAGTATGAATGGGATTGATGCAAATACATGGCAGAGCCTTGTATTGCAATTGATTTTGTACTCATTAAAAACTGCAGTTAATGGTAATATGTTTATACAGATGTAATGTGCCATGAAGTGGAAGAACATGGATTTAAATCAGCCAAAGTTCAGGGACTTGCCCACAAGAGATGGAAAATTGGAGGACAAATCATCCTGAGCTTTGAATACTTAGCTCAAGAGTGATGTAGGCAGACTCATAGAAGTGGGCTTCTTACTCATTGTTTTTGACTAGGAAATGGGAGACTTAAAAAGGGAGCTTTTTTTAAGTTGGCAACTAGTTACCAATGATACTATATATGTTTGCCAATGACAACCTGGAGGCATTTTGTTTAAACCTCTATGTAGGTTTATGCTGGTGAAGGGGTTTTAATTCATATGCATTTGCTGACTGTACAGAAAACGGTGGAACAGATTTTAATGAACAAGGTTGTGTTGTGTTTTAGTGATTGTGCCCCTTTAACAATTTTCTTATTGCATTGTATCAGCCAGGTGTTGATACTACAGCTTCTTGTAATCACAGTCTGAATTTCATATTGTTTTGCAGAGATTATAATAAAGCAACTAAACCCCAGAATGTGTGTCCTGAACTTGTTTGAATGTATACTGTACTAAATTCAAAGCAACTGAATATTGTCTTACTCGAATTACAGATTTGATGGCTAATTTAATCGGCAGAATAAGCATTTATTGGGTTCCAACAATAAAGCAAAGGTTCATCTTTTTTGGTGTTTTTATAAGGTGCCACTTTTTAAAAAAAATGCACTGGCATATTTGATCATGCATTTCTTGAAATTACAATTAATTTGTCTTTCCTGTTATAAAACAAAAAACTGCGAATGCTGGAAATCCAAAACAAAAACAGAATTACCTGGAAAAACTCAGCAGGTCTGGCAGCATCGGCGGAGAAGAAAAGAGTTGACATTTCGAGTCCTCATGACCCTTCAACAGAAGGGTCATGAGGACTCGAAATGTCAACTCTTTTCTTCTCCGCCGATGCTGCCAGACCTGCTGAGTTTTTCCAGGTAATTCTGTTTTTGTTTTGTCTTTCCTGTTGCTCAATGTGGAACGAAGGTGATGTTGCAATTTCAAGGCAATGTCTCACCCAATTGAAGGATATTCTGAGCCTCTTCAAGCTATTTCATGAATCCTTTAAGGCGAGAAGTGTGAAGGTTTTTGTAACAACTTTGTAAAATTTGATTAAAATGGGTAGCATGTTTGGATTGGTAGATTATTTTTTGGGCAATATTTATGTGGGTTCTCTTTTTTTAAAAAAAAAGTTAATGTGGGGATGAGTTTACTGCTCTGTGCACTTTTTAGTTTATTGGGATGAAATGTAAGTTTTAGTAAAAATATTGAAAACATTTAGAATTTGAACTCCGCTTTAACTTTACATTTGTGCAATTTAATAGCGAATATTTATTTTTGTCATGGCTAGTGTTTAAGCCTTGTCTATCATTTTGACCAGTTCTGACAGAGAATTGGAGGATCGAAGAGCATTGGGCAGGATTTTACTGTGAGTGCTAGGGTATCACCTGGTAAGTTGCTGTGAGTGGGACGTGTGAATGGTGTAACACCCTCTACGTGCCATCTGGGATTTGTGTGAACAGGGCAAATAACTGTCTCCTTAACAAATCAGGTTGAAGAATCATTAATGTGCAGTGTAAAGCCTGCAACCATGAAGTGTAAAAATAGTGAATTCAATGCCAAATCAGATAATGAAGGCAAGATAGAAAGGGATTTAACATTGGATTAAGAGAGAGAGATAAGAACAAATGTCATTGTTTTTTAAATCTCAAACAGCAATTAAAATTTGAAGGCATGAGACCTACTTGTATAGGTAATTTTCATTCCAAAGATGATGTTAGGTAGTAATTAAGTCTTACCACATTGTTAAAAGGTACATAGTCTCTAACAGACAAGGCCTATTTGTGGTAAGTTTACTCCATATTGACGACTGTAGCACAGGAACTTCATGGCTTTCAATACATTTGAATGGGGAGCCAGACGATGAGATGCCGTTTTGTCCAATTTACAGAAAAGCTGTGCATGTTGGACAGCAGTTGGCCAGACTGGATGGATTTGTAAACGGTAGGTCATGTCCAATTAATTTAGTTGAATTTCTTAAGGAGGCCTCTAGCATGGCAGATTGGGAAATTTTTATGCAAGTTATCCATAAGGACTTCCAGAATGCATTTGATAAGATTTAGTGCAAGAGATTATTAGCAAAAATGAGAGTGCATAGAATTTGTGGTAATGTTGTAACATGCGCCTGTAGTTGGCTGGGAAGTTGGAGATAGAGTAGGGTTAAAGGGGTTTGTTCTTTATTTGGATGCATGTGACAAGTAGTGTTACTGGGGACAGCATTTGTTGTGCATCCCTAATTGCCCTTGAGAAGGTAGTGGTTAGTTACCACCTTGAACTATTGCAGTCAGTGTGGTGTAAGGACACTGCTGAGTTTCAGGACTTCAACCGAATGACATTGAAGGAATAGTGCTGTATGTCCAAGGCAGGATGGTGTGTGACTGGATGGGAAACTTGCAGGCACTGATGTCCTGATGTGGTTCTTGCCTTTCTTCTAGGCGGTGGAGGTTGTGGGATTGGAAGGTGCTCTATGGCAGGTTATTTGTTACTTATTCAACCCAATCCTGAATATTATCTAGGTCTTGCTGCACATGGACTATTTCATTATCTGGAGAGCTGCTAGAACTCCTTGATATATTTGATCAAACAGTCAAGGGCAGTCACACTCTCTTCACCTCTGGAATTTAGCTCTTTTGTCCATGTTTGAACCAAGGTTGTAATGAGGTTTGGAGCTGAGTGTAATGAATCGAATTGTTGGAAGACTCACATCGCTGATGCTGGGGACTTCCGGAGAAGATCAACTCAGAACTTCAGATGGAAGATGCTTATAAATACTTCAGCCTTGTCGTTTGCACTGCCATGCCTTCTGTTTTTGTTAATTGTTTAATTGCAACTGGATGTGGCAGGACTGCAGAGCTTTGATCTGATCCATTTGGCTATGGGATCATTTAGTTCTAACCACAACATACTTTCCGATTTCAGATGGATACCATCATAATGATTAGGACATGTGGTCTAGTCATGCACTGTTGCTTCACCAGTTCGAAATCTTGTTTTGAAGGTATGCCTGGTGCTACTCCTGGCATGCACTCCAAATCCCAGTGAACAAAGGTTGGTGTAGTGCCACACATTACAATGGCAAGCGTTCTCAATGTGAAGACAAATTCGTTTCCACATGGACTGTGTGGTGGTAATTTCTACCAATGCTGCTATCTACAACAGATAACCTTGTCTTCACCAATCTAAGTTGGTTTTTCCCACATGTTGATTGTAGTAATTATGGTTTTATTTAGTGCGTGATGTACCTTTTTAATAATACTTGTTAGACAGGATCACATGATCTGTAACCAATAGGAGAGTAGCCCAGGCTACCTCAGCAGTCAGTATAGCATTGGTGTTGAAAGCGCATGTGTAGTTGCTGCTAAGTATATCATAAATAATCTTAAAATTTCCACCCCAAGAAGTGTCTGCAGTTCAACTCTTTTCATTAATTGTACAACTCAGCCACCCTACAAACACTGGCAATGAGGATAAAACAGGATTGAACAGAAGAAATCAAGTTAGATGGAAATCTGCACTGTACCTTGCCCAATGATTGTAAGTAGCAAGTTCATTTAGACTTGAAGAGGTTATTCCCACTCAAAATGCCACAATTTGGGATAATTGAACCTTTTGAACCAGGGTTTCAACGCCCCTCATTCTTTTTTTCAAGTGAATGGGGTTACAGGGGAAGAGAAGAGGCGAGCAATCCTGGAGTACTTTTGGGAGTAAAATCTATGGTTTGATTCGAAGTTTGACAGCACCCATGCCTCAAAATTGAAGAATTTCCACGAATTGGTGGACCTTGTGAAGGGTCACTTTCAACCAAAGCCCTCTGTCACGTTGCAAAGGTTCAGGTTTAATTTATGAAATAGAGTCTCAAATGAGACAATTGCATGCTACATGGCAAATTTGAAGCAGCTAACTGAATATTGAGAGTTTGGTACGACTCTGAACGACATGCTCAGAGATCGTTTAGTGTGTGGTGTGAAAGAGGACTGTATTCAGAAAAGATTGTTGTCTGAAGTGAATCTGGATTTCAAGAAAGCGCGAGAGATAGCGCTGGCCATTTAAAGTGCTATAAGAGATTCATAAGCAATACAGGGTGCGCAAAATAACGCCGTCCTCCACATTGGGCAGCAAACCTCAGCCGAAAGAGGTGCGAAAAAGTGAGACAAGAAGCGGGAAACAGCCCCCACCAGCCAAAGAATAACTTAGCAGCAAAATTGAAGAATTTTAATAGAGGTGGAAATGATCAGTCTTTTAGCAATTCAGTTTAAAAAAACAATGCTATTATTGTCATAGAAATGGACATATAATGAGGCAGTGCAAGGAAAGATTCAAGCAAGCTTGTAAACAAATGAAATCTACAATCTAGAAAAGCCTGAAACAACAAATTCTGACATTTACTCGTTTATTCTGAAAGTTGGAAAGACAGAACCAATATTTGCCAAAGTGAAAGTAAATTGCAAACCTGTTAGAATGGAAGTGGACATGGGAGCTTCCACTACAGTAATTGAGGGACATACCTTCAAATATTTGAATAATGGTGAACATCAATTAAGTTTAGAAGAAACAGCTGTCAAGTTAAAAACACATACAGGTGAAGACCTTCAAGTAAAAGGCACAAGCAGAGTAACTATCCATTATGGAAGTCTATTGGCAAAGCCACACTTGATGGTGGTAGCAGGTGAAGGGCCAAGCCTCTTGGGGTGAAATTGGTTAAAGGAGATTAAGTTAGAATAGGCTGAAAATTTCCAGTTTGAGAGCAAGTGGGCTATCAGAGCAGCTTAGAAAGTATGGCACCATCTTTAAGGACAAAGTGAGAAAGATTCAGGGCCTGCAGGCCAAGATTCATGTGGATCTGGAAGCAACCCCTTGCTTCATGAAGGCGAGATTGGTGTCATATATCCTGTGAGAGAAAGTTGACACTGAACTGAACTGGGCGTTATACAACCTGTTCAGTTCTCAGAATGGGCAGCGCCCATAGTCCCCGTCCTCAAACCCAACCAAAGTGTCCGAATTTGTGGAGATTACAAACTGGCGGTTACTAAAGTAGCTAAGCTAGACAGCCATTCTATTCCAAAAATCGAAGACCTGTATGCCAAGCTGGCAGGAGGAACAACATACACAAAACTTGACATGAGTCATGCTTGTCAATAATTAGAATTGGATAATGCCTCCCGGGAATTTGTCACAATTAATACCCACAAAGGGTTGTACTGATATACACAATTGCCTTTTGACTTCTCCGCTTGTGCTATCTTTCAGAGAACAATAGAAAGCTTACTGCACGGACTGCCCCAGATTGCAGTTTATTTAGACGATGTATTGGTGAAAAAGAGCATTTGGCAAACTTAGAAGTCTTAAAATGTTTCTTGCAAGCTGGAGTGCATTTTGAAAAAAGAAAATGCACATCCCAAGCGAGGGAGGTAGTCTATTTGAGTCACTGGGTAGATTCACAGGGCCTCCACCTGGTTGAGGAGAAAGTGAGAGCCATAAGAGAGGCACCTACGCCAAAGAATGCCTCAGAACATCTTAGGAGGCACCCCAGAAAGAAGCTTTCATAAAGGTGAAACAATTGTTGAACCCGTCCAATCTATTAGTCCATTATGATCAGCTAAAAGAATTGGTGCTAACAAGTGACGCATCGTCCCTACAGCGTGGGAGCAATGCTCTCTCATCGGATGAATGACAGCATGGAACAGCCAATAAGTTGCGTATCAAGGACGCTCACCATAGCAGAAAAGGGATACTCTTAGATTAAAAAGAAGGCCTGGCCATCATCTTTGGCATTAAGAAATTTCACCAGTACTCTCTCAGCCACCATTTTACAATCATTTCAGACCATAAACTATTGCTGGGATTGTTTAGTGAGCACAAGGTTATATCACCCTTAGCCTCAGCAAGAATACAACGATGGGCTTTAATTCTGGCAGCATACGAATACACTTTCATTCGTAGGCCTGGCAATTGAATCGCAAACAGTTCCCATTCAGGAATTTCCCGTATGAAGACCATAGCACACTGGCCTGGGATGGATGGCGAAATAAAGAGTTCAGTAAAGCACTGTGGCAACTTTTGCAGTTGCTGACATTGCATAGTGACAGGTCCATTACACCCATGGGAATGGCCAGGTAGACCCTGGGTGCGTTACACATTGACTATGTTGGACCTTTCCTGGGAACAATGTTTCTGCTCATTATCAATACCCATTCAAAATAGTTGGACGTATATGAGGTGAAGTCACCGTCAGCCGCTACATTTGAGAAACTACGTCAGAGTTTTGCCATTCACGGACTACCAGAAGTTGTTGTTTCCGATAACACCACGCCATTTACGAGTGCTGAGCTTCAACGGTTTATCAGCCTCAATGGTATCACTTGTGAAAACTACACTCTCCCATCCTTTCTCAAATGGACTTGCCGAAAGGGTGGTTCAAATGTTCAAGGCAGGCATGTAAAAGCTAATTGGCGATTCCTTGGTAGCCAAACTAGCATGCTTTCTTTTTCACTACAAGACTACCTCTCACACAGCAATAGGTATCACACCTGCGGAATTATTGTTGAAACTGCATCTCGGGATGAGATTGAGCTTAAAAATGCCAAAGTTAGAAGGGAAGGTGGAAAGGAGTCAGGGAAGCTAGAAAACAAGACACAACTGGCATAGTCGCGAGAGAAAATTTACTGTAGGAGAGCCGGTATACATGAAAAACATCGGGGAAGGACCAAAGTGGTTACCGGGTGAAATAAGTTTCTTACCATGTGGAGGTGGAAGGCCGGATCATCTGTAAGCATGTGGATTATTTAAGGAAGACACAGACAAATTACCAATATTTGTTTCCACCAGTGACCATGACTGGGTCTGTTGAGGAAACTCAACCCATCAACTCTTTCTTGGACTCGAACTCAAGTTCTATCGAAGGGTCGTGAGGACTCGAAACGTCAACTCTTTTCTTCTCCGCCGATGCTGCCAGACCTGCTGAGTTTTTCCAGGTAATTCTGTTTTTGTTTTTGTTTTGGATTTCCAGCATCCGCAATTTTTTTGTTTTTATCAGGACAGGCATATCTGATTTTCATTTAAGAGTTGAGGATACAGAGCTGGAAGTGCCCACCGAAGCACCTGATGTTCGGACAATTCCAGGAAAGGAGATTCCTGACAAAATCTTAAGTTGTGGAGCTGCGACATTCCACACATCACCAGGAAACCACCTGAAGGACTGAACTTGTAAATTCCTTACGCAGTGTAAATATTATGTTGTCTTGAGAAATATGTACAAGCAAATATAATATGTATAGCCAAGTTAAAGGGGGAAGAATGTGGTAATTATGGTTTTATTTAGTGAATAATGTACCTTTAAGAATATTGCTTGTTAGGCAAGATCATATGATCTGTAGTAACCAATAGGAGAGTAGCGCGGTGTACCTCAGCAGTCAGTGTAGAGTTGGAGTTGAAAGCACATTTGTAAATAAACTTAAAGTTTCGACCCAAAAATGTCTGCAGTTCAATTGTATAATTAATAGTACTACTCAGCCACCCTACAACATTGGTATTTCCACCATCTAACGCCTGCCCAGTCTAGCAGATACATCATTTAGAATCCAGCCAGCTTGGTCAGTAGTGGTGTTGATGAGCCACTCTTGCTGTTGTACATTTAAGCTCCCGACCAATGTACATCTGGTGCCTTGCATTCTTATAGCACTTCTACCAAGTGGTGTTCAACATCCAGAAGTATTGATTCATCAGCTGAGGGAGGACAGTAGCTGGTAATCAGGTGGTTTCCTTGCCTGTGTTTCATCTAATGCCATGATATTTCATGGGGTCCAGAGCCAATGTTCAGGACTCCCAAGGTCACTCCCTCCCACCTCTATTCCACTGTGCTGTCATCATTGGTGGGTCTGCCCTGCCAGTAGAATAGAACATACCCAGGAATGGTGATGCAGTCTGTGATGTTGACTGAAAGATATGATTCTGTGAGCATATCTAACTCTGATGATGTCCCTGTGGATAAGAGGGTATACGGTTAGTTTGGTTCTGTGAATTAGGGATCTGAAATCTATCTCAATGAAGTACAAATGTGGTTAAATTAACCAATGTTTTTATTGAAAAAAAGTCAGTATTTTCTGGAATGCATCACCAATTTTGACTCTTTAACAATTGTATTTCCATCTTCAGGCTTTTTTTTTTCCCCCAATAGAACCTGAAAAATAGTTGCGTAGAACAAAATGATACAGAGCTGAAAGCATGGTCCTAGCACGGCTGTTTTTTCAGTTTTGGAATAGTGCAGAGAGCTGTTTTCCCATCTCAGAAGCATTCTTGAATTGTCAGTTTTTTGGGTGGTGCTCTGGCTGTTTTGAAGCTTTTGCCAGTATTCTGCATAGGCACATATAGAAGCATGGAAAATTGTCAGCACAGAAGACCATTTGGCCCATCATGTACATTCATTTCTCATTCTTTTCAGCAGCAGAGTAGCTTTAAAGTTTTAAAGGAGCTCCAAGAGCAGCTGGCAGAGAGTAACATGGCCCTTGGACTGGGAGTTCTGCAACTCCATGTAAATAAGCTATTCTTGCACTAGCTCTGCCCTATAAACAAGCAAAAGCTGGAAGAAGCAGCTATGCTAGGACCACATTATCAGCTCTATAGTGTTTATTTGATTCTAAATAATGAAGATTTCTGAAATTTATTTGTAAATAGCTTTACTTTTGACCAAGTTATAAAAATGCCCAAGTAATTGCATAAGAATCAGTCTAAAAGATTGTGTGTATTAGGTTACAGTAAACTATTTTCTTTGCAAATGGGTTAACGATTGATTAACTGTAATCTTTGAGCTACAAAATAGCCCTTTTGCCTCAGTAGGCATTGTGTATATGAAACAATTGAGTGTTGTGCCTTTAGTGAGAGTACTTGCATGATGTTGATGTCAAACATTCAGTAAAATCAAAGCAAATAAAGTACTGAGCTGGTAACATTTTATTTCAGAGCAGAAACCTTGTTAAAACGAAAGAACAGTGCGTAAAGACACTATTTTGATAGTACTATTATTGAATTCCACATTGAATATTGTAAAATGCAATCTTATTTATCAACTCAAATAAATAATTAGTACACCAGTTGTTTCAAGAGTTTTCCTTGACAAAGCTGGCTAAAGGATGTTCATGCAACCTTGCTGTAATTGGAAAGAAACTGACAACATTTGCAATATATTACAATTAGCCTATGCTCTTGTAAAACAAGTGCATTAAAGCAACATTAATATTTGGGGGGAGGTGGGGTTGCAGTTAAGACATATATACTAAAAAAAGCTTTATTTTTCAGAAAATGAAATCTAAGTTTAGAATTCCTTTCCTTACTTGTGCACTGTTGCATAATTACAGCATTGGCCTGCTGCAGTGGTTTTCAATTTCTTTGGTTAAAGGGCCCCTTTTCAAATGTATTACCAATCATGGACCCCATCCTCACCTAACCGATAATACTCATGAAAACACTGCATGTAGACAGCGTTTTAATAATGTTTTTAAGAAAACAGCTATTACTTACAGGATATACCTTTCTCACAGCAAAGTATGCCTATCTTCGGTGTGATATTTGACAATGCCACTATTAACTTTTTAAAAGCTGACTTTTCTTATTTTTCAGGAAAATGTGGATGGAATTGTAGTATGTGGTCTTCTAAACACCTGTAAAAATCCCATTTAACTAAATTTCAAGTTTACCACACCAAGTGAATCAAAATAATGGGCATTTGGAGCACCGAGAGACTGGCTGAAGAATAGTCTGCTACTACTTTGACAGCTTTGTGGGGGTCTTTGGTTAACAATGTACCAATGCAACAGACGACTGTTACATCTCAGACTGAAAGAACAGCACTTCGAAGTCAGATTTAACTGTAAGAACAATATTATTTAAGCTGCCAATAGTAGTATGGAGTGTACCTTACTGTAAAGTATCTAATATTCAAGTCCAAACACGCACACAATCAGCTGTCATCATGACAAAAACAGATTCTCAAAATTTGCCATAATATTCCATGTGAGGCTTTTATCTGAAAAGCTCAGCATCTTGAACAGTGGCAGGCGGTCGTAGGTGTCTGTGTGGAGGAAGATGAGAGTCGAACCCCAAACATGGGGCCTTGAACTCTCGGCCGCATAGGTTAGCTGTGCTCAGGCAGCACTTTCCTGTTATTGCATGGACTCCCTGGAAAGTCCTGAGAACCAATGGTCTGCGACACATCAATCACTGTTATTACAAGGAATTGAATATTTCAAAGATGTAATGCATGCTAGATTTAAAATGAGGTTATTTCATATGTTATACAAAAAATAACAAAGCTGATGGCATTAGGGTCAAGTTACAGAAACCGAGAATAGAAAAGTAGCTTTTACTGAGTGCAGCGGTGTTGCTGCAGTGCGAAATGCTACCTCCTGATTGCTGATCTGTTTTGGAATAAAGCGCGTTTGTTACATTCCGTCCAACCGGCTCTCGGCCGCCGTAATCACTGGCGAAAGATGGCGGCGACTCAGGGTGTTCATGTCAGGATCTGTGCGCAGGAGATCATCAAATACGATCTGGAAATCAAGGCGTTGGTGCAGGTGAAGCCGCGAATACGTGACTTGCTGTCCCATTATCTATTAATAGCAATTATACCAGAATGATCTGGACAGAAGCGACACAAATAGGATTGTGTGTGCAGAGGTAGATTGCATTTAAATAAAGGACCCACTGTAGAGTGTATGGCTTCAAACTATAGACTATGTGGGTATAATGTGTATATAGCCATACGCAGATTATAGCCTGTGTAAATACACAAACGCATTGCAACATCTGATAAATAAATGGTAGTGTGGTGTAATAACGGTGATCAATATGCACGTGATTGTGTGATCATACGCACATTTCAACCAACTAAGTTGAGGGTAACTTTGTTTTCCAGCTTCCACTCTGGGCAGAATAATTGTATTTTGTGAATTTCGGGTGACCAACTCTAATGAAATAAAATAAGGGGCACTTCGACTGGGACTGGAAGTGGGTTGGTTTTCAATATGAGAAGGGTGGGCAGTGGGGCCTTGAAATCATAGTGGGCGGGGGGGGGGGGGGTTATTAAAATCAATCAAAATTTACAATTTATCTCATTGAGTCACATTATCATCTCTCAGCTGACTGACTTACTCACTGGTAGTCCTACTCAAGTCACTCAAACTCACCCTGGAGGCTCTCTGAATCAGTCTCCCAAAAGCTGCCCTAGAAAGATGGGACAAAAGGCATGCTTTAAAGGACACGGAACAAAAAAATCAAAATAAGGGACAGTTCCTTAAAGTACGGACAGTTGGTCATCCTATGTAAACGTAAAATGATGTAAACCATGTCAAACTACATCAGTGTATCAATTACAATATCATGTCCTTTTTCTCCCTCTCAAGCATTTTTATGAAGATGGTGTTTTTTATAACTTTGCTTTACTCCAGAATTTGTATGTTACTTTGTTTTTTTAGGCTAATATTAACAGTTGTTTAAACATGGGAAAACCTTAATTTAAACCAATCGCAGAGAGTAATCAGCACATATAATGGATCTCCAAGCATGGTGATAGAGGTGAAAATCCTGCAACCGTTTAGGAAAGAATTAGATGCTGCCATAAGTGGGGTTTAGGGCTATCCTGAATGAAGAAATTAAGATTGACTGGATAGCCTTCTTCCATTAGTATATGGAGATGGGTTGAAGTTATATTAAGACTTATATATGCTTGTATGTGAAGATTCAGTCCATGTAGCAGTTGCAGATAGTCTTCAGATAGTTTGTTTTTTTAAGGTGCTTATTTTTTGAATTTGTTGGGAAAAAGTTATTTTTTACCAATTGAGAAGGATTTTTTGAATGTGATGTGTATTTTCTCAATTCTATCATAAGTGAGCTGAGTTTGCACTTTACTAGTGAAATTGAGGAGCACAACTTACCCCATCCGTTGCTTCCATGTTGGATGAGAATAGGGTACCCTAATTGGGCAATCTGCTTGAGAAACTGGCACAGATTTGAACATAGACACAGACCTGCATCTGCAGATCAGGCCTGTGCCTGACCTACCAGCTTTCTTGCTGCTGATTGAAATCAACATCTGGAAGGGCTCTGTTGAATGAACACAATACACAGGGGTTTATAATAGAAAAAGGGAAGGTTACCTGCCTATTTTCAGTCTTTCCATAGGGCTTCAGCTGATTTTTGGTCTACAAGGACAAGATACTAGATCCTAACTCCCCTTTCATTAGGTTGCTTAATGAATATAATCTTAGGAAAATGAGGAAGAAGACCAGGTCTGTCCCTTCACCTCACTTGCACACCCATGATGCAATGTTGAAGGAATGAGTTGTAGAAATCATTGCTAAATTTGTAACACCTTTTTCACCTATAGTATTTTCTGCAAATCATGTTGGGAGGAAAAGTTCAGGAATGTGTTCTTAATGGTAATAGACTAGGATCTGTGGAGGAACAATGGGGCTGGGTGTCCATGTACACATATCAGTAAAAGCTAATTGAACAACCAGTGCAATGTTGGCCTCAATCTCAAGGGGAGAGGGGATGATACTGGAATACAAAAATTAGGAAATGATGCATTAGTTGTACATAAACATAAGAATTAGGAGGAGGATTAGGCCATTCATCCCCTGGAGGCTTCTCTGCCATTTGATAAAATCATGGTTGATCTGATTGTGGCTTCTGCTTTCCTGCCTACCCCTATACCCTTTGACTCCCTTGTCAGTCAAGAACCTATCTAACTTGGCCTTAAAAATATTGAATGACACTGCCACTACTGTTCTCTAGGGAAGAGAATTCCACAGACCATTGACCTTCTGAGAGAAAAAAATTCTCCTCATCTCCATCTTAAATGGGTGACCCCTGATTTTTAAACTGTTTCCCCTAGTTCTAGTCTCTCCCACAAGGGGAAACATCCTTTCAGCATCCACCTGTCAAGTCCCCTCAGGATCTTATGTTTTAATAAGATCACCTGTCATTCTTCTAAACTCTAATGGATACAGGCCCAACCTTTCCTCATAAGACAATGCCTTTATCCCAGGAATCAGTTGAGTGAACCTTCTCTGCACTGCTTCTAATGCAATTATAAACTTCCTTAAATAAGGAGACCAAAACTGTACATAGTACTCCAGGTGTAGTCTCACCAATGCCCTGTACAACTGCAGCAAAACATCCCTGCCTTTATATTCCATTCCCCTTGCAACAAACAACAGTATTCCATTTGCCTTCCTAATCATTTGCTGTACCTGCATAATAACTTTTTTGTGATTCATGTAACAGGACACCCAGGTCCCTCTTTATCATGGAGTTCTGCAATCCCTCTCCATTTAAATAATGTACTGCTTTTCTGTTCTTGCCAAAGTGGACAAGTTCACATTTTCCCATATTATAGTCCATCTGCTGAATTTTTGCCAACTCACATCACCTATCTATATCTCCAGACTCCTGATGTCCTCTTTATAAATTACTCTCCTACTTATCTTTGTGTCATCAGTAAACTTATCAATCAGACACTTAGTCCCTTCTTCCAAGTCATTGATATAGATTACACAGCACTGATGCCTGTGGCACTCCACTAGTTACATCTTGCCAATATGAAAATAACCCATTTATTCCTACTCTTTTTTTCCTGTTAGGTAACCAACCCTTTATCCATGCTAATAAGTTACCCCTTACAGTGCAGTAACTTTTGATGTGTCATCTTATCAAATGCTTTCTGCAAATCCAAGTACACCACATCTACATGTTCTCCTTTATCCACTTTATTTGTTGCTCATTACTTCCTCAAATAATTCTAATAAATTAGTTAAACATGATTTCCCTTTCACAAAACCATGTTGACTCTCTTAATTGCTTTAAGATTTTCTAAGTGTCTTGCTATAACCTCCTTAATAATGGATTCCAGCATTTTCCCTATGATAAATGTTATGCTGACTGTGTCTGTAGTTTCCTGCTCTCTGTCTCCCTCATTTCTTGAATAGAGGAGTTGCATTTGCTATTTTCCAATCTGATAAGACCTTTCCAGAATCTATGGAACTTTGGAAAATTAAAACCAATGCATCCAATATTGCTGCAGCCATTTCTTTTAAGAATCTAGGATGAAGTCCATCAGGACCTGGGGACTTGCTGGCTGTAGTTCTAAGAATTTTCTCAGTACCCTTTCCCTGATTTATGGTAATTGTTTTAAGTTCCTCCCTCCTTTTCACCTCTTGATTTACAATTATTTCTGGGATGGTGTTTGTGTCTTTTACAGTGAAGACAGACAAAATATGAGAATAGTTTGAGTATGGATTATTCGGCAGACTCCGTTTGGAGTACTGCACGTTTTGGTCCCGTACTATACCTCAGTAAGGATATATTAGCCTTAAAAAGATGGATATAGTGCAAATTGACCTGAATTATACCAGGCCTTAAAGGGTGAAGTTATGAGGACAGGTTGTATAAACATGGCTTATGTTTCCTTGAGGTTTTGGGGGGTGTCTAATTAAGATTTTTAAAACGATAAAAGGATTTGGTAGGGTAGAAGCTATTTACTCTATTGGGGGATCTAAAACAAAGGAGCATGGTTTTTAAAATTAGAGCTAGACCATTCAGCAATGAATTCAGTAAATACTTTTTGTAAAAGTTAGAGTAAATCTGTAGTTTTCTCGGCTAAATGGCTGCAGCTGCTTCAGTCAATTGAAATATTCAAAACTTTGGCTGCAATGATATTTGCATTAGGTAAAGAATATAAATCAAAGTGGATAAGGAGTTGAAGTAGAGATCAGCCATGTTCTAACTGAATAGGCTGGAGATTCTGAATGGCCCACACTTGTTCCTATGTTCTTGTTTGTCCTAAAGGATTAAGGCAGCAGTGAAAAATAGCCATACAGTGGAGGGTGAAATTTGCAGTGGCATTCTCATGACAGGATAATATCACAGTCCTGTACTGCCCACATTGTTTGCATGACATAAGTTATTGGGCCACACTACAATGGACATATAAATAATTTTGAAAACTAGTGATGAAACTTTTTATATTTCTGTTAGCTTTAAAGACTCTGCTATAAAGTTGCTATATTTTGCCATCTAAATTGATTCAGCTAAAGTAATTTTCAGTACTGCCAATTAAAGGATAATCCAGGCTTTAATGGGAAATTAACTGCAAACAGTTGAAAGTTCTTTGTTCTCTTGTTAAATTGAAACTTGCCTTTAAAGCTTTACCATAATGATGGATGATAAAATGATGCATTTATTAAATTGTACGGATTTCTGTTAGCCACACCTGAAATGTGAAATATTGCTTTCTATTAGATGTTGATCAAACTGCTCTGAATTTCCAGCACTTTGTACTTTTTATATTAGTTTTGAGTAGTTTACATTTATTTTCAACTTCACATACTTCATTCTCATTAGATAATTGCAAAATCAATTATGGCTTGATTTTAATCCATCCTTGGATAAGAATCCCTCATGGGATACATCTGTGTAATTTTAAACTTAGTGCTTGAGTTAGAAGAGCTGGATTATGAACACCCATTGATTTCTCTACAGGATATCAGAGACAGTCCTGGACCTTTGAGTTTACTCACAGAATTAAATGCTAAAGTGAAAGAAATGTTTCAGCAACTCCGACTTCGAATACAGGTGAGTGAGGACTTGAGTGGTCATTGTATACATTTTTTCTACTTAAAATAGTGTCTAACAAGGAATATGAATATATCAGCTTTAAACTAGGCATGTGACCAGACTGAGCAGTTGTACTCAACATCATATAATTTGGTGTATTTAGGACACTGACCTGAGTCAATTATTGGATACTTTTAGTTCAATCTCAGCTCCATTCGTATTTATCTTCTTTTTGATAAGATGCTGTTCTTTTGCTTCCAAATGAAATTTTTTTAGACCAGTATCAGTATTTAACCTTTCGGATATAAATCATCACTTTCCAATTCTACATCCATTCCGGCAGCTAAAAATGAAAACAAGGACATTCTTGGATTTTTCTTCTACAATTTGTTGCTCCAGTTTTCCTCCTTTTTCAGCCTCTTTTGAAGGTAATGAGTGTCAGCAGTCTTCTAGTATCTCACCCACGTCACCTTTCATGAGTGAGCTGGAGCAGGGAGTATTGGCAGATAGTTCAACCATCAGGAACATCCAAACCAAACCTGATCCTATTCTTGATGCCCATAACAACAGCAGTAATTTGAGTTTGTAAAGTACCTTTAGCATAGCAAACATCCCAGAACACTTCACCCAAACTGCAAACAGACCCTGAGCATTAAAGGAGAATTTGAGGAGGCAGGGCTGATGGGGAGGACCTTGAGGAGATTTTTGAAAGTGGGGAGAGGTAATGTTGCAAATTTGGGTCTGCCTTAGATACCTCCTTAGGTTCAGTGGTGTCAGCCGCTCTCTTGGCCTGACTGCCTACCTTTAAGGAAATTGGCACCCACTGCTCTGTATGTATTTGTGCAGTAAGAGGATCCTGGAGTGCAACAATTCCTTTTTCTTTTTGACCTGGACTGGAACTTCAAGTTCTACGCATGTGTACACCTTCAATCTCCCTGAAGATGAATAAAATTAGTACTAGATAAGGCACCATTTGGTTTGAAGCACATACGGTTTTATTTCACAGCCAATGAAACATACAGGGCAATGAGATTGATAAGGTAGGGGGACAGTAGTGTTGTCAGCATGTTTTGACCTGATCATAAACTGCTGAGTGTGCAGCTCAAGCTCCTTGCTTAATATGAGGCTGTTCATTTCCTGCATTCTTTTGGGGAATATCTCATTTTCTTTCAGTCTCTAACATTACTTATTATAACTCAGTAATACTACTACAACTTTTGTAAGAAGACAATTGAGATATGGGGGTAATTTTCCATCTATGGTAATCTAACAATTTATAAACATAGAAGCATAGAGCAAGAAAGGATCCTTCAGCCATGTTTTCCATTGACCCTGTGCAGTTCATTCTATTATGGATACTGCCCATTCTATTTCATCTCCTTAGTGAAGATTCCCTGAACCCCATCTGGTAAATGAAGGAAACTGCAAGATACTCATTTTTCACTTAATTCATCACTGTCTAGTAGTTCAGGGACCATTACACTTTAAGCCTTGTTGACTGGGCACAAATTTTGGCAATAGAAAGAACAGGCTTGATGGGCTCCACGGCATCCTAAAGTTTGGAATCTCTGCTTTCATAAAGTGGTCCTGTTTTCAATTAAGTAATTTCACTGAGAGGAAACAGTGAAGAGACAGTGAAGAAATGGAGATTTTATAATTCTTTATTCTGTTATTTAATGTTATAAATATCATCAAGCAAAGCCTTGAGGGAAATTTCCAAGAGACAGAAAGGGTTTTGATTCTTTGAGTTAATGAAAGGGAAAGCGAATAGCAAGCTATGTTGAGAAGAAATGCTATCAGCGCCTCTTCAGGAGCAGTTGACAGCTCTACTATGTAAAATATTGCCATATAAAAGGGAAACAAAATATGACAAGTTTCATTTTATTTTTATTCTATGTATTGGGTTTGTTGTTGGGTTTCAGCATTCATTTAGTGTGTGCAGAATGGATAGGTGAGGGACTGAGAAGAGAGAGGAAAGAGTTGCAATGTAAAGTACTATATTCTAGCAATATAGAGTTGGCTTTCCTGGCTTTTGATAACTCACTGTCTGTTTTTTAAGTGGTCTATTATGTATGAAAGCCAACATACTTTTCTGATTTTTCTGAAGGATCTAGAACAGATGGCAAAAGAACAAGACAAAGAATCTGATAAACAAACTCTGCTGGTCGAAGTGGAGAATCATCGCAAGCAGATGCTAAGGTAAATGATCGTTGGGGTGTAAGTCTGAAAATTTTGGGTTAATTTTAGTTTCAGGTTTTACTTGTTATTGATTATGCATATTTGTTGCCTTTGCAAAGGTTCTGCTCATTCTGTAGAAAAAGATTTCAGAAGTCAGAATGATGACAAACAGAAAACTTACAGCCATCATCCCTGTCTGCCTTGTTTACTTTAGTAGTCCAACTAACGTGTAATTTTGTTCTAAATTTGCTTCAAATGCTATTTCTATGGAGTTATTTTGTAATAATTCTATAATACCACAACTCAAGTCCTACGCAGACTTGCTACTACAGTAACAGTATATTTATAATAGGGAGACTTCTTAAAAAGTAAAATTTGACAAAGGATAGCTGAAGATTTGGATAAATTACAGCCTCTCCAACTTTGGGGATGTTAATAAAATTCAGTAATTTATTATCTCTCCACTGTTGTCTGGACAATGAATGTGCAACTTGTCTATGCTCCTTCCCCTATGTCACAACCGCACTTATTTTGGGCAAGCCTCACTACTGTCTTTTGTTGCTCCGGCTTGTTAGAATATCATAGCCCAGAGTGCATTTTTTTCACTATTGTGCACTCCCTTTTTAAGTACTAATTGCCTTTAGGATGTTATTTCTGTATAAAATACATTAAATTATTAATTTATGACTTAACCACAAGCAACAAGTTCTGGCAAATATTTTCTGCAGCAAAATCTATATGAAAACTGCACCCCAATCAGATTCTAGTGTGCTTTCTATATTAAATTAATTCTCAAAATAACATTTTTGTAATCAGATTTTAAATTCTGGACATATTCCTGTCTTAAAGTTTGACTTTAATTTCAAAGTGCATGTTGCTGTCCTGTTGTTAACAGTATTTGCATGTTGAAAAAGTCCACAAGATGGTTTAAAAGCCCAATGATTTGAATGGCAGAATTGTGCTGGGCGAACTGTAAACTTGTTTTTTTGTCCCTGTCAGGGGATTGATTCCTACCAGTTCATACTCTTCACAAATAAATGGTAATTCAAGACACAATGAGAATTGCTGACTTAAGGAAGTTGAATGTTGATTGAAACTGAGCCCCATGTGCTACTAGCTTAATTCAAAATCATACCACCAAAAAAGATGGTTATGCCTGTTGTAACTGACATTAACTCTGTCGCTTAAGAAAGTAATGATTTTGCCTGTTGTGAAACTGTTCTGTGCACCTGTGCCTTTGATGCCATCCCATTCTTGGGGTGGGAGAGTGAAAGAGCAGCAAAGACTGGGCTGATTTCTGATTGTCATATCAGAATTTTGTGGAAGATAATTTTTTGTAAAGAAAAGAACGTTAGAACCCATCAATTGTTGTACAGTTCATAAAATGTTTGATTTTAAACAATTTTTACAAAGTATTACTGTCTTGAAGTCTACCTGACAGTAAGCCTGGGTGGTTTGCCTGTTAGAAATTAAAGGAAGACTCAAATTGTTTTACTGGAAAGAAGTGTAAGGTATTTACACTTAGAGACAATGGTAGCAGCCTATGAGTTTACAGTGGGTAGACTCTGAGTCTGCCAAAGTCCGAGAAAGGTGTTGAAGGTACCAGGCTGTAAACTGCCATTTGAGTATGCTCTCAAGAATAGCTATTTAGCATTTCTGCCTAGCTAACAAGGCTAATGTATTTCACATTGCCATGGGGAAACGGACAGCAGAACCATTTTTCAGATCAGGTTACAGACTTCCCACAGATCAGTGAATTTCAGACAGACCAATTCTTTGTGGTTAGTTGGGAGAAAGGCGGCTTGGCTTTGCAAGCTACCACAGCCAGATGTGGGATGGAGACGTTTTCCAGTTGAAGAGACGTATCCTGCCACCTTTCAAGGATATTGGGGGATTTGTCCTGGCATCACCAGGGGAAAGAAGAATCATTAGAACAGGCTTTACTGCTAGTGGTGGGTTTAAAATATTCTTCAAAAACTGAGGAAAACACCCTTGAGATGGTCACTCGGTTACTACTTGGTGAACCGGAGATACGGGAATGCATTGGAAGCTGAGAGCAACTGTTTGCACTCCCCACAGGATTACAGTCCTTATAGCAATGTGATGAGTATAAAAAAAGGAATGTTCTTTTCTATAGTTTAAATTATAAGCTGTCTACAAGGAAAATAGTGTTTGGGCATTAGTATTTCTTTAGTTATTTGTTACAGTAAAAGGTTTGATGTGAAATCTTTTTGTGTCACTCTTTCACTAGTAACTGGAAGTTCAAACCTCCTTTAAAAGTTATTGGTCTCTGCAGTGACCATAACAAAATTTAGGTTCCAAATTGTTTCAGGTGTGTCTGTTTCTATGCAAAACAGTTTTCAAAACTATGTTCTTGCTTGCAGGAAACAAAATTTCTTTTTAAAGGAAATAGGTTTACACTCCAAGGAATTGAATTGACTCAGTTAACACATACAGAACTGACATTTCCAATGTTTAATGTCAATCTACTTGGTTGCACCAGTTATCTGTATTTTTTTATATACAATGTTGCCCCACAGATATGCACATCATCAGGTTCCTATCATTTTAATAATAAAATACATCTTCCTCAAGATAATGCCTGGCAAATTCTTTGTAATGACTTATTTGTAATGGAGAGCCAAGCAGCATTAAGTTATTCTATTTGTTAATATCAGTTACAAATCCACAAAAATAACAAATGTTCTAGGAAAGGGCATGAAATCTAGTATATTCTGGAGCTCAGAAGTTTGGACTTTTTATATGTTCATCAAACATCAACAGCTTTGAGGTATTAACAAAAACCTGCGGATGCTGGAAATCCAAAACAAAAACAGAATTACCTGGAAAAACTCAGCAGTTCTGTTGAAGGGTCATGAGGACTCGAAACGTCAACTCTTTTCTTCTCCACCGATGCTGCCAGACCTGCTGAGTTTTTCCAGGTAATTCTGTTTTAGCTTTGAGGTATTTATTGACAGAATACATTTTCATAAAATCATGTATTTGGAAAAGCAGATTTAGACACATAGGAACAGGCGTAGACCATTTCGCGCCTCGAGCCTGATTCATGCCATACAATGAGAACATGATCTGTGACCTAACTCCACATACCACTTCTGCCCCATATTCCTTAACCTTTGGTTAACAAAAATTTATCAATCGCAAACTTAAAAGTAAAAATTTAATAGTCTCTTTGACCAGGGGGCCTCACTTAACTCCCACTTAAATTCTTCTCATTACTTTCATTCAACCCATAAGGTCTCCACTACCTGCTCACCTTTTGTTATTTCCTCTCATCATTAAAGTGATTTCATTCTTAATCACTAAGGCTATTCTACCCCTCTACCAATTTCCCTATCTTTCCTTTAAACTTTATAACCTGGTTAGTTCTCAGCCCTGACTGTCTTGCAGCCATGTCTCAATAATGTCATGCAGTCCAAGTTGAATTTGTAGTTGCAATTCGTTAAATTTGTTCCTTTATACTCCCAAGTGTTTATTTGAAGAATGCTTGTTCACACATCCTAACCTGCCCTTCAGCTCTAATGTTTCAGCCAGACATTTCTTATTTCTTTCAGTGGTTTAATTAGTTTTCATCTTTTAATGTTTGCTTTACTTGTAGTACCTAAAGCACAATTTCTGACTGTTGTTCTGCTCTCTTTTTGTTTATTTTTGAATTATTATTTATACTAACTTACTCTTATGAGCCCTCCTTCCCTTCTTCACCCCATTTACTAATTTAAAGTCCTTGTGACTGTCATCTTTATTCCTTCTGCTAGGACCCTAATCCTAGCACAGTACAGATGGAGCCTGCTGCTGCCCCAGTATTGCTGCCTGTGTTCCATGAAATGGAGCCCCTCATTTTCACACTTTTCTTCAGTCATGTCCCTAATCTGTTTATCCCTATACTAATTCGAATGTGGTTCAGAATCCAGAAATTATCATCTTTGAGATCCAGTTGTTAATTTGCTCCTAGTACTCTCCAAATATGATCTTTTGCTTATACTTCCCTATGTTGTTTGTCCTGACATGAATCATAACAACTGGATCCTCCCCTCCTGCAGTCTAAGAACTTCCACATACTGCAGCCCAATACACACAACCTGCTGTGCCAAGTCATAGTTATATCTGCATTTTCACTTCTTGTAAGTTTTTCTTTCCTTTACACAGTAACTTGCACTGAAACACAACAAAAACGTAAAATACTTACTGTTCCAAGCTTTCAAAAACTAATACAGGCACTGAAGGCAAATGCAGCAACTCCTTCGTCCTCAGCACCGAATTACCCACTCTCACCAAATTCCCAGTGTTTACACTGTAGACGATGCACTCTGTTTACAATTTACAACAATCTTGTATGGCAAGTTTCAAACGAGACAGAAAAATTGCTTTGGAAGCAAGCTGCAGATACTTGCCTAAAAAGAATTGTGCATTACCTCACAGCATTCTAATGCTGTTCTGTGCTTCCTTACAGCAACCAAACATCTTGGCGAAAAGCAAACCTGGCTTGCAAGCTTGCTATAGACAATTATGAAAAAGATGAATTGCTGCAAAGTGGAGATTCTTCAATTCGGCAACGGTAAGTTATGTATATTTTTAAAATGCATGTTATTACAACATTGAATGTATTGTATTTGCTTATGAAAGGACTGATTAATCTGTGTCTTGGGATGTCTTGATATATGATAATTCAGAGGTAGGGTTTCTGGAAATAGCTTAACTAACCCCTCAGAATGCCACAATTATTTCCTCAAAGTACATGAGGAGCATTTCAGATGTCCCTATCTGCAGTGCTTGGGTTGGATGATGAGATGAATGAATACAGATGTAATTAGTAGCATCCCTCTTCCATGATATAACCCCTACTACATGAATCATAGGCATAGGTCAGTGGTGAAGACACCTATTGAATATTCTGTGTGGCTTTTCACACTTGTCCTTTAAAATGATTTGGAGAAGAACCAAAAGCTCTAAATAATAGGACTTTGAAGATGACACTTCTGTAACTCTGGTAGTGCCGGATCCTGTTGTTTTGTTCTACAAATTTTTATTCGTAATGGTTAAGTAATTGTGCCGTTGTGTGCTCATTTCTCTCCTCCCCATTCCATTGTGATAAACTATGGTAAAATGATGGGATCTGAGCTTTTGAATATTTTGTGCGTCTATAAATGAAATGAAGCAGTAATTTCTTTCCTAATTAAGCCTTTTTGAATATAATCATGTTTCAGTTTTTATAAAGATAAGCAAACAATTACTTTGTTGGCTTTTCAAACAAAAAGGCATAAGCATTAACTTCATAAATTATATATTGGTAGCAGCCAATGAATATTGGGGAAAAAACTTGAAGTAGACCCCCATCTGCCTGAAATGTAAACAGTGTTGAAAAGCCATGGCTGAAGAAAATAATGCTAGTGCATTTTGAACAAAAAAATAAATTGCCATGACTTTTACATTCTGAGTATACGTTTAACACATTTATATCTTTTGGATGTTCTCTGAAACAAGCTCTGTAATACAGGGCTTCTTGTGAGTGTTGTTTTCTTTTCTATCACAGTTTATATATTCCCGTTAGAAACTGTGATCAAATTGTCCGGGATACTTTTGCATTTCTCACCGAAATGAGACCAAACAATGAAGAAAGACAACAGAAAAAACTGCTGCTGAAATGGAATAAGTTCTCTTGGGTTTCAGAAAGATGACGAAGGAAGGCTTGGTACAGACTGCAAGCAGCATTACAGAGAGTCTGATGAGTATCAGTAGGATGATGTCACAACAGGTGCAGCAGAGTGAAGAGTCGGTGCAGACATTAGGTAAGTTTGAAGTAGTGTTTGGATATCTCTGTCCTCCATGTTAAATTATTCTATGACACAAATGAAGAATTACTGTTTGATGGATTATTTATTGGGATTTTGCTTGTCCTAGTACATGCAGGGTTAAAATTTAAGCACTGTTTCTTCAAGGCGCAGAGAATACATGTTACCAACTACTATGCTAAGGAGATTGTCATGTGTCTGTACTTTGTTCCTATGGGACAGAAGAAAAATTAAATATGGTATCAGTTCAGAATCTTAGACCTATTTTGTCCAAAATGGCATCCCTTATGATTGAAGTTAAATTGAGGTTGTGTTAAATTCCTTTCATCGTCAGTTCAACAAAATAATTGAAAGAGAGCAATATTTTGCTCAAAAAAGGGGCCAAACGATTCAGTTCAAGTATTGCATGTGGTTGACATCCTGGGGATTTTGATTCGCTATATTGGCTGGAGATTAGCTATATCTGAGGTGATGATGAGAGTCTGATTTTTGCAAGATCCATGATTCCTTGTAGTCGCTTCAATAGATAAATCTGTAGACTGGAGCTAATGATAGGGGGCTTATATTTGACTGCCTGCAGACATCAAGGGTACAGACTAGTTAAAAATAGCGAGTGTCACATAAGTATCCATGTTTTGAGGGTCACTCTTGTGATGAACGTTAGTACAGGATATGTATCTTTGTTTTTGGCATTCTGAAAATGTTAGCAAAAATTTGCAATTATTCTAGATATACTGTTTGCTATCTGTTTTATACACAATGCATTTGTCTAGTAGTTTGTAGCCTGAGTCATTGTTTGATAGTGTTATTCTTCTGCCTACAGAAGTCAAAGAATTCGTGTGGTACCACGTGATATATTTCAGCAAGGCTGTGTATTGTGAGAAGGGTTCTGTGTCTGACCCCTACATCTCACTACATTTACCTAGATATTGGGAAGCAAAAGACACACTTTTTTGTGGACGATGCAAAATCTGCTTATGAAAGTACTCAGTGCTGAATGCAAGGAAATATTGAAAGAAAAAGCTTGGATTTATTTAGCACCATTCACATTCTAGGGATGTCCTAAAGTGCTTCACAGCCAATTAATTAGTTTGTAGTGTCATAAAAAGGGCAAATGTGGCAGTCAGTTTGTGCACAGGGTCCCACAAACAGAAGTCAGATAGGTAAAGTAAACTGTTTTGATGGTATTATCAAATGTAAAGATTCAAGATGTGACATTAACTCATTGACGTCTCTTAATTCTTCCCTGATCAATAAATGCTATTTTGTGAAACAAGTTAGTTGATTAATAAAACTGGAAATTCTGAAGCTGATCACAGTTTTGCATTGAAGCTATAAATGCTGTATTCTACCATTTCCAGCTCTTAACAGTCAAGTGAGGCCTTATAGTAGTCAGGAGCAAATCAGAAAGTACATTCCCACTGTCCCATTACCAAAGCAAGCAATTGGTACAGAATCTTGTATTGAAATCCATCTATTTGAAGATCGCCATTTACAATTTTAAAATATCCTGACAAATTTTAATATTTTAATAATGTCACATGGAATATTAAAATGTGTCAGGATATTTTAAAATTATTATTGTAAATATCAAATTTAATGCCAAAATTTTCAAAACTTTATTGAAATGCAGGTGCTGCTAGTCTTTACCTCCATCTTGGAACATTAACCCAATATTGTATTATTTCATTGGTTTCAATATGTGAAGGACATAGAACAAACATACTGGAAAATATGTTAGAACTGTAGGGTGGTATCAAATTTTGCTCATTCTTCAATGAACTTGCTAATTGTAGGATCTTGCTGCATGCAGTTTAGCTGGTGCATTTGTTGAATGTTGAAGTGCTTTGGATGTTCTGAGGAAGACACTACATTATTTTTAGTCATTTGTTTCAATGGTTATTCTCCATGCTTAAGTGATAATAATTGAATGTGCTTTGGTTTGTTCTCCAGTGTAGTGCGAGGTATAATCAAATCCCTACCACTTCATTGGCTACAATTTGCGCCTTGATTGACTTGCTCTGGTATTACAACTTGCTTTGGTTTTGATATTTAAAAAAATGTAATCTTGCTGTTTGTCTTGCATTGTGTTGTTCTAATGTAAATCTTTATTTTTTTCTTCTACTCAAGCAACATCCTCAAGGACTGTTCAGGAGACAAATGAAGAATTTAAAAACATGACTGGCACCATTCAGCTGGGGCGCAAGCTGATCACAAAGTACAATCGCAGAGAGTTGACTGACAAGCTACTTATTTTCCTTGCATTGGCTCTTTTTTTGGCAACTGTCGTATATATTTTAAAGAAACGCCTGTTTCCTTTTTTATAGAGCTGGAATAAAAGGCACACATCAAGTGGGAATTGAAATTGAGAATACTTTTAAATTATCCAGGGCATAATGAAATCAATTCAGTTGTGATATTTGCATGTGAATTGGAATGGAAACAGATGAAGAAAACCTTGTAAATAATGTCTTATTCTATGTTCTAATTGGAATTAATTGGGAAGTTAAATGACCACCTGGAAGCTAAGCCTAACTGTTAGCAATTTAAGATATTTTTTCTCCCTTTTCTTGAGCTGCGTGCTATTACTAAATTGACAGGAACATCTAATTAAGAGTTCACATCTATGGTTACCTTATAAAAGCTAAAATTTGAGATACAACAATTTTGTTAGCAATATCTATTCCATAATATGTATCGTGGAGCCAGCTGAATTTGATTAGATTCAAAAAAGACTGCTTACATTTAACAATTGAAAAATATTATTCCAAGACCTGTTCACTCCTTCACAGTGTAATTAATATCTTCATATTTGCCCAAATGGGACCAATTATTTACCTTCATTGCAGACCTTATATTAATGCTATATAGATCTATTTTTGCAACCTCTGTTCATATTTAATGTAAGAATCTGGGTCTGTTATTACAATCGTTAAAAGCTTGGAGGTTTAAAGGTATGAAATATCCATTAGACAATATTTAAGTAATATGTGGACAACCAGATTAATCTTATTTAGCTTGTACATGTGAGGAGTATTGGCTGGGGCATACACTGCAAATTGTTGGAGTAAAGCACTTATATTGCAAATTGTCAAAATAAAGCTTTAGAAAAAGCGTAATTATTCCATTGTCTAATCTCTTGATGAAGCTCTTTTTAGTGAAGGAAATTCAGTGTTTGACTATCTGTGGTTGGAATTATTATTCAGGGAATGGCTTCTATGCACTTTATACCAGATTTATGCTCTTTTATTTGAATTGTTATTTAAACTCTTTAAAAACATCAATAATACTCAAAATTGTCATTTGCCTTTAAGATTAATCAAACATAAACATGATCACTGATTCAGAATGTGGCAGAGTCCGGCTTCTCCCCCTAGTTTTGATGGAATAAGTAAAGTGAGTTATGTGGCAGTGATTTAACTGGGTGGAACAGTCTGGTTCAGGATTCTGGCCTTTAATCTATCTGAATTTCTCCTTGCTAATCCTAGATTTGTGAATATCATCTATTTCCTGCTATTAGTAGTTGTGATACTGTTATGACCACAGCTGGTGTTAATTGTTGCGCAAACAAAGTCCCAGAGGGAAGCTTGCCTCTGGGCCTAAACTTTTTCTTACATTCTAAAAACGAGAAGAAGACATACCGATCTCAGCAGTAAGAGGTCCAGTAACACTTCTGAGATTTTATAAATTAAAAGTACACGTTTTATTAACAAGAATAAAAGAAAACTTAAGCACAGAAGAATATAGTTACACAATTAATTTCAGGTTAGTCTTACAAAACAGCTCCCAAAAAGACTCTCTACTTGGTCAAACCCACAAATAAACACCTCCAGGCAACGTTCCCTTATGTTTAACTATAAAATCCAGTTATATTACACAAGGCAAACTGCTGTAGCTTCAGTAAAGGCATACCACATGACTGCTACCCCCTTCCACTCTGCAGTGGAATCCACTTCAGAATAAAACTGCTTGTTGCAACCCAAGACTTTTCTGGCTTGACAGGATGGTTGATTCAAATGGCATCCTCTCCCAGCCCAGAGCTCCAGTTATTGCTCAACAGCTCCAGCTATCTCTCCCTAAGCTCACCACAGTAACTCTAAAATACCTTTTTTTTATCTTATATCTCAAGTTTCATTGTTCTCACACCACTTTGGAACTCAAAAGATCTTGCATTTGGAAGGATTTATACCTCTAACTTATCTTTGCTTTCGGGTCAATAAAATACAATATCCCCAATGTTATTTACCCATGGAACTCCTGCAAGATGAAAACATCTTTCTTTCTACCTCTGATTCCTCCTTTATATTCAAACAAACTCTTAGCTTATCTACAAATGCAAATGTTAAATCTAACTTATTTGCTTGTACCTCAAACTTAAACTTAGCACCTCTATCCTTTTCATGTTGCTACCCCCTTCACCACCCCCCCATCCCCCCCACCCAAGGCAACCTGCCTATCAATATCTGCCCAGTTTAATTAAATCACACACACACAGCCTTCTTTGCAGAATTACACAATACTCCCCCAAATTATTTTAAAAATCTATTCTCTCAATACAAAGAATTATAGAATGAAGTAACACTGGTGGAGGCCATTTGGCCCATCATGAGAATGTAATCTTGAAAAAGCTATCCAATTAGTTACGTTGTCCTGTCGTTTCTCCTAGACCTGAAAAATTTTCCCCTTTAATTATTTATCCAATCCCCATTTGAAAATTGTTACTTAATCTGAATCCACCACCATTTCAAGCAACATATTCCAGATTAGAATAACTCTCCATATAAAAGAAATGCTCCTCATCTCACTTCTAGTTCTTTTGCCAATTACTTTAACTCTGTATCCACTGTCTGCTACTGATTTCCCTTCTTATTCTAATAAAACCCCTCATTATTTTGAACACCTATTAAATCTTCCTTTAAGCTTTTTTGCTCTAAGGAGAACACCCTCAGCTTCTCTAGTCCCTCTTACTTGCTAAGAGGTTGGAGTATTTGATGTATGTTGAGGTGTCTCCTGGTGCTGTCTGCAGTTCATGGTTGTGCAACACCTCATACCACTGCAATTGATAAGTTAGCATTAGATACGCTGTTTTCATCTGCAAAGACTATACATCCACCATGAGTGAGTGTTTGGACATACATGAGCCTGAAAGCAGATCCTGAAGCACTGCAAATGGTTTATATTGAAGCAATTGATAAACCTATAATTAAACAAGTGTGGATGATGAAAATAATTATCATTGGTCTGATTTTTAAAAGTGTAGAATACTTAAAAATAGAAATTGGTACTTTGTCCAAAGTAGCAAAATTACTCATTTTTATGGGTTTAATTAGTGGCCCTTTAGCAGTGTTGGATCTTAAATTGCAGTGCTTTAAACTTGCTCCCCTGTTACTCAAGTCTGTATCTTTAAAAATAATTTGAAGTTGGATGAGCCATATTGATTTTGCAACTATAGTGTGAAGAACAATATCATTAAACATTCTCTCAAACTCGTTATTTAAAAAAACCTCCCAAATTCAAAAGACCATTCTACTCCTAATGAGGAAATTGCTTCATAAAACTGAGGAAGATGACTATCTTTGATACTTGCTTGCTCTATTTTTTATATATATATATATTTTAAGACTGCTGTATTTAAGAAATTGGTCAAAGATGGAACATGCTACTCCTTGAAACCCTAAATGAACCAATCTTTGCCAGTTTTGTTGCGTATTTTATCTGTCTTGATCTGTAAAAATTGCCACTTAAAGATTGCAACAGAAGTAGTACTGCAGAAATAGCTAATTTAGTGGAACTCTCTTTGGTAAAGATTGCAAGGAAACAAAACTGATTTGTCAGTGTAATTTGTGTCAAAGTGCCCCATTTTTATTGCATGCGCCATGCCAGAAGTACTGCACATTTGAACTCCAGTACACTGTGTATGTTGTGTTTATAATTTCACCACTACCACTTAGATTGCCAGTCTCTGCCATGTCTACAAAGGAATGGAAGAGGGGGAATGTAATTGCGCACCTCCTAGCAACAAACTGAAGAGCAGAGACTTGTGAGAAGGCCATCTAAAGTTGGACCAATAAAGACCAGCAATGTTGTGAAGAATGTAGTTTTTGGGGTGGTGGATGAGGAAGAAATATGAGATTTGCATACCCTCACCAGTAAGAGAAGTAGGTGTTCTTTCTCCTCATTCCCATATCATAGCTGACTGCTTTAAGTTAAATAGACCTGTTGATACTTGTATACTAGCAGCACTTTAATTCAGTTATGTATTTGTTTCTTTGTCCATGAGAGCACTTTGCTCTGTAAAGTACTTGGCAGCTTGTGATTGCAGAAGAGAACCTGACTGAATTGGACCTGTTGCAATAGTTAGTCTTCACTTGTAAAATTTGCCCCTTGAGTGTGTTATGTTATTGAAGGAAGCGAAGACTAAAACTGGAAGTAGTACTGCAGAAACTTCATTTCCTTCTCCCATTCCCTTTTAAACATGGTTGAGACTGGTTATTAAGAGTAGAGGTGAAATCATAAAAGTACACAGTGTACTGGAGTTCAAATGTACTGTACCTCTAACATGTCGCATGCAAAAAAAGGGGCATTTTGACATAAATATTGGCAAATTGGTTTTGTTTCCTAGCAATGTTTAGCAAAGGCGAGATGGCAAAGATAAACACAATAGTTACCAGTCTAAAAATTCTATTACCGGAATCAAATGTCCAGCAAAAGTTACCCTCAGCCTCGTTTACCTATCACACTTGGTTGATGCCCAAGTTCAGAAATTGTGAAGTTTAAAAATGTTTTAAAAAATAAATTGAACATTGTGAATAAGATTGTTCCAGCGTCAAAAGCTGTGGTGTAAAATCATGAATGAAAATATAACTGGCCTGATAATGGCAAAGGATCATTCATACACTGAGAGTTAGTAATAAAGATCAAGCTGAAGGATGTCAGTCTATTAAAGACTGGAAGGTGGAAAGTAGAGTTGAAGGAAGGAAAGTGATGTGTGTCCAGCCTTATTACCATAGTAACATGAGATCAAATTGTTGGAGGTTAAATGGAAAACCGATTGCGGTAAGTAGAACTCACAAAAGTTCTGGAGATAAGAGTATTGTGGGCTCTGAGATCCAGAGGCAAGAAAACCCAGTGATTTGTGTACAGGCAGAGCAGGAAGAATCAGTGGTGGCGAGAGTGTTTTCACAATTTACCCAAGGGCGTTCTGAAGGCCAGGTTGCAGAGACATTTAAAGATTTTATATGTGAAAAGATATATCCATGTGAACAGGGAAGAGCAGGAAAAGATGTCAAAGTTTTAAGGGATTCTGGGGCTAGCCAGTCCTTAATGTTATGGGATAGTGCTTTCTGTTGTCCAGAAGGGTTATTGCGGGACAAAATATTAATTAAATGAATCCATGGTGAAGTCAAACCAATTTCATTGTGTATGGTAAATTTAAAAAATTATTTGAAGACAGGAGAGGTAATTGTTGGGATAGTGGAGGAAGTGCCCATTGCAGGGGTTCAATTTATTCTCGGGAATGATATAACTGGTTCATGGATATTGACGATGCTTACTGTAGTAAAGTAGCCTGTTGAGACACAAGCAACAGAGGTGTTACAGAAAGAGCATCCTGGATTGTTTCCAGATTGTGTGGTAACGAGATCACAAATGCACAAGTTTAAACAGGAAGAGGAGGATTCTAAAAGATGGGGAGGATACTGAAATTCAGTTAGCTGGATAATATCTTTGAAAAAATTACTCAGGAGGAAAAGAGTAAAGAGAATGAGGTCGAGGTGTTTAGTTCAGTGAAATTAGTGGTGTTACAGCAGAAGGATTCAGATTTAAAGAAATGATATCAGACAGCTTATTTTGAACAGAAGTAGAATGCATTCCAGGGTGTCATTACTTTAAGAACAATGTGTTAATGAGGAAATGGAGACCACCTTATGTTCAAGCAAATGAAAAGTGGCCAGTAGTATACCAAACTGTAATATCATCTGGGTACTGGGATGAAATTTTGTGAGTAGCTCTTGAAATTCCAATGGCTGGACTTTTGGGGTTTAGGAAAACTCAAGCTAAAATGCAAAAACATTTCTATTGGCCAAGCCTACATAAAGATGTAGTCAAATTCTGTCAAACATATCAGGTGATAGGAAAGCCTCAGGCAGTGATTAAACCTGCACCTTCAATTCCAATTCCAGCGTTTGAGGAACCTTTTAAAAGGGTCCTCATTGATTGTGTAGGACACCTCCCTAAGACTAGAAGTGAAAATCAGTACCTACTGACAATCATGGATGTTATACCCCTGATTCCCATTGACTCCAGTTTTTCTGAGGCTCCTTGATGCCATACTTGGTCAAATACTGCCTTGATGTCAAGGGCAGTCACTGTCACCTCATGAGTTCAGCTCTTTTGTCAACCTTTGGACCAAGGCTGTAATGAGGTCATGAGCTGAGTAGCCCTGGCAGAACCCAAACTGGGCGTCAATGAGCAGGTTATTGCTCAGCAATGCCACTTGATAGCACTGTTGATGACCCCTTCTGTGACTGATGATCAAGAGTAGACTGATGGGGGCCAGTAATTGGCCAGCTTGGATTTGTCCTGTTTTTTGTGTACAGGACATACCTGGGCAATTTTCCACATAGCCGGTTAGATGTCAGTATTGTAGCTGCACTGGAACAGCTTGGCTAGGGGCACAGCAAGCTCCGGGGCACAGGTCTTCAGTACTATTGCTGGAACGTTGTCAGGGCCCAAAGACTTTGCACTATGCTGTTTCTTGATATCACGTGGAGTGAATTGAATTGGCTGAAGACTGGTATCTGTGATGCTGGGGATCTCTGGAAGAGGCTGAGATGGATCATCCACTTGGCACTTCTGGCTGAAGATTGGAGCAAATGCTTCAGCCTTATCTTTTGCACTGATGTGCTGGGGGTCCTCCATCATTGAGGATGGGGATATTTGTGGAGCCGCCTCCTCTAGTGAGTTGTTTAATTGTCCACCATCTTTCACGACAGGATGTGGCAGGACTGCAGAGCTTAAATCTGATCCATTGGTTGTGGGACTGCTTAGCTCTGTTTATCACTTCCTGCTAATGCTGCTTAGTATGCAAGTAATCCTGTTTTATAGCTTCACCAGGTTGATATTTCATTTTTAGGTATGCCTGGTGCTGCTCTTGGCATGCCCTCCTCACTGAGCCAGAGTTGATCCCCTGGCTTGATGGTAATGGGGGGTGGGATATGCTGGGCCACAAGGTTACAGATTGTGTTCATGTAGAGTTTTGCTGTGGTGATGGCCCACAGCACCTCCTGGATGCCAGCCTTAAGTTGCTAGATCTGTTTGAAATCTATCCCATTTAACACAATAGAAGGGAGGGTATCCTCAATCTGAAGGCAGGATTTCATCAACAACTGTGCAATGGTTATTCCTACCCATACTATCATGCAGGTTGGTAAGGATGAGGTCAACCTCTTGTTGGTTCCCTCACCACCTCCCACAGCCCCAGTTTAGCAGCCAAATCCTCTAGGACTCAGCTAACTTGGTCAGCAGTGGTGCTACCAAGCCACTCTTGGTGGTGGACTCTGCATCCTTGCCACCCTCAGAGCTTCCTCCAAGTGGTGTTCAACATGGAGGAGCACTGATTCACCAGCTGAGGGCAGGACATGGTAATCAGCAGGAGGTTTCCTTGCCCATGTGCTGCCATGAGACTTCATGGCACCCAGAGTTGATTTGAGGACCCTCGGAGGGTCTGGAGTCATATGTAGATGTGTTTTTGCAGCAATCATTTGACTTTTAATTCCAGATTTTTTTACTGAGTTCAAATTCCACCATCTGCCATGACAAGATTTGAACCCAGGTTCCCAGAGCATTACCCTGGATTACCAATCCAGTGACAATGCCACTACACCATCACCTCCCCTCCCCCAAAGCAGTTGTAAGTAAAGAAATGGAAGTAGGAATTAAGGGTTCTGAAATTGATCTTCCTCGGATTAAATTGGACAATGAGGGAGTGCTTAAGAATCCAGAAAAGTGTCGGAGTGATTTAAAAGAGCTATTGTAGTCACACAAAGCAATTTGTGGAAATAAACTGGGGAAAACAGATTGAGCTGCACATGATGTTGATGTGGGGGATTCAGAGTCAATAAGCAACACCCATATAGATTAAATCCAGTAAAATTAGCTTAAGTGCAAAAAGAAATTTAATTTATGTTTCAAAATGACATCATATAGCCCAGTCACAGTAATTGGAGTTCACCCATTGTAATGGTGCTAAAACCAGATAGGTCACAAAGACTATGCATTGATTGCCAAAAAGTAAATGCAGCAACAAAACCAGATTCCTATCCTATTCCATGATTGGAGGATTGTATCAAGAAAGTGGGAAACTCAACATTTATCACAAAAATTGAAGTGCTGTGAAGATATTGGCAAGTACCCTTATCGGAAAGGACAAAAAGAGATATCAGCTTTTGTGACACCAGATGGTCTATACCAATACAAATTAATGCCTTTTGATATGAAAAATGCACCAGCAACATTTCAGAGACTAACAAACGAAGTGACTGGGGGACTGAGCAATTGTGCTGTTTGTATTGATGACTTATAGTATTCAGTCAAACATGGGAAGAACATTTACATACTTAAATGAACTATTTGATCAACTCCAGGAAGCCAATTTGGCTAAAAGTGAATTTTGGAAAGCGCAAGTTACATATTTATGCCACACTTTTGGACACGGTCAAGTGGCCCCAAGAGATGCAAAAGTAAAAGCTATTGTGGAATTCCCAATGCCTACAGCGAAATGAGAAGTTTTGAGATTTCTAAGCATGAGTGGATTTTTTGGAAATTCGTGCCAAATTTCAGCCATGTAGTTGTTCCACTGACTGAGTTATTTAAAAAACCCCATAAAATTCCAATGGACATGAGTGTCAGGATTTGAAAGCTAAACTAACAGCTACACCTGTTCTATCAGCACCTGATTTTACAAAGCAGTTTAGCTGGTTATTGATGCCAGTGACATCGGTATTGGTGCCACATCGCTACAAGAAGATGAACCAGGAATTGAAAAGTGTTAACAGTTGAAAATGGGTTTATCATAATTAAAATACACATTTTTAATTGGAGTGTCTAGTCCACTGACTACCTTGGAGTACCCAATTTTAAAGAAATGAAAATTGCTTTTTTAAGAAAAACTATATGAACCATTTACTGGTTGTATAGTGGTCATTCTCTTAGAAAATTAAAAAAAAAACTTATAAAATGGCCTGTGCCTAAAAAGAAATCTCAATTTTAGGAGCCTCCTCGAAGGTCCACAAATGGCCACAATTGGTGTAAACTCACAATGGTGATTCTTCAACCTAGGAACTTAGTTACCTCTCTGGGCAGGGCCAGCTTCTAGCACATTATTAATACAAGTGCAAAAGATTGTGGAAATTTGATGTGTGCTGAAGGTAATTAGAACTTGAGATTCCTCTTTCTTTTTTCTATGCTGGTTAGCCTATTTTTCAGTGAATTGTGCATAAAGAAAAACACACAACCACCTGCTCATGACTCCATTTGTGAATTTGCTGGCGGTATTTTGTGTTTCGGTCCATTCATTGCTTAAATATTATTAGAATGAAACTCAGGTATGATGTTTTAAAATGTTCAGTGTATGTATTTGGGTGCATACATTATTACCAAGAACCACTAATCTTACAAATCTGTTTCTTCCACTTTGGAAACTTGTGCTTTAACTAAAAATGATTGGATTGATGAAATGCTGATGTCTGTACATAAGAATGAACATTTCAGGAAGTGTTAATTTTAAAATCAGATTAAGTGTGACTTAAAATATTTTTGGTTTAATTTACACAGCAAACAACCTAACATGTCACTCACTTGAAAATGAACTTAATCTAGGTTTCCAAAAGTCACTTTGTCTTCCCAGAGCTGGCCTTTAGGTATTGACAATTCAGAAGGACAGTTCAGTAAATGATGGGTGTAACAGATGGAAATAGTTTTGATCTTTTTATTAAAAAAACACTTGTGGGATATGGCAGATTTTCAAACGTAATCACTGGAATTAATTTGCTAAAAAGCCCAGAAAAACATTTTGATGCAAGGTTCATTCTCCACTAAACAGAAATACACCTGACAAAAATGACATCATTGGCGATAAGATGACATGTGCCATTGTGTTTCTTCTATGATAGCCAGCATTAGTCTTATCAGGAATCTTTTTTTGAGCCTGAACAATCACAAGAATGCAAATATATAACATTATCTACTGTAGTTTTCAACAACATTGCATAGTTTAGATTATTGAGTGGTGCTCCCAAAGTAAGGTCATATTTTAAATATAACACTTTGAGGTGTGTAATTTTTCTGTTTTTCGGTTGCCTTGTGCACTGAATTGATGATCCTGTTCCTAAGCTATTGCAATTAAGTGATCATTTGCAATGCAGCTGTTGTATTGCTTCCAAGTTATAGTCAACATGTTTAGTTTCGGTATGAAGTTTATATATAATGTTAATACAGCTTTAAACATACTCAGAGTTGTTGCTATCACACCAAAGCTGAGTTGAAATTTTTAAAAAAAGTCTCAATGAAAATATATTAGTGAGTATGTGTGCTCACTAAAATGTAGGATGACGGTGCCTGGGAATGATAGGAACTCTTGTTCCGCTTTGTGCTCCTAGAACTGACATTGATTACTTCCAGAGCAGCAAAGTTTGTTCTCCTGTGCTCTTATCAATTGGCCTGAATCCAACCCCAAGACTGCCCTCTACTGTATGAATGAAAATTTTCTTAATTTTCATGCTGCTCTCTCTTAAAATTATAGAAATGATACAGCACAGCAGGAACCCATTTTGGCCAATTTTGTCTGTACCAGCTTTTTGAAAGTCCCACATCCCCTGCCCTTTCCCCATAGACTTGTAAATGTTTTCCTTTCAAGAGTAACCAACAAAAGCAGCTAATGCATGAAGCAAAGTATAATACTGGATACAAACCCTTCATCCTTAGTTAATTTCAACCCTCTCCACCACACGAAGACCTCTTCCCCATTATTTTTTTCAATTCCCATTTGCAACTATATTTTTTGCTGCATGCACTGAAATCTGGGTAACCTGTACTGCATATCCCAGCTCATTGCTGCTGTTTCTGCTAAATGCTCTGTACCGATTGCTTCATCTACCCACCAATTACCCACGAATCTTCAGCAGCATGTCTCAAGTAGAAAATGCACCAAAAATTTTCAATACTTACCTTATTAATATGACACTCACAACTTAATATAAGTAAACCAGTAAGAAATATAGATAAACCAGATAAAAACATTATCAGAGCTCCTATAAGTATGTAATAAGGGAGAGGAAGAAAGTAGTGAAATTAAATATGGGTCCCTTAGAAACTGAAACAGGAGAAATTATAATTGGAGAATAAGGAAGTGGGAGAGGTATTAAACAAATAGTTTGGGCTGAATTTTTGCTTTGGGGTCAGTAAACAAGATCCAGGTCTGTCATCAGGCCCTGAATTTTCCCATGGGGGCAGTCACTGACCTGGGATTTTCACGGAGATGCCCCCTTAATTGGCAAGATGTCAGGTTCCCTATCTAAATAAGGATGATGGGCAGGTTCTCAACTGGAGGGCCAATCAGGGACCTTCTAGCTTGAGAGGAGCAGCAGGCTGCAGTGGAGAGTAAGTAACTTACAGGATACTTCAACATTGAAGTGCCCTCTCACCAACTTTATTAAAAATTCAAATTAAAACCTGAAGAAGTGAGGGTGGAGGGTTGGGCAAGGAGGGGTGAGGTGGAATTTGACCTTCACAACCAGACAAGTAGGGAGAACCTTATTAATATGACAATCGCTACTTAGTATGTAGGCATGCTTAGAGAACTGACCCCCTGGACTGCTGCTGGGTGCCCACCTCCAGGCAGTTGAACTGCCCTCTATTGCTTTGGGAAACTGGAGGCCCGCTGGAAAACCCCAGTCTGTGCCCTTTACAAGACACACAATCAATTTAGTTGGCTACCTGCCTCATATGGGAGGACAGCCCTGCAGTTGCCTTCCCTAAAATGGCTGGCGCCAGTATTTTTGGGCCTTTGTTCCTGACCTCGGCAAGCCCTGAAAATTCTGCCTTTTGTGTAGCTCTTGACAAATTTATCAGAGTTCTTTGAAGATGTGACAAGCAGGGTGGATAGAGAAGAACCAGTAGATGGAATGACTTCAGCACTCGCGCTCCTCCCGCCCTCACCCCAGCAGCACTGAAGCTCTCCACACGCGTTTCACGCTGGCTGGCCCGCTGCACCCGCCCGACGAAGGGAAAATCCTGCCCATAAGCATTCTGCAAAGGGTTAGAGATAGTTTAAGGGAATGGGCAAAAAATTGGCAGACAGCATATAAGATGGGAAAACGTGAAGTTGTTCACATTGGTGGGAAGAATAGGAAAACAATATTATTTAAGGCTGGGATAGACATTTTTTGTCTCTCAGGGAATTAAGGGATTTTGGGAGAGGGTGGGAAAATGAGTTGAAGCCCATGATCAGCCATGATCATATTGAATGGCGGAGCAGGCTCAACGGGCCATGTGGTCTACTCCTATTCCTATTTCTTGTGTTCTTGTATTTAGACGGAGAGAGACTACCAAACACTGTGGTACAGAAGAATCTGAATGACCTCGTATAGGAATCACAAAAAGTTAGCTTGCATGTACAGGAAACAATTAGGGAGGCAAATGGAATGTTGGTTTTTATTGTGAGAGGGATGGAATATATAAAAGTAAGGAAGTCTTGTTACAACTGTACAGGGCATTGGTGAGACCACACCTGGAGTACCGTGTACAGTTTTGGTTGTCTTATTTAAGGAGGGATATACTTGCATCAGAAAGTTCTCAAGGCTGATCCCTGGGATGAAGGGATAATCTTATAAGGAAAGGTTGTGCAAGTTAGCCTTATACTTACTGACATTTAAAAAAAATGAGAGGTGATCTTATTGAAAAATATATAATTCTGAGATTACTTGGCAGGGTAGATGCTGAGAGGATGTTTCCCCTCATGGGGGAATTTAGAACTGGGGGCACAGTTTCAAAATAAGGGCTCTCCAATTTAAGACTGTGATGAGGAGGAATTGCTTCCCTGAGGTGTTTGGAATTTTCCTCCCTTGTGAGCAGTGGAGGTTGGGTCGCTGAACATATTCATTCAAGGCTGAGTTGGACAGATTTTTGATGAACGGGGCAAGGCTTATGAGGAGCAGGCAGGAAAATGGAGTTGAGGTCATGATCAGACCAGCTGTGATCTTATTGAATGGTGAGGCAGGCTCAAAGGGCCAAATGGTCCACTCCTGCTCCTATTTCTTGTGATCCTATGTTCTAATAGAAAACACACAAAACATACCAGTGAGGAACCAAGGGTCTAATGAGAGTGAGAAATTTAAAAGTTATATCAGTAAAAAAAGTACTAGAGAAATTAATGGAACCAAAATCTGTCGATCTCCTAGATCTGTTGGTCTACATCCTAGGGCTAGAAAAGAGGATGCACAGGTTGTGATCTTCCAAAATTTCCTAGTTTCTGGAACAGTCCCTGTGAATTGGAACATAGCAAATCTAACACTGCTGTTTTGGTAGCAGGGAGAGAGAAAATAGAAAATTACAGGCCAGTTAGCTTGACACCAGTTATTGGGAAAATCTTGCAATCCATTAAGGTAGTGGTGACAGGACACTTGGAAAATCATTTGATTGGGCAGAATCAAAATGGTTTTATGAAAGGGAAATCATGTTTGACAAAACTATTAGTTTTTTTTGAGAATACAAGTAGCAGGATAGATAAAGGGAAGCCAATGGATAGTAATATAATTGAATTTTCAAAAGGTATTAAATAAGAAGTCTCACGAAAAGTTGTACCCAAGATGGGTTCATGGGGTTGGAGATAATATCTTTGCATAGATGGAGAATTGGTTAAAAGACAGAAAACGGGGAAGTAGGAATAACTGGATTATTTTCAGGTTGGTGAAATACCGCAGTGATCAGTGCCTCAGCTCTTTCCAATCCATATTAATGACTGAAGAGACTGAGTGTAACCTATCCAAGTTTGTTACCCATACAAAGCAAGGTGGGACAGTAAGCTGTGAGGAAGACACTGAGGGGGTGAAATTGGTTTACATCAGCAGCATGAAACAGGTCGAAATGACTTGCAGCCAATTTTTCACCACACCTGATCTTCTCTCCACTCAAGTTCACAGAACAACACTTCAAGTTCTTTTTGGAAACTTATTTCCTAGTCTCGCTGTAACTTTTAACAGTTTGACATTAAAAATCTTGAAAATATCTTCTAAGTCAATGGAAAATAAAAACTGGCAGAGCCTAAAGCAGGCTGCTGATCCACTATGATCTGGCTTTGCACTGCTGGCATACATCTACTTCACCCTCCCCTTTCCCCACCAGTTCTCTGCAAAGGGATAGAAGCAGGTCAAGTGAGTGGGCAAGAATGTGACAGTGACAGATGGAGTATAATGCGGGGGAAATGAGAGGTTATTCACTTTAGTAGGAAGTATAGAAAAATAGAATATTCTTTAAATGGGGTTGCAGTAAGGAAGTCTTGCTGCAATTATACAGGATTTTGTTGACACTATCCTGAAACACAGAGTACTGTTTTAGTTTCCACATCTAAGGAAGGATATACTTACATTAGAGGGGGTGCAAAGAAGATTCAATAAATTGATTGCTGGGATCAAAAAGTTGCCCAATGAGGAGAGACTGAGTTGATTGGGCCTATACACTCAAGTTTAGAAGAATGAGAGGTGATCTCATTGAAGTATATAAGATTCTGAGAGGGCTTGACAGAGTAGATGTGGAAAGGCCGATCCTCTTGGCTGGGGAATCCAGACCACAGACGTATTCTCAGGATACTGTGTCAATCATTTAGGATTGAGATGAGATAGTTCTTCACTTAGAGGTTCATGAATCTTTGGCACTCTCTACCCTAGAGCACTGTGGATGCTCAGTCATTGAGTATATTCAGGACTGAGATAGACAGATTTTTGGTCTCTTACAAAATCAAGGGATAGGGCAGGAAAGTGGAGTTAAGGTCGAAAGTCAGCTATGATCTTATTGAATGGTGGGGAAAGCTCAAAGGGTCATATGGTCTACTCCTGCTCCTATTTCTTATGTTCTCATGCCCCAAATGGCCATGGGAGATTTCAATTGGTTATGTAGTTAATGACCAAGCTAGCGACAATTTGACATATTCCTACAGGTCTTTAGATTTAATAAATGACTGGATAATTCATGTTTTTTTTGTGCTTGACTAACACCATCCCCCACTGATTTAATCCTCGGACACAGTGAAGCTCAAGAGATTTGTAAACACCAGAGGCAATCTCTTACAGTTGAATGTTTACTGCAAATTCAGCTAGCAATTAATTGTTATTCTCTGTCATATGTGGTCCTTTGGGGGCAGGTTTTACAAGTTAACCACCCCAGAACAGAACTTTATGCAATCTGGAATATACTGGAAATTTGAGCGCATGAAGGCAGATCACATTGCATGTATTTTCCATCCGTCAGTGTAAGTCTTGCTGAGGTTGATCATGTAATCTTTACTGACACTTCATGCAGTGCTAAGGGAATGCTGTATTGTTGGTGGTGTGGTTTTCAGGTGATATTAAACTATGTTATCTGGTTAAAAACAAAAAAACTGCGGATGCTAGAAATCCAAAACAAAAACAGAATTACCTGGAAAAACTCAGCAGGTCTGGCAGCATCAGTGGAGAAGAAAAGAGTTGACATTTCGAGTCCTCATGACCCTTCGACAGAACTTGAGTGAATCCAAGAAAGGGGTGAAATATAAGCTGGTTTAATGTGTGTATGTGTTGGGGGGGGTGGGTGTTTGGGTGGGGGGGTTTGGGTGGAGGGAGAGAAGTGGAGGGGGTTGGTGTGGTTGTAGGGACAAACAAGCAGTGATAGAAGCAGATCATCAAAAGATGTCACAGACAACAGAACAAAAGAACATATGTTATCTGGTGGATGTTTTATGACATTATTTGAAGAAGAACAAGGAGTTTTCCCAGCATCTTGGCCAACATTTATTCCTCAATCAACAACATCTGAAGCAGATTTACTAGTCATTTATCTCATGGCAGTTTGTGGAACCTTACAGCATGTAAATTAAACTGCTATATTTGCCTACATAAAACAATCATTGCACTTCAAAAGCAATTTTGACGTATTTTGGGCCGTCCTGAGGAAGTGGAAGACGCCATATAAATGCAAATTATTTCTTTCCATGTGAAGAGCTAGTATGGTGTAACGTGTTATATCCCTGTTACTATATTTTTCATTCACTTTCATAAATTTGTTTGGTATTTAAAACGAAAATAAAATTTAGGGTTAGTGGTACTCTGCCACCTTTCCAAAACTAGGAGGATCCAGTGGTGACATGGAATAGAACTCATAGCTAAACACTGTTTTTAAAACAAAGTTTTTTGTTCATTATTCTGATCTGCGACAATATTTTATCTAAATTTCAAGGCAAGTGAAATCACTCTTGAGGCCGTTGGAGAAAGAGCTCACAGATGAGAGTCTCTGAAATAGAGATGCCAAGAATAACTGCAATGTAAATTCTTAAGTGGGGTACAGGAACAGAGGGACCTGGGTGTATATGTAAATAAGTCACTAGAGGTGGCAGGACAGGTTGAGAGAGTGGTTAATAAAGCAGCCAGCATTCTAAGCTTTATTAATAGGGTCATAGAATACAAAAGCAAGAGGTTATGCTAAACTTGAACAGATCACTAGCTAAGCCTCAACTGGAGCGCTGCGTCCAGTTTTGGGTGCCACAATTTAGGAAAGATGTGAAGGTGTTAGGGAGAGTTCAGAAGATTCACTAAATGGTTTCAGGGATGAGGAACTTCAATTATGTAGATAGATTGTAGAGGTTGGGGCTGTTTTCCCTGGGGAATAGAAGATTGACAGGAGATTTTACAGAGATATTCAAGTTCATGAGAAGGCTGGAAGAGTAGATAGGGAGAAACTGTTCCCATTGGTTGAAAGATCAAGAACAAGAGGGCATGGATTTAAGGTAATTGGCAAAAAAGCAATGAGGAAAAACAATTTCACACAGACGCAGTTGGGATCTAGAATACACGTCCTGAGTGTGTGATGGAGGCAGGGTCAATTGAGGCATTTAAGAGGGAGTTGGATTATTATCTGAAAAGGAAGAATGTGCAAGACTATGGAGAAAAGGCTGGGGAGTGGCACTAGGTAAATTGCCCCTTCAAAGAGCCAGCGCAGACATGACAGACCAAATGGTCTCCTTTTGTCCTGTAACCAATCTATGATTCTGTGAAAAAAGACAAAAAGAACTCACTGTTAGAAAAGTAGGATCTGAATTTTTATGTCATTACTTGATTGATATTGTAGGATTCCACTTATGTGGAGGTAATTGGCTGAAACTTGCAAGAGCGCCAGAAGCATTAGAAGAACGGGTCTGTTGTAAACTAGTTGACAGAGGGAGCAGATGAGAGGGACAACTGGTAATAGGGGCAACTGGCAAGAGGACAACTGGGAATTGGGGCAACTGGCGAGAGGGACAATTAGCAATTCCTGTGTTCCTATGAATAGATAAGGCAAAGTTGGGTTTCATGTGCAAATTAGAGGTGTGCAAACTGTCATGCAGGAATTGAGGGGGGTGAGTGATGCAGGCATGGAAAAATAGATGCCAAAAATCAAGTTTGCTCTCCAGAAGTTAATTTGATTCTTGCTACCCTTTATCAGCCATGCTGCTTCTATATCTAATGCAAAAGCAAAATATTACAAGGCTGCTTGATATTTGAAATGAAAAAGAAAATACTCAGCAAGCCAGGAGCATCTGTGGAGAGAAACACTGTTCATGTTAATCTTTCATCAGAACATCAGTTTGTAACTCTGTTTCTTTTAGCACAGATGCCACCTGACTTGCTGAGTATTTCCAACATTACTTTGTTTGTACAAATTTTCATCAGCAATAAAATTCTAGATGTAAAGCACAGAGCCAAGTATTTTAAATTTTTTTTTGTTGATTGTCTGAATTTCTTTTTGGAATTTGTTTGGCCAGGATATATTTTAACTAGACTCGAAAGGTGAGAATTATTAAATGTTTGTGAAAAACTCATCTTTAATTAGAGAAGGATGTTAATCACAATGCTTCTATGCTGTCTTTGCTGGAGTCATTCAGAATGCACTTTAGGGAGACCTAGTGGTAGCATAGTCATGTTAAATACCTCCAGCAGTCCTGACACTTTCTGGTGTTTTGGTTTTGCAACTTTCAGCCTGAAATCACAATATTTGTTTAAAGCTGCCTTATTGTCCTTTTGGGGCAGAAAATTTTAAGATTGCAGGGAGTCAGATAGGATGGCAGAGGGGGCTGAGAGCTGGCTGACACAGTTCAACACAGGGAAATGTGATGTAATATGTTTTGGAGGATAAGTGCTAGGAAACACACCCTTAACAGAATGGAGGAATAGAGAGGTCTTGAAATGCAAATAGTAAACAACAGAGTTCTGAGTTTTATCTGGCGGTTAAATACAAAAGCAAGGAAACTGTTTTTAATTTTCTATGTAACTGGTGGCATAGTTGTAGCTTTTTTTCAATCATTCTTGGGATGTGGGCTTCACTGGCTAGGCCAGCATTTATTGCCCATCCCTAGGTGCCCTTGAGAAGGTGGTGGTGAGCTGCCTTCTTGAACTGCTGCAGTCCATGTGGTGTAGGTACACCCACATTGCTATTAGGAAGGGAGTTCCAGGTTTTGACCCAGCAACAGTGAAAGAACAGTGATATATTTCCAAGTCAGAATGGTGAGTGACTTGCAGGGGAACTTCCAGGTGGTGGTGCTCCCATCTATCTGCTGCCCTTGTCCGTCTAGGTAGTAGTGGTTGTGCGTTTGGAAGGTGCTGTCTAAGGAGCCTTGGTGAATTCCTGCAGTGCATCTTGTAGATGGTACACACTGCTGCTACTGTGAGTCAGTGGTGGAGGGGGTGAATGTTTTTGGATGTGGTGCCAATGAAGCTGGCTGCTTTGTCCAGGACGATGTCAAGCTTCTTGAGTGTTGTGGGAGCTGCACTCATCAGGCAAGTGGGGAGTATTCAGTCACATTCCTGACTTGTCCGTGTTGATGGTGGACAGGCTTTGGGGAGTCAGGAGGTGAGTTACACGTCGAATAATTCCTAGCCTCTGACCTGCTCTTGTAGCCACAGTATTTATATGACTAGTCCAGTTAGTTTCTGGTCAATGGTAACCCCCAGGACCTTGATAGTGGGGGATTCAGTGATGGTAAGGCCATTGAATTGGATTCTCTCCTGTTGGAGATGGTCATTGCCTGACACTTGTGTGGTGTGAATGTTACTTGCCACTTGTCAGCCCAAGCCTGGATATTGTCCAAGTCTTGCTACATTTGGACATGGACTGCTTCAGTATCTGAGGAGTCGCAAATGGTGCTGAACATTGTGCAATCATCAGCGAACATCCCCACTTCTGACCTTATGATGGAAGGAAGATCATTGATGAAGCAGCTGAAGATGGTTGGACCTAGGACACTACCCTGAGAAACTCCTGAAGTGATGACCTGGAGCTGGGATGACTGACCTCCAACAGCCACAACCATCTTCCTCTGTGTTAGGTATGACTCCAACCAGCAGAGAGTTTTCCCGCTGATTCCCATTGACTCCAGTTTTGCTAGGGCTCCTTGATGCCACACTCGGTCAAATGCTGCCTTGATGTCAAGGGCAGTCACTCTCACCTCACCTCAGGAGTTCAGCACTTTTGTCCACGTTTGAACCAAGGCTGTAATGAGGTCGGGAGCTGAGTGGCCCCAGCGGAACCCAAAATGGGCATCAGTGAGCAGGTTATTTCTAAACAAGTGCCGCTTGTTAGCACTGTTGATGACCCCTTCCATTACTTTACTGATGATGGAGAGTAGACTGTTGAGGAAGTAATTGGCTGCGTTGGATTTGTCCTGCTTTTTGTGTATAGGGCATACCTGGACAATTTTCCACATAGCTGGGTAGATGCCAGTGTTGTAGCTGTCCTGGAACAGCTTGGCTAGGGGCGCAGCAAGTTCTGCAGCACAAATCTTCAGTACTATTGCCGGAATATTGTCAGGACCTTTGTAGTATCCAGTGCTTTCAGCCGTTTCTTGATATTGGCTGAAGACTGGCATCTGTGATGCTGGGGACCTCTGGAGGAGGCCAAGATGGAGTATCTACTCGGCACTTCTGGCTGAAGATTGTTGTGAATGCTTCAGCCTTATCTTTTGCACTGATGTGCTGGTCTCCTCCATTATTGAGGATAGGGATATTTGTAGAGCCTCCTCCTCCAGTGAGTTGTTTAATTGTCCACCACTATTCACGACTGTATGTGGCAGGACTGCAGAGCTTAGATCTGATCCGTTGGCTGTGGGATCGCTTAGCTCTGCCTATCACTTGCTGCTTATGTTGTTTGGCATGCAAGTAGCCCTGTGTTATAGCTTCACCGGGTTGACACCTCATTTTTAGGGACGTCAGGTGCTGCTCTGGCATGCCCTCCTGCACTCTTCATTTGACCAGGGGTGATCCCCTGGCTTGATGGTAATGGTAGAGTGAGGGATATGCCGGACCATGAGGTTACAGATTGTGTTTGAATACAATCCTGCTGCTGCTGATGGCCCACAGCGCCTCCTGGAGGCCCAGTCTTGGGTTGCTAGATCTGTTCGAAATCTATCCCATTTATTATGGTGCTAGTGCCACACAACACGGTGGAGGGTATCCTCAATGTGAAGATGGAACTTAGTCTCCACAATGACTGTGCGGTGGTCACTCCTACCAACACTGTCATGGACAGATGCATCTGTGGCAGGCAGGTTGATGAGGATAAGTTCAAGTCTGTTTTTCCCTCTTGTTGGTTCCCTCACCATCTGCCGTAGACCCAGTCTAGCAGCTATGTCATTTAGGACTCGGCCAGCTCGATCGGTAGTGGTGCTACCAAGCCTCTCTTGGTGATGGACGTTGAAGTCCCCCACCCAGACTACATTCTGCACCCTTGCCACCCTCGGTGCTTCCTCCAAGTGATGTTCAACATGGAGGAGAACTGATTGATCAGCTGAGGGAGGGCGGTATGTGTTAATCAGCAGGAGGTTTCCTTGCCCATGTTTGACCTGATGCCATGAGACTTCATGGGGTCCAGAGTCAATATTAAGGAATCCCAGGGCAACTCCCTCCCGACTGTATACCACTGCACTGCCACCTCTGCTGGGTCTGTCCTGCTGGTGGGATAGGACATACCCAGGGATGGTGATGGTGGAGTCTGGGACATTATTTGTAAGGTATGATTCCGTGAACTTAACTATGTCAGGCTATTGCTTGACTAGTCTGTGAGACAGCTCTCTCAGTTTTTGCACTGGCCCCCCGATATTAGCAAGCAGGACTTTGCGGGGTCGCCAGGACTGCGATTGCCATTGTTGTTTCTGGTGCCTAGGTCGATGCCGGGTGGTCTATCCTGTTTCATTCCTTTTTTGTGACTTTGTAGTGGTTTGTTACAACTGAGTGTCTTGCTAGGCCATTTCAGAGGGTATTTAAGAATCAACCACATTACTGTTTGTATGCAGTTCTAGGCATTCCATAATAGAAAAGATAATGGAACCATGAGGATGGGATGCAGCAAAGAGTCACTTAAATGTATATCTGGAATGATAAGCTTTAATTATGAAAAATGCTCAAAAACATTTGGAATTTTGCCCTGAAGCAGATAATTATTAAGGGGGACGATGTTAAGGTGTTCAAAGTTCCATAAGTTTTTTTGGAGGGTGATTATTGAGATTATTTCCACAGGTTGGCAAATTGATAATTCAAGTCATATAATTAGGATTATAATCAGAAGAATGAAAAAGTTAATTTTTTTTCCACACAATGTTATTAAAACAGAGAATGCTTAAACTTAGACAGCTGCTGACATTTTGGTCATAAAAGGAGTTGAAACTCCATATAGTTGTTTAAGCTCCAAAAATGGCACTTTATGGTCTGATATTTCTGTGGAAATTCAAAGGGAATTGGGTATATTTTGAAAAATAATAAGATAAAATATGAGGAATGATCAATAGTGAGATTTCAGTAGATAGCTCCAACTAAGGACTTGGCTGTTTTTCTCGCCTTGCTGCAATTTCGATGACTCTCTGTACTATCACCCTATATGCACTACAGCACCCAAATTCCTTTTTGACACAGAACATCTCCATTGAAGAAAGATTTTGCATGAAATTGGGTGGTGCAGAGGTTAAATATTTTGTCTGCAGACTAATTGTCCGACATAAAATATCTGGAAATGAAAATCAGGTATCAGTAAAGCATGACCATGAAGCTGTTGGATTGTCGATAAAGCCCACTTGGAAACCTGCTGATCTTACCTGGCTTGGCCTATGTGGCAACAGCCCTACAACAACGCTTTGATTTAGCAAGTCGATCAATCAGAGCAAGGATGGGCAACAAATGCCAGCAATGGCTACAACCTAACAATGGATTTAGAAAGCCATCAAAAATTGATCTACGAGCATAATTCTATTAAAATATGGAGGTTGACTGGAGAGGAAGCATTTAAGAGAGTGGCATCAAGCTAGGGAAACATTTGTATTTCATTTATTGGGTGCTAAGCTTAGCAGTCACAGCAAAATCTTTAACAAAAGAAAATGAAGAGCAGTGATCACATTCAACCAGCAGGTGATCCTGTTGAGTTCTGTTGTAAACCTTCAGCTCTAAACTATTGTGATGACAAAGATTCAGCATCATAAATGATGTGGTTGTACAACATAAATCTTGGGATTAATTTTGCAGTTAGTAAAAAATACTACAGTTGACACCTAGGCAGCGTTAAATGGTTTGTGTATTATATATGAACACAGCTGAATTACTGAAAACATATGAATTTTGAAACTTTACTTAGGTTAGAAATAAAAGATACTGGAGCACTTAAGAACACTTCTTCATAAATCATTTGGAATATCATTTGGGGTCAAGCTCTGACAAGTACAGGATTTGATCTTTGCTTTTTGTCAGCAGTAATGTGAGGCAGTCCTGCAGAGTATCAGTAAAGTCAGTCACACAAATTTAGTTCAAAGTTATGGTTTTAGGTGTTGCTAAATGTTCAAGAGCATGCAAAAATGTGGAAACAGTTTCATATATACTCCTTAACATGTCTTCTCATATTAACCTATTTTTTATATTTCTATATATCTTTATATGGCATAGTTATGATGGCATAAGGTTGGTTTAGAGTACTGCCCCGAAGGGAATTTTTGTAATCTGAGCATTTTATTTATCAAAAAACATATTTTCATTTATTTATCTTGAGATCTCCAAGAATTGTACTCTATTCTTTGACTGAGAAGGAGCAAATAACCTTGCTCTCTTGTCTTGTTACTAGTAAGTTTCTCTCTGGATTTCTCTCTACTTTAACATTTCCTGCTGATAGCACAAACAAGATTGGGTGCTAGCTATGTGAGGGATTGTGTTTGAATTAATATCACATAAATCCTACAGAATTTTTTTAAAAAGGACAAGTAACACATTAGGAATTTTTCACATAAAAAGGATATATATTAGTTTATTCCCTTCCTAGTTTTCTGCAACAATGTGCTCACTGATGAGGATGGATTGATAAAATGCTCCCATGTCTTTGCCAAATGACTACCCAAATCAGTTGCTGGAAGAAAGAAAATAATTTTCATTTCCCAAAGTCTCTTTCGTGACATCAGAACATCCCAAATGTTTTATAACCAATGAAGTACTTTGAAATTATAGAATAGGATCATAGAATGGTTACAAAGGAGACCATTTGTCCTATCATGTCCATGTGAGCTCTCTACAAGAGCAACTAAGCTAGTCCTACTCCCTCATCCTTTCACTGTAGCCTTGTATTTTTTTTTCTCTCCAGATGCTTATCCAATTCCTTTTAAAAAGTTCCAATTTTATCTGCCTCCACCGCATTATCAGGGAGTGCACTCCAGATCCTAACCACTCACTGCATGAAAAAAACTTTCCTCATGTCAGAGTTTGTGGTGGGAGTCAAAGAGAATAGCTTCAATCTTCCCACTACTAAATCGGAGAAAATGTTTGCTCAACCAATAGTGCAAAAGTCAGAGACAGTGGAGGGGTACAGAGAGTGGTGGTGAGATGGAGATGAGTGTAGTCAGTGTATATGTGAATCCCAATGTGTATTCAGATGATATCAGTGAGAGGTAGCACGTGTATGATAAATAGGGGGGCAAGGTTAGATCCCCGGGGTCTCCAGAAATAAAGTTGTGGGAGTGGGAAGAGGAGCAATTGCAGGTGATTCTCTGGCTAGAGTTCAATAGGGAAAATAGAACCAAGCAAGGACAGTTCCATTTAACTGAATGGTGGAGGAGAAGCATTGGAGGAGAGTCAAGCCACATATAAAAAGTACAGAGCAGAAGTGAAAAGTGAAATAGAAAGGTAAAGAGACAGTATGAAATTAGATTGGCAATTAACATAAAAGGGAAACCAAAAATCTTCTATAGGTATATCAACAGTAAAAGGATTGTCAGAGGAGCGGTGAGACTGATTAGGGATCAAAATGGAGGTCCATTGGTGAAGACCAAAGGCATGACTGAGGTACTAAATGTGTTATTTGCATTGCTGTTTACCAAGGAAGAGTTACAGCAAAGGAGGAGGTTGTTGGATTACTGGATGAGGTAAAAATATGTGAAGAGGAGGTACTAGAAAGGCTGATAGTAATTAAAGTGGATAAGTCACCCAGTCTGGATGGGATGCATCCTAGTTTGCTGAAGGAAGTAAAGGTAGAAATTGCAGTTGCACTGGCCTCATCTTTCAATCCTCTTTACAGAGAACTGGAGTATTGCAAACATTACACCCTTATTCAAAAAAGGAAAGAGGATAAATCTGGCAACTGCAGGCCAGCCAGTTTAATGTCGGTAATGGGGCAACTTTTAGAAGCAATAATCCTGGCGAAAATCAACAGCCACTTGGACAAGCAGGGACTAATAAAGGAGACCCAGTATGGATTTGTTGAGGGCAAACTTTGTTTGACGAACCTGATTGAGTTTTTGATGAGATGACAAAGCGAATGGATGAGGACAGTGCAGTTGTGTGTATAGACTTTCAAAAGACATTTGATAAAGTACCACATAATTGACTTGTTAGCAAAATTGAGGTTCATGGAATAAAAAGGGCAGTAACAGCATGGATACAAAATTGGCCAAGGGATAGAAAATGGAGAGATGTGATGAATGGTCATTTTCAGTGATATTCCACAGGGTTTGTTACTAGGACCACAGTTGATTTTGACATGCAATAATGACTTGAACTTACATAATTTCAAAATTTGCTGATGACACAAAACCTGCAAGTGTTGTAAACGGTGAGAAAGATAGTGATAGACTGCAAGCTGGCAGAAAATGACTAATGAAATAGATGGGTATATGGCAGATCAAATTCAATGTAGAAAAGTGTGAAGTGATACATTTTAGTAGGAAGAATGAAGAGAGTGGTTACAAGTTAAATGGTACAATTTTAAAAGGGTTGCAAGAACAGAGAGACCTAGTTATGTTTACGTATGAATATTTGAATGTGGCAGGACAGGTTAACAAACTGTAAATAAAACCTATGGGATCCTGAGCTTTATATATAGAGGTATAGCCTACAAAAGCCAGAAAGGTATGCTAAACCAATATAAAAGAATAGTTCAGTCCTGGCTGGAGTATGAATGCATATTGAATAATGCCAGGCAACTTTGGCAACATAAAGGGATGGTAGTTCTGTCGAAGGGTCATGAGGACTCGAAACGTCAACTCTTTTCTTCTCCGCCGATGCTGCCAGACCTGCTGAGTTTTTCCAGGTAATTCTGTTTTTGTAAGGGATGGTAGCGTGGTTCTGTCTTATGTAACTTAGTATCAAACTACTAAATGTCAAAGTCTATTTTAATTATTCTAGTGAATATTTTATATGGGTATAATATAGAGCTTTCGCAGATTAATTTACTTCTCTGGATTTTTTAGCTGTGTCTTTTTTTTCAATAAAGGCTGCACTGCAATAAAGCATTAAGGGTTTATGCCCTTTGTAACCAAAACTTCTTTCTTTTTGTCCCCACACATCTTGAAGCAAAGGAATATCTGTCTTAATATCAGAGTTTCATACTGTCCTGGCTCTATAATTCTGCCAGGTTTTTACTATTTGCAGGTGTTTGAAGGTCACGTTATTTTTTGTGAAACTGTTGACTGATTGTGTCCCTTGTGTAATCTGGCAGTGTGAATTAATCAGTGCAATATTTTACTTGGCTGCTTCAACAACTATGATCATTTCAGCTCTTTAGTTTAATTCATTAACTCAATTTGTCAGAGCTGTTAATTCTGTTAAACAGTCCTTGAAGACAGATGCATTTGCTAGTTAAGCATTTTCTTAAAAACAACAATGGGAATAGAGGAGAGCACATTTATAAAGTTAATTACATTCCTTTGTGACTGGAGAAAGGTCTCTCTTTTCAATGAATTCACTCTCCCTCTGCCATGTGATCTGTGGACATTTTCCATTCTCCAATTCCTGCACGTTCTTCTGTGTCCACCCTTCCCTTCTGCTCTTCGTCTGATAAACTCTGAAGAAATAAAAACAAAAAACTGCGGATGCTGGAAATCCAAAACAAAAACAGAATTACCTGGAAAAACTCAGCAGGTCTGGCAGCATCGGCAGAGAAGAAAAGAGTTGACGTATCGAGTCCTCATGACCCTTCAGCAGAACTGGGTGAATCCAAGGAGAGGGGTGAAATATAAGCTGGTTTATGGTTTGGTGGTGTGGGGGTGGGGGGCAGGAGAAGTGGAGGAGGGTGGTGTGGTTGTAGGGACAAGCAAACAGTGATAGGAGCAGATAATCAAAAGATGTCACAGACAAAATAACAACTCTGAAGAATGCTAATTGAAAATGTGTTGCTATGGGCTATTTTGAAAAAGAAAATTAATCAATATGGTAGAAAACAGGCCAGAGCTCCGGGGAAAGGGAGGGGGAGTTGGACTAATTGGATAGCTTTTTCAAAGAGCTGCTACAAACACAATGGGCCAAATGGCCTCACTTCTCTGCTGTAAGATTCCATGAAAACATTCATTTAAATGCTAGATTGGGTCATATAAAGAGAAAATAGAGAAGGTTTGCAGTGGCAGATCTTTGACTAAGATATCAAAGCTGGTTGAAAAGCAGTTGATATAAAGGCTGTTTTATATACATAAACATGGTACATCCCATACAGTAGCTTTTTTTTAGATGTTTCTGTAGTTTTAACCTTCAAAGTCTGTCCATTTAAAGTGCTTCCTCCTTTCATCGCATTAGCCTCTGGGAAAAGTCTGTATTTGTAACTGCAGCTGCTCATCTGTATTCGTGTTACCATTGAAGAGATGGGTGACTAGTTGGCACTTTTGTAGGGGTCCAGGAAATAGTTGGTTTCCTGAGGGATTCCAGAAACCAAGGTCATACATCCATTATAATTGAAATTTTTATTGAAGTTACTAGAAACCAGGAGTTCCGGAACCAATTTATTTCCTTATTGCCATTGTGATAACCCCGTTTACAATATCCTTAATAAAAATGTGTTTTCTAAGGGGACTTGGTAGGAGGGAAGTATTCTGTAGTAATCACACAAACATTTGCTATTTTAGAATTCCGGCTCATTACTTGCTAACAATTGAAGGCTCTTAATGTTCATAAATAAAATCTGTTTGAGAAATGAGAAAGCAGGAGAATGACTGTAAACTGTACTCCTATTATTTGAAGTTGCATTATTCAGTGTCTTTCTATTGTTATGGTACTATACAGGCCACTGTCATTTCTTACAAACATTTTTAGTTTGATTTTAAATGCATTATTGACAGACTGGTTGTAACTACAAATGGTGTACAGCGTAAGAAATAGACTTTAAGAAAGCTATTCAATCGGAATCTCAAATCATATGATAGCACACAGCCTTACTTATTGAAATTTATATATTTAGGTTAAAATTTCCAGTGTAGAATCTCATACCAACTCATTCCCCCACTTATCCCAAACTAAAAGCAGCATGAAGAAATAAAAGCAGGTTTCATAATGTGCACAGTCTTCAAACACAGCAAATGAATAGAAGGGATTTTTGCAAGGGTTGATTCTGAACGCCCCTCCTCCCTGATTTCTGCACTTGCAGCTTTATTCCCATGGTGACCATTGACCTCTCAATACATAACGTAACCCTGACCACTGGATCAGTAAAACAGAAGACACCTGAAGATCAATGTAAACTTGACTCCTGTCACTCTACTCCATCAGCATGTCGCATTGAAGTGAAGATGAAAGGAAGAGGCTAAGAAAATGAGTGCCTTGTCTCAGGAAAATTTAGAAAATGTAGTGGAAGCAGCTGGAGGTAGTGCAATGCTACCTGTTTTGTCAAAAGGCCCAAGTTGTTGGACACTTTCACTGAAATTCACTTATATTTCCAACCAGTGAAGCCTTTATTTATTGGTGGCATTTATTTTTTAGATTCGCTGATGCTTTGTGTTGCAGTAGCTGACATACTTGCACTAACAAGAATTTTGAGAATACTGGAAGACATGCAAACTGTTTAAGTTCACTGTATAAACCACACAAGCATCTACTATGTTGGTGGTATCACGGCACAATTATGCACTTTAGCAAGCTGCTCAAACAGTAAGCTTGCTATAAAGACAATATTTTTACATCACTCATGATTTTAAAAAAATTTAATACTATTTTCTTAAATGTGAGGCACAATGCAGCACCAATTCTTTCCCAAAATCAAAACAATGAGATGGTGGGGTTTTGAATAGTGAAATATGTGTCGGATGTCAACCTGCAGCAGGGTTTTTCAGTTGGCGTGCAGGGGCAGGGCCTGACATGCGATGACATCGAGTGTGCGTCCCAAAGTCATTGTGCTGAGTTGCGATGGTTTGTTCAGCGGGCACACGCCAGAGTCAGCTGTGCACCCACCAATATGTAAACAGCCTATTAAAGCCTTTAAGGAACTAATTAAGGTAATTGTAAACGCTGCCCATCCAAACATAAGGTTGGCAGGCAGGCGAAAAGGCCTTCGCGTTTTTTAGGAAACCTCATCCACGAGTGGGATGAGGTTTCTTAAAGCATTTATGAATTAAATTTTAAAATTTTCTTAAATATAAATACATGTCACATTTTTCAACCATTTATTTAATTATTGCAACATCGATTCAATCTCCCTGAGGCGGCTCTCAGGGAGATCGAAGTGTTTCTTCGCACGAATGCGCGAAAGAGTGCTGGCCCCGACTCTCCCTCCTTCCCCCACCTGCACAGGTAGCGCTGAGCACTATGGCTCAGGTATTAAGCTGGGCGGGCCTTAATTGGCCTGCCCACGTAAAATGGCGGCACGGAGCCGATCGCAGATGGCAATTGGCTCCGTGACTGCCCGCTCCCGCCAAGCCCACCCACAGCCTGAAAAATTCAGGTCCTGAGGTTTATTTTTAGCTAATATATTGAATTCCATTTTGAAACTTCACTGTCTCTAGTATTAGAATTTATTTGTTAAAATGTGAATTGGGTTATTTTACCACCCATATGTGATGAATTTTTCCAATGGAAAGACAGACTTGCATTTATATAGTACCTTCTCAAGTCTTTTAGAGTGCACTTACATTGCCATTGCCAGTCAGGGAGTGTTAGTTCATGACCAGTCAGCTATGTACTGCCTGGATCTGATCAGGTCAGAAGTCTGTGTGTACATGGTTCCAGGCATGTACAGAACTTCCCTCCAGACAGTTAAACTTTACATGTTTTGTGGGCACATGCCATATATACTACTTGTCCATGTGTCATGCTGACATGTGCATTTTCAGGGTCCAATACAAATGTCAGCATTCACTGCTTTAGGTGAGTGGGGACTAAACCTCTCTCATTTAAGCTCAGCTCTGCTCCTACTGGAGTATCATTGCTCATGGAAATGATCTGGCTACAGCATAGTGTAGGCAGGATTCCTGTGAAACCAGGGCCAGCTGGTTCACTTTTATAAGCAATGGTACCCAGCATCTGGGAGCAGTTGGAGGGACAGAGAATGGAAGGAAATGAAGGAGAGAGATAGCATAGGGGGAAAAAGCTGGGGTGGTATTTTGGTGGGGGAAAATGACACTTTGGAAGAAGTCAAGTTTATTTTGGTTGAGGGGATGCGTGGCAGCTCAATGTTAGCTTGAATAGAGGATTGGAGGCTGAAAGAATGTAGTTAGGATCTTCTTTAAAGCCCCTTGTTTTTAGTTTTCCCTTCTAATATCTCTTTCTTTAGTTCAGTATTGATTGTTGTCTGCTTACCTTCTGTGAATCACCTTTGGAAGTTTTTCCATAATAAAAAGAATGTACAGTTGGAAGTTGAGAAAGTGTATGCCTAGATTATTTGCTGGAGTGGGGGCTTTTAATCTACAATATTCTGAATGAGGTGGGAATGCTACCAACTGAGTTAAACTAATACTATCAAAGTTTTAATTTTGCAATTTAAACTTAATATCTGTAAAATGTGTGCAGAACCTAGCATTTGTTTTTCAGTAAAAGCAAGAGCTTGGTGACAATAGCTCTTCTAGTATCTTCATCTTTTTTGTCTGGGTAAATACATGTAAGACTCCTCATTTTACCACAGTCCATTACTTCTTAACAACAGCAATCATTTCTTATCACCAGTCCCCTTTGCTATTTTTACTTTGTTGCAGCTAACAAGAAGATGTGCTAGCTGAGTTGAGGCCAGATTTGAGACTAAACGTGTAGCTGTCTGTGATATGTACAAGGTCTAATAAGGATGCGGGCCAAAGTGGTGAGGCAAATGTATATAAAATGTAAAACTGCAAGAGCAAGGCCACAGTCATACAGCAGTTCTGATTTAATACAAGTAGCTGAACAATGTGATGCACAGCTGGCAAAACTCAGCTGCTCTCCTGGAGGCTCTTTTTAATGTTTGAGAGAAATTGCTGCAGCATCCACTTTCTAATAACATTAAAAAAGCTGCATACTAAGTTTGTAAAGAGCCCAACGATCTCCAACAGTCACTAACCTTGCTTCAGGTGTTCTGTTTCAGAACGAAAATTCATTCCGGACATTGTCTCCTGATTTATGCTGCCACTTTTGTACTGATACACAACTGAAACAGTTTGGCATCAACATTAGAGGGGTAGTCTACCAGTACCTCTCTGAATTTACAATGAGGGGAAGGGGAAGTGGGGGGAAAAAGATAAGAATCCATGAAAACTCTTCAGAAGCACTGCAACATGATGTACAATTTCCTGCATTTTGCTGAAGAAACATTTCTGTCACTGGATGGCCATGTAGTAGTGTTCATTTCAGCCCATTTCAGGACACAGTTCTGAGATTTATCACCAGACTCCAATCTGAATAAGACAGTTAGTGATGGCTTTTTCTTTCCACTGTCAGCCTGCACAGCTGTGACATGTAGTTTATCTTCAAATAAATCATAAACTTCAGACAAATGAATGCACCTGTGACCTGGGCTGCTGCTGACTTAACACTTTAAACAATTTGCTTATACTTTCATCCCAGGGTTAATCATTTTTCTCCTGATGTTCCTGATATTTCATTCAGTTTGTTATTTTCTCTTTAAAATTTTAATTGGGTGACAGTATAGTTAAAGGCTTCAGATTGATCCTTGTGTTATATCCATTAAATAGCAAATCTCAACAGATTTACTGATTGCCATGTGATGGCTTTGCAAAATACTTCAGTTGTGGATTTTGCTATTCTTGACACACAGCACAGGAGTGCAAGGGGAGAAATCTACTCCATGTTGCCCATTTTTCCAATGTAAGCTTCTGAGCTTGGTGGTGCAATCTTCGCTGATCACCATATTGACTTGGGCAACTTGTAGCCTTCCAGGGCACCTGCATGCTCCCTGCGTGCACCACAACTTCATTGTGAAAAGTGGGTATCTCTTAGAGCCACCTGGGAAGGAAGAAATGGAGCAGGAGGAGCTGGAAGAACTGTAGGATGCTGAGGAAGAGTGAATGCCACCAATCCTGTCGGCTTCCACAGCTATATGGCAGCAAAACATCGAAGAACTCTTTGGTTCAATCATATCTCACCAACCCTTCCCAACCCCACATTAACAGTGCCACCAACCATCAATCACAGTCTTCCCAGCCGCCAGAAGAATGCCCCAACTTCAATGCTAGCTTGGGGATTGTTATCGGAACACTAGATATAGTCAAATACCAAAGCAAACAGTGCACACCGTGCACAACAGTTTCAAAGAAAACTCACATTGGCCTCAAAACAATAACTGTTTCTCTCTCCGCAGATGCTTCTAGACATGCTGAGTTTTTCCAGCGCTTTGTTTTTATTTCAGATCTCCAGCATCCAGATAGCTGCAGTATTTTGCTTTTATTTTAATGCACAGTAAGACTGTTTCCAAACTGTTTATCTTTCACTTGGGAAAAAAACAAGTCAAAACCTAAGAATCCACCCTTGCACAAACCCTTACTGTCCATCATAAGTGCTTTTTGCTAAATTCAGTGCTCTAATGAGGTGCTACCACAACAACATTGCAGTTGAGAATTGAATTTGAAAACCTTGAACAGGGAGTGGAATGATTGTCCAAGGACACTAGAAGTTTTGACCTGGTGCAGCGGAGAGAAGTCAACCTGCTGGAAAGCTGGGAGTGACTGTGGGATTGTTCTTGTAATGCTATATATCTGCCTTTAGTGGGGCACACAATGAAGGACTTGGGTAAGACATATTTCAGTTGCGTTAGTTAATGTGAAAGTACCTTTTCTTTAGTTCAATGCAGTAGTTGCCTGTTAAATATTGTTTAATCTAGATAGATTTTACTTTATTTGTTACAGCAAGAGTCTTAAAGTGTGAAAACTTGTCCTTCGGTTCTTTCTGTTACTGGGAAAATCATCTCTATTTGAAACATATTGGCCTTAAAGGGGGTCATAACAATACGATCTATAAGACTATGTTAAACATCCAGGCATATGGAGACAATCAAGTTGTTTGTATTTTGGTATTCTACTTGTAAACAGAGTGAGTGTCAATGATTTTGTTCAGCTGTTTCCCAATTTTCTTGCATGGTGTGATCTGCTGAACATCTAGAAAATCAGCTTGAGATTTATGTGGTCTGACACAGTGACTCATTTTAAATTAGGTGTTTAAATCAAGGTGACAAATTAAAAGTTAATTTTAAGAATGGGTTGTGTAGTTAAGTAGACCTTCTCCTTCAGTTCTATGCCCAAACGTAGGTCTAGCCCACAGTGCCACAACATCCACCACAGGTAGGAGAATGAGGCAGGTCCCAAATCCATTCCAGGTGGAATGGGATAAAACCCCATGCTGTTGGCACCAATCTGATCCAGACCAGCCACCCAGACAACTGACCCCCCCCAAGGAGTCCAAGTTACTGTAGCAACATACACTTTTACATGCATGTTGTAGTCAGAGCTGTGAATAATGGTGGTAGAGGCTCCAATTTTCTTTCCATCACATGGCATACATTGGAAGAATTTACAAGTTGATACTCAACCTGTCTGGCCACATTTTGAATGTGGCCACCAAATCCTGGAGTGGGACTTGAACCTGGAGCTTCTGGCTCAGAGGCAGGGACACCAGTCACAAAACCATCTTAATTTGTATGCGGCTTAATTTATCTCTGGGATCTAGGGTGGGATTGTCCCACATTTGTACTAAGCGTGTTAGCAGTTGGGAAAACGGACATTTTACCCACCAGCCGCAATGGTGGCTTTTCATGTCATATCGTCCCATTCCTGATGTGTCCCACCTCATTAATAATACATTCCTGGGAAACACGCTAGGTCGCTGGTGAGGTGGCCTTCTGTCACCTCAGGCCTTCAGTAAACCAGGCACCATACTTAAAGGTAGCCCTGCACAGAGCTAGCACTCTTCAAGGGATAGGAAGCTGCTGGGAACTGATGGCTGCCAAAGGGAGGAAATATGCTGCCTCCCAATTTAGCGACCCCTCTCTTGGGCATCTACTGGCTGCTGTGGAGGCCTGCCCCAATGTCCTGTACCCCTGCTCTGGGCAAAGACCAGCAAGCAAAGTCACCAATCCAGCATGGGAGGCAGTGGTCAGTGCCAATGCCCTGCAGAAGAGGACAGCCACCCAGAAAGAGGATAAATGATCTCCGTTCCACCAGGACAAGTCACTCTTCTCATCACTCTCAACTCACACACTCACAAACCCATCAGTCATCCACAGGATCTCACTCACTGCCAGTTCAAGGGATATCACCATTCACTCTCTTTCACGCACCTTCATCTGCCCTGTAGATTGTGTCCTCATCCTGTCCATGGCACCACTCACCATCCACACACACCAGGCACCCCTGTTATCTAGTGTCGCATGTGTCCTGCTTACACTTTATCTTTCCTCCTGCAGGACAAGTTGGCACAAAGGAGAGGTCACAGACCGGTAGAGGAATGCCTGAAATCAAGGCCCTTACAGACTTTGAAATAGAGTCATCCAGCTGGCCGGCGGTGACCTGGACTGTTCCTGTGCTGATGGTGAGGTCAACGGTTCTCAACTAAGTGAGGATCCTGCAGTGCAACATCCATCAGACAACCATGCTGTGAGTGATGTGTCCTGTTCCACAGTCCCCTGCCATGGACTAATTATAACTCCTTGCTTTCGCAAGCACATCTGGGAAGCAGCCGAAGGGTCCTGAGCCAAGTCTTTGACTCAAGCCCTGAAGACAACTTGGAAGAAGAATCTGATGACACCCTAATTGATGGCTGTCACAGTGCTCACCCACACCCTCCGCCAGCGCAGAGAGATACACCTCAGTGGGACCTAGTTCTAGAGTAGCCTCGGGGTCACAATCTGGTCAGCACATCGCACTGTCTGATCCACAGCAGGCAGTGGCAGGGACTTCCCAGGTTTCTGGCACTCGGGAGGACTGCTAGAGACCAGAAATTTGCTGAGTTCGAGTCAGATAAGGATCCTCTGGACTCAGTCATACCTCAGTTGCTGGAGCTGCAAAGACAAGCTTGAGAACATCTGGAAGGGATGTCCGCTGCACTCAGATTGAAAGGCACGATGGATGAGTCCGTCCATCTTCAGTCGGAGGTGATAGCGCTGGCATGCCAATGCACCGAGGTCATAGCTGGTACGATGGTGGCCACCATGGAAACCTTGAACCAGGACTTTGGTCCTGCAATGCTGCACAGGCTGAACTCCATCTCTGATGCCGTAGTTGGCCCCCAACAACATCAATGCGAGAAGGGTGTGGTGCAGCTCAATCTCACTCCAGCTTCCCCTTCTCCTTAAAGAGTCAGCCTCCTCCCTTGGGCACCCATAGGGAGGAGGATCAGCAGGTGCACCCTGGGGCCATCCACCCAGGTGACTCCGGGAAAGTACGGCCCATCCGAATCCCCTTTTCCTGAGACCTTGCATCTCCAGCTCCATAGGCCGAGGATGGTGCCACTGCCACACAGCAAGCCCCCGAAAGCAGGCCGGGGCCCTCCAGGTCTCATTCCTCCAGAGGACGCCCATCAAGATCATCACAGACAAGACATAGCAGTCAGCAGGCTGTCGCCACCTCCGCTGTGGATGTCTGGAGAGCATCGAGATATAACAGCAGAGTTAGGAAGGTTAAGGAGATGTAACTCTTTCGAGTACAATCCCGTTTCCATCTGTTTCAGATGAAGTTACATTGTTTCATAGTTTGCCATTGTGAGATTTGAACTCTTGATAATCTTTTAAATGAAAACCAAATCAACAAAATTGGGATAAATCAGGCACAGCCCCTAATTCAGGTCAGCTGTAAAACCAAGAACAAAGTTTAAAGGAAACTTACAAACTTTAAATCAAAATGTGATTAAAGGGGTCAACAAAACACCCCAGTCCCCGCGGTGCCCACCGAGCACGGAAGGCCTCGAGAGTGCCAGCAGACACCGCGTGCTCCTTCTCCAGGGACATCCGGCAGTGAACGTAGCCACGGAAGAGGGACAAACAATCGGGCGGGACTCCCCCGTCGATCGCCCGCTGCCTGGACCTGTTAATGGCCAACTTGGCCAGGCCCAGGAGCAGGTTCACGAGGAGGTCCTCCTCCTTCCCGACCCCCTTCCGCACCGGGTGCCCATAGATCAGGAGCGTGGGGCTGAAGTGCAAACAAAACATCAATAAAAGGTTTTTCAAATAACTAAAAAGGGAGTGCAGTCTACAACACCCTATGCATACATGGTCCACGGACTCCACAAGACCGCAAAAAGGGCATGTGTCCCGCGAGTCCGTGAACCTATGCATCCTCTTATTATAGGGGACTGCTGCATGCAACACCCTCCAACCCAGGTCCCCGATAGAAAGGGGGAGGACACCTCCGTAGAGGGCCTCCCATCGGGGGCCTCTGCCACCGGACGGCAACAAGGCACGCCAGGGCGTGTCCGGTCGACGGACAAGGGCGAGAAAATGGAAGGTGTGCAGCAGCAGTCCGTACAAAAAGCCCCTCTTTGCCGTGCCAAAAGGCACGGAGGGCATGTCCCCGAGGCGGCTCATATTGCGGGGCACCAGCACCCAAGGGAGGGTTCGGGGCTTGGGGCCAATGTGGAATTCTGTTCGAACAGGGGAACGTTCAGACGGAAGACCACCGCGCACCTGGGCCACCTCAAGACCCAAAATAACGTCGGGTCCGAGCACGACCGTTCTCAGGTCTTGGATGGCATCGGCTGCGACCTGGACACTCACAGACGCGCGTCGTGCCATCTCCTGCGGGAGCATCCAGCCCAGTCCTCCGCCACCCAGCACGTCCCCGATCCTGGTCACCCCTGCGGCCACAGCCCTCCTCTCCGCCAACCACTGAAAAGGACGGAGGGGCGGATTCCTGAGCAGCAGCTCTCTGACAATAGCCGCTACTCCTGACAGGGGAGAGCTGCGTCACGAGGCGACCACTTTCCAGACTTTGATCAGGTCCTGGTAAAAGATGGACAACGCCTGCAAGGAGCCACCGAGGCCCAGCTGTTCTATAAACAGGAGCTGCACGTCATAATTCAGGCCGTGCACCTGACGGAAGAAATACGTCATCAGGGCACACCATCTAGGAGGAGGCTCGACGTAGAGGTATCGCTGCAGGGTCTGAAGGCGGAAAGTCGCCACCTGTGTGCGTAGGCACACTAGCGCCTGACCACCCTCCCTAAGCGGGAGACTCAGAACCTCGGCAGTGACCCAGTGCAATCTTTTGTTCCAGAAGAAGTCGACTAACAATCTCTGGATTCTTGTGACAAAGTCCGGGGGAGGGGTCAAAGCGACCAGCCGATACCACAACATGGCAGCGATCAGCTGGTTTATGACCAGAACTCGACCTCGGTAAGATAGCACTCGGAGCAGTCCTGTCCAGTGCCGCAGGCGAGCGGTGACTTTCATCTCCAGTTCCTGCCAGTTTGCCGGCCAGGATTCCTCAGCGGGGCAGAGATGGACCCCCAGGTAGAGGAGGCTGGTCCTGCTCCAGGTGAAAGGCCTGAGCTCCTCGGGTAGGGGATCCATCTGCCACTGACCGACCAGGAGTCCAGAACATTTACCCCAGTTGATCCTGGCAGAAGAAGCGGCAGAGTAGACCTCCTGGCATTCGCGCATCCTCCGCAGGTCAGTCGGGTCACTAAACATAAGGAGCACGTCATCGGCGTAAGCCGAAAGGACCACCCCGATGCCCGGCCCGCGCAGAACCAATCCCGACAACCTCCTCCGCAAGAGGCGCAGGAAAGGCTCCACGCAAATAGAATACAACTGGCCAGACAGGGGGCAGCCCTGACGTACCCCTCTCCCAAAGCGAAGGGGTGCCGTCAGGGACCTGTTAACCTTTACTAGACACTCCGTGGCGGTGTACAGAAGTCGGATCCGGGTGACAAAATGCGTCCCGAACCCGAAAGCTCGCAGAGTTCCGAGTAAGTATTTGTGATCCACCCTGTCGAACGCCTTCTCCTGATCGAGAGACAGGAAGGCGCTCGACAGACCAGCCCTCTGGGAATGGTGGATGATGTCCCGGACCAGATGGTTGTTATCATAAATGGTTCGGTCCAGGACGGTGTAGGACTGGTCAGGGTGGATCATGTGGTCCAGCACGGTGCCGAGCCGAGAAGACATGGCTCGGGCGAAGATTTTGTAGTCTGTGCTGAGGAGGGAAAATAATGTTACTGTAACTCTTTTGAGGACAAACACATTTCCATCTGTTCCTATTTAGATGAAGTTACGTTGTTTCATAGTTTGCCATTGTGAGATTTGAACTCTTGATTTTGGGGTTATAAGCCCAGTACCATAACCACTTGGCTATTTAGGCCAAGTTAAGGAGATGTAACTCTTTCGAGTACAAACACGTTTCCATCTGTTTTTTCAGATGAAGTTACATTGTTTCATAATTTTGCCATTGTGAGATTTGAACTCTTGGTCTTAGGGTTACAAGCCCAGTACCATAACCACTTGGCTATTTAGGCCAAGCCAAAAAAAAAACCTTTCCATCTGTTCCTATTCAGATGAAGTTATATTGTTTCATAGTTTGCCATTGTGAGATCTGAACTCTTGATCTTGGGATTACAAGCCCAGTACCATAACCACTTGGCTATTTAGGCCAAGCCAAAAAAAAAACCTTTCCATCTGTTCCTATTCAGATGAAGTTATATTGTTTTATAGTTTGCCATTGTGAGATTTGAACTCTTGATCTTGGGGTTACAAACCCAGTACCATAACCACTTGGCTATTTAGGCCTAGCTGTTAAGGAGATGTAACTCTTTCGAGTACAAACCCGTTTCCATCTGTTTCAGATGAAGTTACGTTGTTTCATAGTTTGCCATTGTGAGATTTGAACTCTTGATCTTGGGGTTACAAACCCAGTACCATAACCACTTGGCTATTTAGGCCTAGCTTATGGTTTTGTCATTGTGAGATTTGAACTCTTGATACTCTTTTGAGTAAACCTGTTTCCATCTGTTTCAGATGAAGTTACATTGTTTCATAGTTTGCCATTGTGAGATTTGAACTCTTGATCTTGGGGTTACAAACCCAGTACCATAACCACTTGGCTATTTAGGCCTAGCTCAAAAGAGGACAGTGATGCTTCTGTAACTCTTTCGAGTACAAACCTGTTTCCATCTGTTTCAGATGAAGTTACGTTGTTTCATAGTTTGCCATTGTGAGATTTGAACTCTTGATCTTGGGGTTATAAGCCCAGTACCATAACCACTTGGCTATTTAGGCCAAGTTAAGGAGATGTAACTCTTTCGAGTACAAACACGTTTCCATCTGTTTTTTCAGATGAAGTTACATTGTTTCATAATTTTGCCATTGTGAGATTTGAACTCTTGATCTTGGGGTTACAAACCCAGTACCATAACCACTTGGCTATTTAGGCCAAGCAAAACCTTTCCATCTGTTCCTATTCAGATGAAGTTATATTGTTTTTTTTTTATAGTTTGCCATTGTGAGATTTGAACTCTTGATCTTGGGGTTACAAACCCAGTACCATAACCACTTGGCTATTTAGGCCTAGCTCAAAAGAGGACAGTGATGCTTCTGTAACTCTTTCGAGTACAAACCTGTTTCCATCTGTTTCAGATGAAGTTACGTTGTTTCATAGTTTGTCATTGTGAGATTTGAACTCTTGATCTTGGGGTTATAAGCCCAGTACCATAACCACTTGGCTATTTAGGCCAAGTTAAGGAGATGTAACTCTTTCGAGTACAAACCCGTTTCCATCTGTTTCAGATGAAGTTACATTGTTTTTCCATTGTGAGATTTGAACTCTCGATCTTGGGGTTACAAACCCAGTACCATAACCACTTGGCTATTTAGGCCAAGCAAAGTGGGCATCTGGCCTCATTCAAATTAGACTGGAGAGGTAGCTCTTTCGAGTACAAATATGTTTCCACCTGTTCCTATTCAGATGAAGTTACATTGTTTCATAGTTTGCCATTGTGAGATTTGAACTCTTGATCTTGGGGTTATAAGCCCAGTACCATAACCACTTGGCTATTTAGGCCAAGTTAAGGAGATGTAACTCTTTTGAGTACAAACCCGTTTCCATCTGTTTCAGATGAAGTTACATTGTTTCATAGTTTGCCATTGTGAGATTTGAACTCTTGATCTTAGGGTTACAAACCCAGTACCATAACCACTTGGCTATTTAGGCCAAGCTTTGAGATTTGAACTCTTGATACTCTTTTGAGTAAACCTGTTTCCATCTGTTTCAGATGAAGTTACATTGTTTCATAGTTTGCCATTGTGAGATTTGAACTCTTGATCTTGGGCTTACAAACCCAGTACCATAACCACTTGGCTATTTAGGCCAAGTTAAGGAGATGTAGCTCTTTCGAGTACAAACACGTTTCCATCTGTTCCCATTCAGATGAGGTTACATTGTTTCATAGTTTGCCATTGTGAGATTTGAACTCTTGATCATGGGGTTATAAACCCAGTACCATAACCACTTGGCTATTTAGGCCAAGTTAAGGAGATGTAACTCTTTCAAGTACAAACATGTTTCCATCTGTTACCTATTCAGATGAAGTTACATTGTTCAATAGTTTGCCATTGTGAGATTTGAACTCTTGATTTTGGGGTTACAAACCCAGTACCATAACCACTTGGCTATTTAGGCCAAGCTAAACCTGTTTCCATCTGTTTCAGATGAAGTTACATTGTTTCATAGTTTGCCATTGTGAGATTTGAACTCTTGATCTGGGGGTTACAAACCCAGTACCATAACCACTTGGCTATTTAGGCCAAGCTTTAAAAATGTGGAATTAGAATTCCACCATCTGCCATGGTGGGATTTGAACCAGGTCCTACAGAGCATTATCCTCAGTCTCTAGATTACAAATCTAGTGATAACACCACTACACCACCACCTTGCCATTAAATTCCACCAGCTGTAGTGGTGGGAGTTGAACCCATGTCTCCAGAGCATTAGGCTGGGCCTCAAGATTACAAGGTTAGTGACATTACCACAATGCCACCATCTCCCCTTTAAAATGTAACTCTTTCGAGTACAAACCCTTTTCCATCTGTTTCAGATGAAGTTACATTGTTTCATAGTTTGCCATGGTGAGATTTGAACTCTTGATCTTGGGCTTACAAACCCAGTACCATAACCACTTGGCTATTTAGGCCAAGTTAAGGAGATGTAGCTCTTTCGAGTACAAACACGTTTCCATCTGTTCCCATTCAGATGAGGTTACATTGTTTCATAGTTTGCCATTGTGAGATTTGAACTCTTGATCATGGGGTTATAAACCCAGTACCATAACCACTTGGCTATTTAGGCCAAGTTAAGGAGATGTAACTCTTTCGAGTACAAACCCGTTTCCATCTGTTTCAGATGAAGTTACATTGTTTCATAGTTTGCCATTGTGAGATTTGAACTCTTGATCTTGGGGTTACAAACCCAGTACCATAACCACTTGGCTATTTAGGCCAAGTTAAGGAGATGTAGTTGCACAGCTTGGGCACGAGTGTTAATCACTTGTACATAATATTCACTCTTGTAAATAAACTCTAAAGAATGTCTCCCTGCCTGTGGCTCCTTGTCCTGATGAGCAGTGTTCGTGTCACTCAGATGTGAGACCTTGGTCCCTGAACAAGAAAAAGGCAGGTGTCTCAGTCCAGGGCCTCTTTCCTGTGCTTTGAGCAGCCTTCCCAGCATACTGATGGTGCGCCTTCACAGTCACTGGACACAATAGTCATGCCTGCACTTCGATGATGCTTATCTTTGTTGCCAGAATGTCCTGGGCCCGCGGCACAGAGTTCTGTCATTCTCTCTTGTGTGCTTTCACACCTTTTGAAGTGTGGCTGGCCCCCATCTCATTAGCATCTGTGTCCACTGACATTGTGGTCTTGAAGGGGTCAACTCATGAAGGATGCCATAGGATCTGGAGAAGTTAACGTCCCCCTGCTGCATCTCCATGATGTGACCCTGTTCACAGAGCGCAACCAAGCTGCCCTCAGCCAGGCAGGAGGCTGACATTCACATAAGATACGTGAGGAATAATGGAGTGAGCCCACTGCATGTTGTCATCATCCTTCTGGAATTGAGTGACTATTAGAGCCTCCACTGCGTCTCCATGACAGGAACCTTTTCACAGAGGGTATGTGCACTGCCATCAGCCAGACTGGAGTCAAACATTCACAGATGCCATGTAATGATCTATGCGTCTCCTCACTGCATGTTGTCATCTTTCATGAACCTAGTAGCTATGAGGATCTCCCGAGCACGCCTGCCTTGTTTGGCCAGTGCGATGGCCTCATCGCTGTTATCATCGCCTTCTAGGACCTCATCACCCTCATCTTCATCAACATCCTCCTCATTGGAAGAGACGTGCAGCTCCTCCATCTCCTCCTCAGCCAGCTCCTCTCCCCGTTGTGGCACCAGGTTGTGAAGGGCGCAGCAGACGATGACGATGCGTGACATCCCCTGTGGACTGTATTGCAGGGCTCCACCAGATCGGTGCTGCACGGGTGTCATCAGCCACATTCTCTGTGGGTAGCCCTTGTCCCCAAGGTGCCATCCCTGTAGCTTCAGTGGACCCTGGAAGACATCAGGGATCTGAGACCTACAGAGAATGTAGGAGTTGTGGACACTGCCTGGGAATCATGCATAGACCTGTAGTTTGTGGAAGCAAGTGGAAGCACTTGCAATTGAGGTAATTGACTGCTTGTTGCTACAGATCTGAGTGCCACATGAGTGCAGTTGATAGCACCCTGCGCCAATGGGAAACCTGAGATCTGGGTAAACCCCAGCGCTGTTGCTTCCTGGCTTTCCTTATCCCTGGCGAAATGCACAAAGTTGTGCGCCTTGGCAAATATGGCATCTGTGGCCTCCTGGATGCATTTACGTGTGGAGCCTTGCGAGATCCCACAGAGATCACCTGTGGAGCCCTGAACAGAGCTATTGTGGTTAAAAATTGAGCACCGCGATCACTTTCATGGCCACTGGCAGTGAATGCCCTCCATGTCCCTGTGATGCCAAATCCTGCAGCAGGTGACAGATGTGACTGACCAGTTCCCTAGACATGTGCAGTCTTCAGTGATACTGGTTCTCTGCATGAATGACAAGCGCTGTCTGTAGACCCCTGGGTCTAGATAGGCGCCAACCAGCTCACTGTGGTTCTTCAGCGGCTTGCACAGGAGCCTCAGCCTCCCCTTCTTATTGAGGCTGCTTCTCCTCCCTCTACCCAACCAGGTGCCTCCATTGCTCTCTTCTCCTTTATCTCCACAACTTGTAAGCCATGAGGCATACAGCTAGGTCACCAGGCTCCATGCTCTCAATGTACTCCTCCTGCAAGATGACAGAGACGCGTGGGTTAGCACGGGGGTACTAAGAACCTCTCTTGGTTAAATCTGAAGGCTGCTTAACACATCCCAGAGAGTGCTGGCCACCATTTGGATGGCCAGGGCTCAGTGCGCCGCATGGCTGCCTGAAACCCCACCCTCCTCCACCCCACTCCGTCTGACCGATTGCCGGCAGCTTTGCCCATTGGACTGCATGCTGTGCTCTCAGCTCAGGCGCAAGCATTCTCCTAACCTACACTGCAAGGCTGCACTGTTAGCTTGAACCATGGGGGAATCTGGTTCAAACCAGGATGGACATCGCAATGGACAGTGGGTATCTCCACCAGTGACTGCTCCATGGCCAGATTTCTCAAGGAGATTGTACAACTTGCTCAGTTGTCCAATTATTCTGCATTTCATCAAAATGCTCATTAGTTTGCAGTCTGTGCCCGAGGGATGAAATGTTCAGGAGCATTTGGTGGCATTTTGATGCCTCTGTGTTGCTTGAATGGGCACATAAGCTAGAGGTCCAACTGCAAGCATGTCAATGTGGCTGCGTTTGAACTGCTTAAGCTGCAGAGAAATGGTCACTTTATACAAGGTTTCCCTAATGTGTGGCCCCTTCCTCCCATCCAGCCCACCACTCCGCATGACTTCTGCACACCATCAGACCGTGCTGCCTTGGCACCCCCCCACAACTTGCCTCAACTGCAGGGTAGCCCTTGCCCCGGCACCACACTGTCAGCCAGCTGGGAAAAAGTTGCCTGCCTGTGCCCTTGCCTGAATGCGTGGTGCCTCTTCCTTGAAGTCGAACAGGCAACCCCCCTGATCATTGCGCAACGTTCATATGCACTCACCTCCGAGTTCCCCTTGAAGTTCAGCTCGCCAGGTTGCACACCTTTTAAATGCTGTTGTGAAACACATCAAAGTGATGCCGGATGATCCAGCATGGGGCGATTCCAATGAGCAGGGCTTATAATTATATGCCGATGTATTAAAATGACGTTCCTGACATGTGGTGGTGGGAAACATGGCCTGCCATTGACAGGTGGAGTGGACAATTGCAAACTGGCTTCACAATGACGTGAAATCAATTTTTGGCCTTCTCACCATATTGTCCACTCACACTGCCAAACATACCTGACGCCAACAAGGACGAAAAATTCTGGGTTTCAAATCTAGCCAAAACAGATAAAATGTGAATCTTCCATCTGCACTGTCTGCAAAGATCTTTGTGTTTTGGCAGTTTTGACCTAATTCTTGTCATCTATAATTTCTTGTTGACTATAATTTCATTGAAGAAAATGTCCATAACTCAGCACAAATTGGCCATCTCATTTAGAGAGGCCACATGGATACCAACAATAGGAAATGAAATGTTAACAGCTTACAGTTGGGCTTCATCCAATGCTATGGAATTAAAGCATACTTCCAGAACACAGCAGAGGCAGCTTTGCTCTGTATCCACTAATATTGTTAGGATGAGCTGAGCACATTGAGCAACACTGAATCTCCGGTGCCAGGTTTGATAGAGTAAAAAATATGAAACTGTTTCCATTAGCAGGAGGACCGATGACCAGAGGACCCATTTTTAAGGCAATTGACAATTGAATCAAGATTAGATATTTTTCCTGTTCAGTACATTATGATCTGGACTGCATTGCCTGAAAGGGTGGAGGAAGCAAATTTAATAATCACTTTCAAAAGGGAATTGGATATGTACTTGAAAGGGAACTATTTGCAAGGCTATGGGGGAAAGCAGGACTAATTGGATAGCCCTTTCAAAGGAACCAGCATAGGCATGATGGGCTGAATAGCCTCCTTGGATGTTATGTGATTTTATATTTTTTTATTTTTATGTTGATTTCAAAGGAAACTGAGTTCTATAATGGGTGGAAAATGATAATGTCAGGCGGTTAAGATGAAATATAATGAAAATAATTTTCCTCTTCCCAATTTTGCTTCCCCTCCCTTCTTGCCTCAGCTCACGTTAATGCTGAATGTCAGGCAATTATCAAAGCCCACACTTGAATGAGCAAGAGTAATACAGTTCTTCAGTTCAGTTGACTATTCTAAAATAGGATCCACGTCATTATAGATTTGAGTCCTTGCATGGACTAACACTTCAAACTGTCAACAATGTGAGTGATGAGTTAAATATGCCATCAGCTGGGATACTTTTAGAAAATTTCCAATCCAAGGCAAACTTATACATATCACCAAATTAAATTAGCTCTTGGGTATACGGGCATTTATCAGCAGATTCTTGAAGCAACATGTATGGCAAAATTGTGGAAGATTCAGAAGAAAAGGCCAGAAAAATACTATCCATGGGCAAGCTGAGCCACACCAAGGACTAGAATTCTTCAGCAGCTTACATTCCAGTTAATCACAACAACATAATAAGCAAAATGGAGGCAAGTTACATATACATTATTGAAAGCAAATAGGCACATAAGAATAATTATACCAGTAGCAAAAAAAAATTAAAAACATATAATTCAACCAATTACTTGAGATCAATGGTACTTTGTGTTAGAAGTGATTTAAATCTAACTTGTCTCATCTCGTTGCTCTCCACATAACAGTTGCCACTTTTATCCACATACCAAGTCAATGCACATTTGACTAATTCATTTTACTGAAACCCATTGCATTGGGAGCTGGAATGGCTCAATGCACAGTTCTCCTGCCTCTGAGCCAGAAGGTCCTGGGTTCAAGTTCAAGTTCAACCCCAGAGCTTGTTGGCTATGAAAAAATCAGCCAATGGTGCAGACAAGCCAGTGTGTAACTCTTTTGAGTACAAACCCATTTCCATCTGTTTCAGATGAAGTTACATTGTTTCACAGTGTGCCATTGTGAGATTTGAACTCTTGATCTTGGGGTTACAAACCCAGTACCATAACCACTTGGCTATTTAAGCCAAGCCCCAAGCCAGTGTGTACCTGTGCTGGACTCCAGGCCAGATTAATAGGAAGGGTTAGCTAACTGTAATCTATTTGCCAATTCCAAAAATGATGGTTGATATGAAGGTGGTCAACCAGCATTGTGGTAACACAGCAAAAAGCTGAAAGAGACAACCAATCACTGAAACACTGAGTCATTTCTGACATAAATGCAAGTTCCTTTTCTTACCTAAAAGTTTTTATTCAATAAAAGAAAGTATTGGATCAGCATAAAGAAATTATCTGGGGCAGAATTTTTCCCTCGTCGGGCGGGCGTGTGCCCAACCCAAACGGGAGTAAGATAGTGCGTGATGACATCGGGCTAGCATCCCGATATCATCGCACGCTCTCGCAATATTTCGCTTGGCGGCAGCGTGCCTGCCGACAATTATGAGGCCTATTAAGGCCCCTTAATCAATTAATTAAATGGGATTTTTTGCTGCCTGTCCAACCGTTCAGTTGGCCAGTGGGCGAATAGGCCAAGCAGCCATTGCATTATTAGAGAAACCTCATCCATGGGCTTTAAAAACCCATTTTCAACATGCCCCTGTTCATGTGACAGAGTCATATGAGGGGACATGTTTTCCTTATTTTATAAAACTTTATTTTTCATGTGGTAAATCTTCAGCTCCCTGAGACAGCTCTGTGCCTTCAGGGAGCTTTCTGTGAGCGCACCCACACGCATGTGCTGACTTCTGCACTTGTCTTCCTCACCACCAACACCCTGCCCACCCCCCCCCCACCCAGGCAGCACTGAGCGTTTCTGCGCGCGATTCATGCTGGCTGGTCGTTAATTGGTCAGCCAGTGTGAAATCGCGGTCGGGGCCCGATCGCAGGCGGTGGACCGTTGTGTGGCCGCTCCCGGGCCCACCCACTGTGCTTGCCCAACAAGGGGAAAATCCTTCCCTTGCTTTTCTGCTATAACTCAAATATTGTTGGCTCAGCATCATGAAAATAATGTCCACTAGAAAGATTTTCTACCTAATTTGATTAGTGTTAAATCCCTGTTGACTGTAATATTGTAAGTACTACTGTACTATATCAGACCAATATCTAAAACTGAACAATAAAGAATGGAATGGATGGGTTATACAAGACAAAATAAGATATGGACACAGTCAAACACTGAAAATGTAGGTTGTACATCTGCTGTATTGATCCATTTGGACATGATCTGCGGTATTATTGTAGCTAAGGAAAGGGTAGAGGAAAGGATTCTGAATGTAGATTTGTCGACAGTCTAACAACAAACAGCACAAGATTCAGTAACAAGGAAGTCAAGTGGAAGTGGGCCAATCTTAGAAAAGAATTGTATAAAATTGAGTTTAATGACAAACTTAAAGATTTTGCCAAAGCAGAAATGATGTATATCTGGTTGCAATTACTCAGTGGCTACATAAGTGCTCAAAGGAATCAAAAATTCCAGAAAAAAAAGAATAAGATAGCCTTTCAGTTAATGTTCACTTCAATGTTAAGAATATTGTATCTTTATAAAATCAATAAATTATTTCTGCAAATTTCCAGTGCTGAATATTTAATCACAATTTATGAAAAACACATTCTTATACAGGTACAGCATCCTTCAAGTCAATCTTCATGGAATAAACTATCCAGTTGTCTTTTTTCTGTATAAAATATCAAGAAAATACTTGGTCTTCCCAATATTTAATAATATTGAAATAATAAATGTTGTGATTAACTTTCAACCTTGTCACATTTGTGAATCTCAAACAATCCCAATTGCTTGCTGCCTTTTAATGAGACCTTTTAAGAATTTGCTGCTTTACCCACACATGTACATGTCTGTAATTAGGATTAAATAACAACCTATAGAGACAGTATTTGGCAACATGTCAAATCAATGAAATAATAAGTTACTATTGTATCAGAGAGTCAGTTTGATGTTGGGAATTGTAAAACAAGTTTAATAGCATGTCTGACAATATTTACAACTCTGCAACGGAGCTTAAAGGTCCATTGTCAGTAGGGTATTTGACAGTGAGTGCAGATATCTGGGCTGAATATAAAATGGTACATTTATGTACTCAAAGATGGTGACTCACTGTGAACCTATTCTAATATTTTGAAAAGAGGTGCATTTAAAGATTCTTGCTTGCTGTGATCCTAGGTGGTTGGTATTTGAGTTTGAAGAGTGCATTATTCACAACACTCCAAAATATTATAATTTAAAAGATGACAGAACGTTCTAATAGAATGCATCTGCCTTTTCCAAATTCTGACATTTCTTCTTAAATCACTGTAACTATTTATGTTTAGATTGCTTGAATGCTCAATGTATGCATAGAGTATAATGATATACTGTTATTGGTGGTTGTTGTATGAAGTATGAGTGGCATAATGTGGGATAATTTCAGCTAGATTGCGAAAAAAAGATTTCATTTAATGTTTCCCAAAATTGGCCATGAGTCAGGATTGCTGTTGGTGAGGGAACAATGGGTAGACTGAAAAAAATTAACAACTCATCTTTTTCAAATAATGTGCCACTGCAAAAGTTAATATTAAGAATTATTGTTCTGTCCATTTACATTCCATTGTTGCCTTGAGAGATTAAATGTCAAAGCAAATAGGCCGTTTGGTACTTAGAGATCAGTCCATCTAGTTTTAATGTGTCCATATCTGAGTATAAGACACACAGATAGATGCAGTCCAGTGAAAATAAAAGTCAGGACACAATCCACCAATATTCAATTGTATTAACCTGCTTGATGCACGAATCCTTCAGCAACTCCTCCTTAAGATATGCCAGTTTTTTTTACCATCAAGTCATAGTACTAAAAATTTTTTGCATGAGATAAATTGTGTGCAAAATAAAAAAAAACAACTTTGAGGCTGGTGGGATGCTCAGACTTTCTAACTAGCCGTGGTTCTAAAACTTCTTTATGTGCTTGTAATGTGTACAGCTCAGAAAAATAAACCAATTGCTGTTCGAACAATGACATTCAATGGTATGACCCAAGTTTTTGAGCTTTTATTGGATTTGCAGTAGAAACTTATTGATTATGGCTCAAGAATATGATTAGTTCACTAGCAGAAAAAAAGGAATTCAAAATAGCAAGAAAGTCATGAGTAGGCTCTTGACAAGAAGTGCTTTCCCTATGCTGCTGTAGAGAAAAGTAGTTTTAAGACACATCACATGAACACTGGCATTACGGTATAAGATGCCATTAAATATATCTTCACTGACCGACCGCAAACCTGTCTAATCTCCGGCAGCATAACAAAGAAATATCTATATAGTTAATGGCTCAAAGAAACATGACTTTAAAAAATGTTAGATAAATATTTTGAGCAGTTAAGTTTGTTGATTTTGAGATGGCTGTACATTAGTGATTTTTTTCATGCACCTAAGCTGGTTTGTAACTAGAATCTCTGGGCCAGATTTTCAATGTGGCGTTGGGAACCCGACATCCTGATGAATTCCAACTCTTGACTCTATGCCCGAGCTTTAGGAGGCAGGAGCTGCCTGGCTGGTGCCTGTGGCAACGACAGGCAATGGCCATGATTGGGGCTGCCACTACTATGCTGATTTAAGCAGGCAGTTCCTCAGAAGGCTATGGTGATGAAAGAGGCCCATAGCAACCTTGCATAACAGTGGAGGACCAGCACTGACTCCCCCCAAAGATTTGTTTAAAAATCCACTACAAATAAAATTATTTGCATCCCGCAACAAACTCCACAGGTTTGCACTGACTTGCACAAGACTAGTTGGGATTGCCCAAAAATCTTTTCAAAATTCTCTTCTACTCCATATTGGCCTCTTAAGTTCCCTAAGGACTTTAAGGGGCCATTAATTGGTGATTGGCGTATTTCCCGCTCCCTCCTTAACGCCATCCCTTTGAAAATCCAAAACTACCCTGGTGGCATCAAGATCCAAAGCACCTCTGTAACTGTGATTTCCAAAGACCACCAGCACTAGGTCCTGACCTTGTCTGCTATTGGAAATCAGACCCCCTAGCTCTGAGGCAGGAGATTGTGGGTTCAAGTCTCACTCCAGAGACTTGATCACAAAAATCGAGGCTGACCATCCAGTGCAGTACTGAGGGAGTGTTGTACTGTCAGAGAGGCCTCCTTTTGGATGAGACAGTAAACTGTCTCCTCTCTCAGTTTGAATTTCTTAGATTCTGGTATCCAAGGGCAGGCTTTTCCAGTTGGCAACGGTGGGGGGGGGGGGGGCCGGGCCTGCTCGCCTAAAGTAAAATGACACGCGGTGATGTCGGGTGGAACTCCTGACGTCACTGCGCCCCATTTAAATTTTCCGATAGGCAGGGACTCAGCAAAATCAGCTGTGTCGCCGCCAACCTGTCAATGGCCAATTGAGGCCATTGCCAGACTCATTTAAGCAATTAAAGGACCTGCCCGTCCAACTTTAAGGTTGGCGGGCAGGCCAAGAGCCCTGTCGGGCATTAGAAAAAGCATGAAACCTTATCACGGGCGGGATGAGATTTCATGTAGGTTTTTAAAAATGTAATTAAAGTTTTAAAAAAAGTTAAGGACATGTCCCAACTCATTTTTTTTCTCTATTTTTAATAATTTGTACAGTAAGAATGATCTCCCTGAGGCAGCACTTAGCCTCAGGGAGATGTGTGCACTCTTTCGTGCGCATGTGCAAAAGAGCGCATTCTCAGGTTTAGGAATCCCCCTGCCTGCACAGGGAGCGCATAGCGTTTCCGTGCGGACGTCATGCTGGGCAGGCCTTAATTGGCTCACCCACGTAAAATGGTGCACCCGCACTTCAACTTCCCTCCCGACAGGGGGAGAATCCTGCCCCAAGGGTTGGAAAGTAGCATACATAACCCCACTGTTTAAGAATGGTGTGAAAGAGAAAACAATGAATTATAGGCCAGTTAGCCTATCATCAGTAGTGGGCAAAATGTTAGAAGTCATTATTAGGGATGTGGTAACGGCATTTAGCAAATCATGAAACAAGCAGAGACAACATGGATTTGTGAAAGGGGTGAGTCATGTTTAACAAATCTGTTAGAGGTTTTTGAGGCTGTAATTACTAAGATGCATAAGTGGGAACCAAAGGATGTAGTGTATTTGGATTTTCAATAAGTATTCCATAAAGGTACCACATAAGAGGTTATTACACAAAAATTAGAACTAAGGGATTTGGGGGTAATAGCAAGGTATAGGAATGGTTAATGGATAGAAAACAGAGTGTGAAAATAAACAGAACATTTTCAGGTCAGTAAGGTACCAGTAGTGGGGTACTGCAAGGATCAGTATTCAGCTATCTCCAATCTATATTAATGACTTAGATGAGGGGACTGAATATGATGATCCAAGTTTGCTGATGATACAAAGGAAAGTGGGAAAGTAAGCAATGAGGAGAATGCAAAGAAGCTGCAGAGGGATATAGACAAGCAGGGTGAGTAGACAAGAAGACCGTAGATGGATTATAATGCAGCAAAGTGTGAACTTATCCACCTTGGTGGGAAAAAAAATCTCCTGACTATCTTTGAACAGTGCGAGACTAGGAAATGTTTACATTCAGGGAGACCTGGGGTTCCCTTATCCATGAATCTCAAAGTTAATATGCAGGTACAGCAATAAATTAGGAAAGCAAATGATATATTAGCTTTTGTTATAAATGGATTTGAGTATAAGAATAAAGAAACTATGGTTACACAAGGCATTCGTGAGGCCACACTTGGAGTACTGAACAAGAATATGGGGATAATGCAGGAAGATAGAGTTGAGCTAGGATATTGTTGATTGGTGAGTAGTCTCAAAGGCTCAAATGCAGGGCCAGGGAGTGAAATCATGGGCCCTAGTGCTTCTCCTATTTCTGGATCCCTTATTCCACCTACCCCAACCTCCCTTTAACACTCGACAGCTTCCATTGACAGTGCCTTTGTGACACGCTTTGGTTCCTATAAAATAAAATAGTGCAGCACAGAAAGGGGTCATTCAATGCATTGAGTCTGTGCTAGTTCATTTGAAGAGAAATCCAGTCAGTCCAACCACCATCATCACCCTCTATGCATCTATTTATAAAGCCCATCAAAATCTAAGTGTTCAGAATGACACACATTACACCCACGATCTTGTCAATCAATTACACACAACAATCATTCATATTATGCAACCAGCTCTGCTTCTTTGAACCTGGCCCTATACAATATTTGTTTAGCTATATCCAAAATACTTGAAGCTCAAAAGCATCGCAAACAACAATCCCATGTACAAATTAGAATATCCAGAATGAACAGTGTCATATTTGATTGGCGCGTGACTCCTGGTTTCACTTCTAAGTTTAAAAATGGCAAAACCTTCCAATAAATTATTATCAACCAGTTCACCTGCAACAATGTGCTACTTCTAGCCATACAAGTGGGCTTTGTTAACAGAACAATTACTTTGCATTGAGTGATAAATATTTTCTCATTTTAAATTGAAACTAACCACACTTACAAATGCCCAGTATGGAGCAGATAATAGGAAAGTAAAGTACTGCAGATGCTGGAAATATTGAAATATAAACAGAAAATACTGGAAATACTCAGCAGGCCAGGCTCTCTATGGAGAGAGAAACAGAGTCAAAGCTTCAGATCCACGATCTGCAGTAGTTCAGATGAAGGGTCACTGACCTCTGGTTCTCTTTGCACAGATGCTGTCAGATATGCTGAGCATTTCCAACACCTCTTGTTTCTATTGAAACAATATTAACCCCTTTGCCAGTGCCCTCCAAAAAGCAATCAGATTTCTTGTGAGTCTCTCATTCCCCTCAGCAAGAAACCCAGCAGTAGTTGCCTGAGATCTGGTTTGGTACAACATTAAACATGAATTTAAAAAAAGTATGACGACAACATAAACAACTTGTTGAGCAAAAAAAATCAATGTCAAAGCAATAAATTGATACTTAAAAAAATGAGTGATTAATAAAAATGGCCATTAAAAAGTGTCAAACAGCAGAGCTAACTAATAAAATTGTATTTTTTTGCCTGTTTGCTTAAGAAGCAGAGCTAGAGAGAGAGAGAGAGAGACAGAGAAACCAGAAGAGGCTCAGAAAAGTTAAAATATTTAACCTTTTGAGGATTTTCTTGTGAACTAGGAGAGGAGTGTTATTCCAGGTCCCATAAGCAAACCTTACACCTCCCGTCACTATCACCGCCTGCACTCCGCAGCCCCACCCTCCCCACCCAACCACCAACCCGACAGTGATTGAGTCTAGAAATCTACCTCTTATTACATAGCTTAGTGCCAGGGATCGTTCCCTCCAGTCTGACTGTCATTTTGCCGGGTTCATGCTGGGAAAACAATGTTGAGGAGCTACAATAGCTTGAGCTTCACACTATTACCATCAAAGGCTGTTCCCACTCATCTCAACCCCCTCATATCATTGTGTTCAGAGTTAGACTTACTAACCTTCAGCCTTGACACTAGATGCAGCAGGAGGCATGACCAAAGCCCAGGAGAGGGGTGTGTACCAGCAGTGGTGCGCCTGTTGGGTAGATCTCCCTGTTGGTGGCCAATTAGGATGCCATGTCCAGGAGATCTGTCAAATTAGGGATAGTGGCCAGGTTTCAGAGTTGGGAGCATTAACTTTAACGTATCATCATTTCCATTATGTCATTATTTGTGGAATTGTTACAGTATAGGAAAAGAAAGAGGAATGGAAATACAAAGTAATAAAAGTAGTTGCTACCTAATTATTCATCCCTATGGGAATGTGCTTTGCATGTTCCCAAAGTAGCAGCGCTTGAATCTGGTGCTTGAATGTAAGATTTCCAGCTCTAATCTTTTACTCATTCTGACATCATTCTGACTCATTCTGAGTCGGAATGTGCATTCAGTGCAGCCTGTGGACATGGTCATGTGCCGCATCAGCCTCCACAAAGGGGCTGTTGCTCAGCAAAAGCTGTGAGTTGAGCCTGGGCCCTCGATGTTTTGCACCTTGTGCACCCCCCTCTCCCGGATTTTGACTACGTGGCATACTCCAGCTCCTATTTCTTATGTCCTTATGATATAAAAGATCCCATTGCATTATTACAAAGAAGAGCAAGGGAGTTATCCTGGTGTTCAGGTCACTATTTATTTCTCAGTCAACATCATAAAAGTAGATTATCTGGACATTATCACATTGTTGTTTGTGGGAGCTTGCTGGGTGCACATTGACTGCTGCATTTCTTGCATTGTAACAGTGACTGCACTTCAAAAGTACTTAATTGGCTGTAAGGCACTTTGGAATGTCTTGAGGTCATGAAAGATGCTATATAAATGCAATTCTTTCTCTATTTCTTTAATTATAATTGACATACTCATCAATGTTTAGTTGACTTTGTTGCCTTTTATGAATGATATTTGTCTATTCAATTTTTGAGTTTTAGCTCTTATTTTAACTTTTAATTCTGTAGATGAAACCTAGCTCCACATATCATTCAAAGTGTTTTTGTTTGCCCTCATAACTAGGCTGAGTATCATAGGGTGCCTAGGATAATGAACAGATAACCTTTTTTTTAAGTTGCAAACTGTGTCTTCCCCCTGAGCATCCTTATTTTCAGAAGATGTCAGAATATTAAACCTTGTTTTAGGCCTTAACTGCCAATCGACTTATTAAACAGTAATAGGACAAGCATATAGTAGCCAAAATGAAACACATTATTACAATAGTTAAACTTAGCCCACTCCTTGTATGGTAGAAAATAATAAATAATTTACAGCTCATACTAAAAATATGCTATAATAATATAGTGGCTGTTTAAGCCATTCTCATCAGATAGCATCTCTTTGAAGGTTCCAACCAAAAATGTAAAGTGCAGACTTATAAATAGCTCAAAGTGAGAACCAAGCCTTCATGCATTTAAATAGGTTGATTTCAAAATGACTTAGCAGTTAAAAACACATTCGAATGCAGATAATAGGTAGACAGATAGGAGAAGTTGGAGGACAGTAAGGCTGGAGGTGAGGTGGTATGAGAAGGTTGGTAAAGACTGAGCAAGGGTTATCATTGGTAGTATCAACTTTCTGGGGCTTTTCTCATTAGAATACTGATTATGTAGTGATGGAAATGTTTAAAATTATTAAAGGGTAGGACAGGATTGATAGAAACAGACTGTTCTCAATATTTGTGGCATTTAGTACAAGAAGATTTATACAAGATTGAATGTAAGAGATTTAAATCAGTGAGCAAGATAAACTTCTTTCCACAGGGAATTATTAGGCTGTGGAATTCACTGGAGTGGTGAGTTGTTGGTTGAGGCAGGAACTATGTCAACAATCAAGATTAGAGTTGATAGATGGATGAATGAAAGGAGGATGAAGGGATATGGAAACAGCATGAGGAAACGTAATTTTAAAACAAATACTTGTGTGGAGGCTAAACACCACCAAGAATGACCTCCTTCTGGGTGAAATGAAATCCAGACAGATTTATATTTGAATTGAATGTCTTGGACCAATTGTTTTTAGACAAATGGATCGATTACCACAATGAAATGTAAAAAATTGAGCAGGAATATTTTTCTGTGCTTGAAGCTTGTTTTTAATCTCTTGTGCACCATTGCTGAATTAAAGAAGACAAAACATCTACCAGGATAGTTTCAGGCTTTGCAAACGTAACACTTTGATGCAATTTTGCATGTGCCATGAAAATGCCCCATTTCAGGGGGTTTGTCTCCTTGTAATGAGCAGTCACTATGATAGTAATAAACTTCAAGAGGATATAGACAGACTGATGGAATGGGTGGAGATATGGCAAATGAAGTTCAACGCAAGAAGAATGAGGAGTGATAATACATGCTAAATGGTGTAATTGTCAGGGGAGTGCAAGAAGACATAGATTTAGGATTATTTGAACAGAAATTTTTGAAGGTGACAGGAAAGGTTAAGGAAGCTGTTAACAAAACCTATGGGATCCTATGTTTTTATCAATAAAGGCATAGAATATAAAAACCAGGAAGTTATGCTAAAGCTATAAAATACATTAGTTTGACCTTAGCTGTCCAATACTGGGCACCAGAACTTAGGAAGCATATGCAAGTTTAGGAGAGGATATGGCAGAGATTTAATGGAATGGTTCCAGGGATGTGGGATTATAGTTACATGGATAGATGGGAGAAGCGGGTGTTGTTCTCCTTACAGCAGAGAAAGCTAAGAAGAGACTTAATAGAAGTGTTTAAAATCAAGTAAGGCTTGGATATCATAAATAAAGAAAAACTGTTTCCAAGACTGAAAAAGCAGTAACTAGAAGGCATAGATTTGTGGTGATTGGCAAAAGAGCCTGTAAATTCAAGTCAATGCTTGGGACAATTAGTTCCAACTAGTCACTAACCACTCCGGGTATGAGTCATATGGTTTAAGCAATAGTAAGTCTATTAAGTAGAAGCGCAAGTAATATAACAAAATGGTACTTAACAAGGCAATAGTCACAATCTGTACTTAGGAACTCTGGCTCCAGACTCTCCAGCTGATTGGGACACTTTCTCCTGCTCTGTTCTTGTTGCTGCTGCATTCTTATTGACCATAGTCTCTCTTCTCTTCTCTTGGTTGTGTGTTGAGGGTCACAAGACTTTTCTCCTTATACCCCTTTTGAATCTAGCCTTGTGGCATAGTAGATGATTAGTTTACCCTTGAGAAGGGGGAAACCTCACCTTAGCCAACCTGATTAGTTTACTATTATTTTATTATTGACCTCATTAGTTTACCATTATTTATTATTGTCCATTATTATATTGTTAACTTACATGTCTCTCATGCATGATGTTTTTGTTTATTAATCAGGACACCTTTTACCTAACATAGTTAACATAACACAGTTCTTTATCTTTGCTATTGTCTTATTGTAGAGTTCAGCAAACAAAAATGCTTATTCAAACTTCCAGTCAGCCAAAGGTCAGAATAACCCCTGACCAAGCTTTTACAACAGCTTGACATTTCTTTCCACTGTCCCCCATACATAAGTTTCTTATATTGACTAAATTAATTTTCTGAATTCATACTTCCATGCTAGCCTACAAGCCAGAACAAAAACAGAATTACCTGGAAAAACTCAGCAGGTCTGGCAGCATCGGCGGAGAAGAAAAGAGTTGACGTTTCGAGTCCTCATGACCCTTCGACAGAACTTGAGTTTGAGTCCAAGAAAGAGTTGAAATATAAGCTGGTTTAAGGTGTGTGGGGGGGGTGGGGGGGGGCGGAGAGAGAGAGAGAGAGAGAGAGAAGTGGAGGGGGGGTGTGGATGTAGGGACAAACAAGCAGTGATAGAAGCAGATCATCAAAAGATGTCAACAACAATAGAACTCATAGGTGTTAAAGTTGGTGATATTATCTAAACGAATATGCTAATTAAGAATGGATGGTAGGGCACTCAAGGTATAACTCTAGTGGGGGTGGGGAGAGCATAAAAGATTTTAAGATATTTAAAAATAATGGAAATAGGTGGGAAAAGAAAAATCTATATAATTTATTGGAAAAAAAAGGAAGGGGGAAACAGAAAGGGGGTGGGGATGGGGGAGGGAGCTCACGACCTAAAGTTGTTGAATTCAATATTCAGTCCGGAAGGCTGTAAAGTGCCTAGTCGGAAGATGAGGTGTTATTCCTCCAGTTTGCGTTGGGCTTCACTGGAACAATGCAGCAAGCCAAGGACAGACATGTGGGCAAGAGAGCAGGGTGGAGTGTTAAAATGGCAAGCGACAGGGAGGTTTGGGTCATTCTTGCAGACAGACCGCAGGTGTTCTGCAAATCGGTCACCCAGTTTATGTTTGGTCTCTCCAATGTAGAGGAGACCACATTGGGAGCAATGAATGCAGTAGACTAAGTTGGGGGAAATGCAAGTGAAATGCTGCTTCACTTGAAAGGAGTGTTTGGGCCTTTGGACGGTGAGGAGAGAGGAAGTGAAGGGGCAGGTGTTGCATCTTGTGCGTGGACGTTGGGTGGTGCCATAGGAGGGGGTTGAGGAGTAGGGGGTGATGGAGGAGTGGACCAGGGTGTCCCGGAGGGAGCGATCCCTATGGAATGCCAATAGGGTGGGTGAAGGGAAGATGTGTTTGGTGGTGGCATCATGCTGGAGTTGGCGGAAATGGCGGAGGATGATCCTTCGAATGCGGAGGCTGGTGGGGTGATAAGTGAGGACAAGGGGGACCCTATCATGTTTCTGGGAGGGAGGATAAGGCGTGAGGGCGGATGCGCGGGAGATGGACCGGACACGGTTGAGGGCCCTGTCAACGACCGTGAGTGGAAAACCTCAGTTAAGGAAGAAGGAGGACATGTCAGAGGAACTGTTTTTGAAGGTGGCATCATCGGAACAGATGCGACGGAGCCGAAGGAACTGAGAGAATGGGATGGAGTCCTTACAGGAAGCGGGGTTTGAGGAGCTGTAGTCGAGGTAGCTGTGGGAGTCGGTGGGTTTGTAATGGATATTGGTGGACGGTCTATCACCAGAGATTGAGACAGAGAGGTCAAGGAAGGGAAGGGAAGTGTCAGAGATGGACCACGTGAAAATGATGGAGGGGTGGAGATTGGAAGCAAAATTAATAAATTTTTCCAAGTCCCGACGAGAGCATGAAGCGGCACCAAAGTAATCATCGATGTACCGGCGAAAGAGTTGTGGAAGGGGGCTGGAGTAGGACTGGAACAAGGAATGTTCCACATACCCCATAAAGAGACAGGCATAGCTGGGGCCCATGTGGGTACCCATAGCCACACCTTTTAGTTGGAGGAAGTGAGAGGAGTTGAAGGAGAAATTGTTCAGTGTGAGAACAAGTTCAGCCAGACGGAGGAGAGTAGTGGTGGATGGGGATTGTTCGGGCCTCTGTACGAGGAAGAAGCTAAGGGCCCTCAGACCATCCTGGTGGGGGATGGAGGTGTAGAGGGATTGGACGTCCATGGTGAAGAGGAAGCGGTTGGGGCCAGGGAACTGGAAATTGTTGATGTGACGTAAGGTGTCAGAGGAATCATGGATGTAGGTGGGAAGGGACTGGACAAGGGGAGAGAGAAGGGAGTCAAGACAACGAGAAATGAGTTCTGTGGGGCAGGAGCAAGCTGAGACGATTGGTCTACTGGGGCAGTTCTGTTTGTGGATTTTGGGTAGGAGATAGAAGCGGGCCGTCCGAGGTTGGGCGACTATCAGGTTGGAAGCTGTGGGAGGAAGATCCCCAGAGGAGATGAGGTCAGTGACAGTCCTGGAAAGAATGGCTTGATGTTCAGTGGTGGGGTCATGGTCCAGGGAGAGGTAGGAGGAAGTGTCTGCGAGTTGACGCTCAGCCTCCGCGAGGTAGAGGTCAGTGCGCCAGACAACAACAGCACCACCCTTGTAAGCGGGTTTGATGACAATGTCAGGGTTGGACCTGAGAGACAAGCCAGAGGTGATTGTAAGGAAAACTTTTATTAAGCAGCCTGTGGTTAGGATTTGGATTGCACTGACTGAGGATGGGAGTTACAGATTCAACAGTAGCCATCAGAATGGAATTAGGTAAATAGTTGAATGAGAAAGTGTTGCAGGGAAGGGAGTGCAGGAAGAATACTAATTCAATTGCTCTTTGAAAGAGCTGTGTAGACTTGATGGACAGCATGGCCTCCTTCTCTACTGTACTGTTTTATGAAATAATCCTACTCACTTGATCCACCAATACAGATTTTTTTCACTGAGTATTGATTAAGAATTGGTAGCCCACATTGATAATGGTTATGAAATGTATGAATTAAGTTTGGGGATAGAGTGAAAGATCACAGGTTTGGGTCATAGATTTTACAGTGTTTCAGGATAGGAAATGAGTACCTCTTCTTAATAAATTTGACTTTAGCCACTGCAGAAGACTTAATCAGGATTTTCCCCTCCCATTTGCGATGGGCATCATGGCAGGCAGGAGTGAAAAATATTGCGAGAAGGCTGTAAATCGGTTTTCCGTTGTTGTGAAACCAGTTTGCAATCGTCCACTCCACCTGTCAACGGCAGGCTGTGTTTCCTGCCACGGCACCTCAGGAATGTAATTTTAATACATTTGTACCTCATTCTAAGCCCTGTTTGCCAGAATCATTCCCCCCATGCTGGATCATCAGGCCACCACGGTGTGCAATTAGAACGACGTGTTTCACAGCAGTACACAAACAACGTGCACCTGGTGATCTGCATTTTGCTGGACACTTTGAGGTTAGTTCACCTACCTTGCATCGTACAGCACTCGCAGCAATCAGTCAGGCTGCGCATGGAGCACGACATCCTCAGGGGGCTGTCACAGGCAAGTGTCTACCTACCAGATCAGTGGTAAGGCAGGGGGTGGCTTTTAATCGGCTGCAGGGCTAGGGCTCCACTGGGGGAGGGGAGTGCAACTGGCCTCAGGCAGGAGAAGGGGCTGTAGGGCTGGGCTGTACTGGGGTTACAAGCGGGGAAGGTCGCACTCAGACACCTGACTGGGGGAAAGGTGCAGGGGCTGGGTAAATGTTCAGCAGTGTACATGGCCTCAGGATGGAGATGGGTGAGTTCCACACGGGCCATTGGCACATACACTTCAAAATGTTCAGGGGCTAACAAACGGACATTCACCAGAAACAAGACGGGATTGAGGAATACAGAGGGTGGATGGAGGGGTCTGTGATGCCAAAGGGTGTTTTGCTGAAGTTGGGTTTGTGAATATTTGTTGGGACAGAGGGGAATGGGAACTCCACGGTAGTTTTAACACAATCTTGGCGTGGGAGTAATTGCCACTTGGTGTGAGAAGTAGGACAGTAATCCAGTCTTCAACATTGACATTCTTCACAGTGATGAACACAAAAGGATACCATACCAAAAAAAGACAATAAGATACAAATACCGGTAACAGGCAAGTGTTAGTATACAGCACATTTCTGTTGATATGCAAGGCATGGTTGGCTGTGCAACCAGCTTTGACATATCCATTCGAATAGCCTATTACATGTAGTTTATGTAATTACACATTCACTGCTGCTAATCTGATGATTTTACATCTCTGTGCCGCAACCTAGGATATAAGTAGGCCTCTCAAAATTTATTTTGGCTAGGATAGAAGCCAGAGATTATAAATCTTCCTATGGATCTAACACTTGAATGAATTCCATCTGCACTCTGGAGGTGAGATATTGCAGCTGTTATCAGTCTTAGCTATGGTCTGTTGGAAACTGAGTTAAAACATCCAAAACTCATTTCACTTGCACTCAATCACTGTGCAAGGAGGCAAGATTTGTATTTCCATTAGTCTAGACTGTTTATAGGGAACAGTGATTGCCACACCCTTTTTTGCCAACTAATTATTTCCAATAGATTGTTGACATATTATCTCAATTTGGATTTTATTGGCATCCAATTTCAGTTCCAGTCGCAACTCCTCAGTTAATGAAGCCAGCATGCTGCAAGACCTGTACAACATTCAGATTCGGGCTTACTTAGGCAAATAACATTCATGCCACACAAATGCCAGGCAATGACCATTTCCAATAACAGAAAACCTAACCACCTCCCTTTCACATTTAACAGCCTGCCAGCGATCTGGCATGTTTCCCATGCATGCATAATTAATGAGGCAGGAAGCCGATGATATGGCACAAAAAGCCACTATTGCAGCCAGCGGGATAAACACTGATTTTCATGCCTGCTCCCGCAATTAGTGCAATGTGGGTAAAATCTCGACTATTGAGTTTATACTACATTGCTGGGCACACAGTTTGGGGGAGGAGCAACAACTAGTATAGCCACATATCCTATTTGTCATGTTGAAGTAACAAAATAATTTTATAATTATACTTTGAGTTTTCCATCATCAAGTCATACGCTTATAATGGAAAAATTCATTCCACACAATGTCCCTTTTAAGTGGAGTTGGTTGCATCTCAAATTGAATAATTGAAGGAGTTATTAAGGTTATTATGGAGAAACGGAGTTAACATTTTGAGTCCAATATGACTCTTCTTTGGAATTCCAGTTCTGAATAAGAGTCATATTGGACTCAAAACATTAACCTTGTTTCTCTCTCCACAGGTGCAGCCAGACCAGCTGAGTTTTTTCAGCACTTATTGTTTTTACTTCAGATTTCCAGCATATGCTGTATTTTGCCTTCATTATAAAGGTTGTTTGTTTGTTGCTACCATCTTTCTCTTTATGTAATTTATCCCTCTAAAGTCTGAGTAAATAATAGAGCATGAATAAAATAATCATCTCAATGTAAGTTAATTAACCAGGACCAGCAATTGAATCTTGCATGCTAATTGTTAGGATGAAAATGCAATATTTTGGCCTCATGAATCATGCAACATTTTTATAACAAAATTACAACTATTTCACCTGCTTGCATAATGTGTTTAATTTTCCTTCTGGAATATTTAAGATATTTATGCTACAATTAAGGTGTGGAGTATTTCTTTTTAAAGGCATAATTATTTTAGTAAGCTTACTAATTTAAAATCAGTCAAATCTAAACTCAATTCTCTCATAATTTGAAGGATTTGCTGTCACGTTCTGACTGATTGTGGTGAAGGTATATTTGTTAAAAACTACCAGTCTCCCTTAACATCGTTTGTGGTGAGTTGGAGGACACAGTGGCCAGGACTTTTAGGATGGCGGAGTTTCCCATCCCGCCATCTGAAGACTTGGCAGGGAACACATACCCGCCAACACTGTCTGCCCTGCAGCCATTTCACACTCCAGCGAGCATCAATTAGCTGCAGGCGGGACTTCAGCCCCCTCACTTGGGAGGAAGTCCAGCCTTAGAAAGCTGCCAACTAATCTCATTGGTTGGCAGCCCTCTAGTCCCTGCAGTTGCACAAACTGCAGTGGACAGGAATGAGATTGCTTGCAGCCCCCAGAGCCTAAGGCCTGAATTTTACGCTCCCCTGCTGGTGGGTTTGTAGGCAGGGGAGGAGCGTAAAATTCCTTGGATGGGCTTGCCACTGGGTTCCTGGCCGCCCTGACCTCTCTGCAATTTTATGCTGGGGCGGGTGAGTCCTCCAATGGGCCACCCGCCCTTGCCTCAATTGAGGCCCTTTAGTAGCCGATTATTGACTAATGGGCTGTATCCCGCCCAGCCTTAATTTTTAGGCTGCTGAGAGGAATCTTGGGTATGGAGAAGCCTAAAATAATCGGGTTTAGGCCTCAGGTGGGAAGTTGTGGTGGGGGGAGGGGGGCTGGGTGGGGGGGGGAGGCGTATGGGGGCACCTCCATCATAAGTTAATTTCGGGCGCCCTCCTTTTTAAGGCCCCATAACCACAGGACGTTCCTCCACCCCCAGCTTCTCCCCCAACACCCTAATCCTCACTGTTCACCACCCCCCCCAACCCCAGCATCCCCTACCCTCTCTGCCCTGAGACCCCCCAAAACTTACCTCATCCTGGAATCCTGGGACTTAGTCCCAGTCCTGTCCACTGCAGCTTCTGGCATTGCAGGGTCTAGAGAGCTGCCAGCCAATCAGGTATGCCCAAAGAACTTGGCAGTGGCTGAGAGAATTTGCGTTTGTTGTTGAGTGCAAGTCCTGCTTCCTGTAGGCATTGTAGCGCAGCCCACACTCTAGTGTTATGTTCTGTCCGAGTGGATCCATGGATTGGGACTTAATCCATGCAACATACAACTCCATCCATTCCTTCTAGGAGACTTGACATTGTCCTCTGGAAGATTCCTGGTGCTGATGTGATGCCGAAAGGTAATCCGTGGAAACAGAACCTGCCAAACAATGTAATGAAGATTCTGAGCAACTTAGACTCTATTTTTATCCAGATTTCATGAGGATTGAACTATTTCCCACTTTTCCTAAACTCTCATCCACAGATGATATCAGATGAACTTTGTGTTCAAATGTTTTGTTCAGCTTTGTAAGATCTAAGCAAATTCTGATAGATCCATTGTGTTTTGGCCCAGAGACCAACCCCAAGCATCAGTTTGTTGGTTCTGTCATAGGTGAAATAACCCCTTGCTTCAAAATAAGCGTCAATTTCCTTCTTTACTTTTGTAAGAGTGGATGAGGAACTTTGCTGGGTGTAGGCAGACACACTGGCTTCATTTTAGGATGTAGGGTGATGTGGTATGTGGTCTTCAGCTTTCCTAGTCCTGTGAACAGCTGTGGAAATTCAGCCCTGAAGTTTTTGGGTTGATCCTCGAATTTCCAGTTCCTCTGCCCTGCAAATCAGATGTAAATTGGTACAGACGTCCCTGCTTAGGAATGAGCAGCTCTGGTTCAGTATCACATAAGGTTTCAGTGATTTTTCTCTCTCTATATTGAAGGGCTGCATTCAGTTATCCTATTACCTTGAGTTCTATACCTCCTGGCCTGTGTAGTTTTTTGCATGATAGCTAAAGAAACTTTTCTCCAAAAACGGTTCAGCATCAGAAAGAACCAAAGCTGCTGCACTTGTGTCTAACTTAAAGTATGTCCTAATTCCCTCTACTAGGATAAGAGCACTCCAGTAATTTCCACTTGGTTCCTGGATCACCCCCAGGAAAGGCATCTCAATATTATTGATATCTTCTATTTCATGTATCTTGCCACCTTTTGAAGGCTTATCTTTTTCATTATTCTGTACAAGTTTCTTGCTGTGACACATAGCCTGAAAGAGGCCCTTCTTTCTGCAGAAATGGCATTCAGCTTCTCTGGCAGGACAATTTTGGTGTCTGTGTCTTTCCCAACACACCGATTACAGTTAACTGAAACAGTTGATGGGCGCTTTTTCTCTCTCCGCTGCTTTGGTACAGCCACCTCTCTGCTTTTAAGTTTAACATACTCCACTGAGTCAGTCATTTATGGGACATGGTTTGGGCCTGTCACCCTGAATCAATCTTGCTTCCTGACCTCAGCTTGTCTGCTCAGTTGAGCTGCCTTTGTTAAGGTTAAATCATCTCTCGATGCATGTGGTCAGACAATGCTTCATCGAAGACTCTGACAATAATTCTGCTCCTGATTAGTTCATCTTTAAACTGCCATATTCACAGTTTTCTGTTACGTATCAATACTTGCTCTGTGCCGTTGGGTGTGATTGTTAAATTTAGCCCACTTGACAATGGTATTCTTTTGCAGATTAAAGTAGGGATCAAGTGCTTTTATTACTTCATCATGCATAGCATTTTCTTAGTTGATCCCTTGGCTGACTAGGATATTGTCTGCACAGCCACCGATCACATATATTAGCATACTGACCTGTTTACTGCTTGGCTTCGTAGCAAAGGCTGACCCTGTGCAAAACTTGGTAAGTCTCTGGCACCAGTTTGACAATACTTCTGCTTGATTGAGACCTGCAGCTTGCTTGAAGCTTTCTGGTAATGACAGAGGCTTTTCTATACTTGTTCTTTCACTTGCTGCCACCATATAATATTTTTGGTCTCTTTGTGCTAATGCAGAGTATTTACAAAGTCTGCTGAGGTAAGGAAAACATCAACTTTATTGGAGCATCTCTTACTGTAAGCAACATCTCGCCATGAGGTTGCACAAGAGAGAGCAAGATCATGAAACATTGCATCACTTCCTATGATGCTGTATCTCATTAGCATATCACATAGTTAGAATTAACCCAGTATCCTAGAAACACCTCAGAGGGGAGGTGGTGATGCGGTGGTACAGTCATTGGACTGGTAATCCAGTAGACCCGGGGTAATCCTCTAGGGACCCGGGTTTAAATCCTGCCATGGCAGATGGTGAATTTGAATCCAATAAAAATTTGGAATTAAAAGTCTAATTATCATGAAACTATTGCCGATTTTCATAAAAACCTATCTGGTTCACTAATGCCCATTAGGGAAGGAAATCTGCCATCCTTACCTGGTCTGGCCTACATGTGACTCCAGAGCCACAGCAATGTGGTTGACTCTTAAATGCCCTCTGAACAAGAGCAGATGGGCAATTAATGTTGAACTAGCCGGTGACACCCACATCTCATGAACAAATAATAAAAAAAACCTCCCCTCCTCCACAAAACCTGGACCCTTACCTTTTGAAAGATTTATTTTTCCCTTGTTCCTTTTATTTCTTTTTTTTTTATTATTTATTTTATGGTTCAATTTTGATTGTTTTACTATTTTGCTAAGAGGAATTATAGCAGAAACTGTTAAATATATATTGTGGGTGTGACATTTAAGCAGGTTCACATTTTATCACAACTCTTCGTTAGAACTGGAAACCCAAGATAAGCAAATCGATTTATAGGACTGAATAAATTGAAGAGAAGGGAAGAATAATAGGCCACAAAAGGAGTTGGGATTACAGACTCATGTAGTGCTTTTTGTTGAAAAGTTGGAAAAGGAATTGACCTGGTGGGTGATGCTTAAAGGTAATATTAGTGAGACAATGAAAAGGTATTAAAAGAACAAAATGGCATGAATGTAGAAAAATAAGATGGGAGAAAAATTTGGCTTGATACATTAAAAACTTCCAAAATGGAAACCAATGAACTTGAATATTAGATGGGAGAATAGGCAAGAAACTGGAAAAAAAAGGTTAAGTTCTAGAGTTGCTGCAGTTAATGTTTGGATCAGAGGGTGTAAGAGAGCCCAAGCAGAAAATAAGATCCTGTTCTCAAAGCTTTTGTTTAGCTTGATTAGAAAAATACAAGCCACCAAGATTAAGGGCAGAATGCAACTGGGAAAGGAAGTTAAAGTGGCTGAAAGTAAGTTTTGCTGCTACACAACCTTCTGCAGAACTCCTACTGGAGCTTCAGTGACATCCAAAATATATTGAATGGGATACAAAGTTCTGCTGGCTTGATGATGCACTGTTATTTATAACGGGTGAAAACAATAAAATCCCAGCTGTGCTAGCTGATGTCCTGAAACTGCCAAACTATTGGTATACAAAACATAAATTGGAAAGAGATTGAGGAGGTGATTCGCGTGGATTCTGTTTGACATTCGAATAGATCAAATCCTACAGAAATGGGACATGATGGGATTGGACACATCTGAGTTATAATTCCTAACATAGACAAGGAACCAGACAGAAGTGCACAGTCTGTTTACACAATTGCTATAATTTTGGAGCCATACTTAAATTTACAGCTGTTTTAAATCTAAATGCCCAATGTAAGAAAAAAATACTTTTGTTCTAATGTTAGTCAAGAATAAAAACATTTGCTTTCCAATGCCAGTTTAACATGGTCTTCAAAAAATTGGATCTGAATAAATCTCTTTTAAAAATGTGATTCAAAACCCAATCTCCATATAATTTACAGTAGGTGAACCTAAGTGATCCAGTCTCATTGTCCACAGATAACTTAAATGGTAGATGTAATATTAAACTCAAATGGTTAACTATGTAGATCCAAATTCTGTTTTTGAGGTTGCAAGACCATATTCACTGATCTAATGTACATATAAATGAACATATAATGTACATATAACATATAAATGCTATTTATAAACTTGTATTAAATTTTCAATGCTTACTCTTTTCTGGTAACACTAGGTCGGCATACTTGAGCCTTCACGTATAGAGATTGATCCAAAAGACAGCTCAACTGACAATGCAGAATTCCCTCAGTACTGGAGGCGTCACAGCTGAAGATGGTGGAACAGTGATCAAGAATGGAAAATTTGGTCAACTTTTCCATTTCCTAATCTGGAGACAGTGAGGCTATTTGTATTTGAACCTCTAGTTCACCTTAATTAGCACAGTACAGACCAGGAACAAAACTCCCTGTTTGACATGGTCTTGTTGTTACTGGAAAAAGTCAATAGGTCATTGGGGAAGTTTTATATTTTTCTATTTCCTACTATTTCACAATGACAGCTGGACATGCACTTGAAGAGAACGAACTTGTTGAGGTATGGGACTGAATTGTACACCTCTTCAAAAGAACCAGCACAGACATGACAGGCCAAATGGCCTCTTTCTGTGCTGTAAGATTCAATGGGCAGAATTTAATCCATGGTGCACAGTTCCCGAAGGAAGGTATCAAAAGTAGGTATTGCTTCTGCTTTTGTGTCAGGAGCCAGTAACCATGTGATTCATATGAAATTTTAATAAGTTGGCAGCGGGCATGTGAAACACATGCAATTATGTGGCAGGATGAGTTTCCTTTGGTGGACCCTGCCATCAATCTGGGCAGGGGCCTTGAAACGATCAGGAACTTGTGAGTTCTGCAAGATACATGAGTCACGAGAGCTCCTTGGGAAATGAGCACAGATCTGCACCATTCCTTGCCTGTGGTCACAGACTAGTTGGACATTTAGAGAGTCCCTTGTGGGTCATATATGCCACTAGCTGTTCCGAGAGAGCTCTAATGGCAACATGAGTACAATAAATTACCCCTTGCGCACTAGGGGTGCAAGCGATGGCTGCAAAGTCCATTGCCCTGGGTGCTTGGCTGTCATCATCTGCGGTGAACCTGATTACTTCATTGGGATGACAGGAAAGGGCATTGGTCAGCTCTTTGATGCACTTGTGTGTGGCAGTCTGTGAAATGCTGTGTATGTCACCTGTGGGGCCCTGGAAGCAGCCAGTGACAAAAAAGTTGAATGTGGTAGTTACTTTGAGGACCACATGCATAGGATTGCTGCCAAATCTATGTGGTTGCAGGTCTTTTGGCAGGATGTGGCAAATTTTTCTGACCACTTCCCGGGACAGCCTTAGGCATCTCTGGCTTTGCCTCTCAGACATCTGGAAGACATTTGTCTGCGTCCTGAAGATATACTAATGCACCAGTGACCTTCTTCTCCAACGCCTTCCCTGGATGTCTGACTCCTGACCACCTTTCCCCTCTGGTGCTGCCTGCTGCTGGCCTTGCTGTTTCAGTTGTTGACTGGCGAGAGTCCCCCTTTGTCCCAGCCTCTCCTCTTGTTCCCAAGACCCATAGGTATTTCACCAAATGAAGTGTGAAAAAGCAGTGATATCAGAACCTGTGTGTCCATGGGTTTCATCCATACAGCTGCTGAGCAGTGAGATTTTCGATTCCTCCCATTGTCCACACCCAAACCTCCACCCATCCTGCACTGGCCTCCTCCCACTTGGATCTGCACTCCTGGAAGCTCTAAGTAAGTTTTTGGACATGGCCAGTAACAGCGTGCAAGTGAACTTTGAATTGCAACCTGTGACCCTTCGCCCCCACTGACACCTTCCCATTGTCCCCATCACCCTTGGTGCTCCCAACATTCCTGTGCACCTTCCCTCCGTGACCCTTGAACCTTCCACCCCCATCATCCTGTCAATGGGGAAGTGGGTAAGACATTTCTCCCCACTGGGTGTACACCCATCCCTGTCAAGATTCTTTCTCTGATCCTAGACCACCCCCCAATCCACATCATTCCAAGAGGCATTTGAATATCCCTACCTTAGACTGGATCTGCCCTGCAGTCAAATCAAACTCCATCCTTTGGTTGCTAATGTACCCTCTGCTAGTGGCACCCTGAGTTCGACCTACAGAACCCAACTTTGCATGGTAGTGATTCCTTTAGATCCTTCATTCTGTTCATCTTCACTGACTGCCCAGACAACCCTGCCCCCGACCACACCCAAGATGCCAGGCCCTACCCACTGCACATTTTCACACCCCTACCCCACCCTACTGCCGCCCTCCCTCAAAACCCTCTCTTGCAGTTGATCCAGCCGGCCATTCTCCCATTCCCCTTCCTCATGATGCAATGTTCAACAAAGACAACAGCTCACCGCAGACATAACAGGCACAACTGCACAAAGCTGAAAGTGCTGCACATCACCTTTAAGCAAGTGTGAACCGGGTGCCACGAGGTTCCTGTGTGCCGCTGTCTTAATCTTAAAGGTAAGGCTTAATTTCAAAAAGTTGTATGATAAGTATTCATCGTATGCAAACGTATTATAAGTAAGAACCTGCCATGGTATGCTGCGAGGCCCAACCTGCTGCTGCCATCGTTGTCTTAATTTTTCTGTCTGAAGCTGCTGTCGTAATTTCAAAATCTCGACTCCCACATAATTAACTCACCCCACCCTCCATGCTTCCCACTCCCCGAGTTGTCATTAACTTTAGCCCTATGGTTATATTTTTTCTTATTAAGGTTCTTGCCCTTTTATAACTCACCATTTTTCCTCCCTTAGGTCTCCCTTAGGACACATGATCAGCAATTGTCTTCCCTTCTGATTTTCCCTCCTGCCCTGTACTTATTACTGCCCAATAGTGTTGTGGCTGAGATTTGAAGCTGTTTAGAAATGGGGACCAAATCTTTGTCTCACAAATTCACTGACTTCTTTCTGTTTAGTATAAAAGGTTTATTTATTTTAACCCAATTTTTCTTTTGCTCTTTTCCTTTTCCTACATATAAGCCCAAAGGGAAACCCTTTTAGTAGTCTTTGCCATTTTGTAAGTGTCTGCCAGCAGTATAAAATTATTTTGGGTGATTCTTTCATTGAACTTTCCCTTTATACAATATTTTACTACACAAATTTGACATACAAGGAATCACATGTGTAATCCAACAGCCTACCAATCTAGCCCATAGCTCCTTGGTACATCAGGAGCCTAACTTCCCTTCACCTCACCAGATACAACCTTTAACTATCCTGAGAATACTGTTAATATTAACCTGATGGCAGGCTGCACATCCAATGACTGCTAACTTTCACCACTTTAGTAGAAAAGAAAACCAGGAAAGGACATAAAATTTCCTTGTAATCATATTTAAAATTATGAAAAGATAGATTGAATTAGTGAATAACTACAAATAAAACTCTGAATGAGATAACACTGAAATTAACGCTGAAATTAAAACTAAATTAACGATGCCACTCAATGAGACAATCTGAATGACTGGTGTTAAAAATGGAAAAATTCCCAGTGATACAATAAGGGCTGAATTTCTGATTTTGGCAGTTAAGGTGTATTGTTTGTCCCAGACCCCCTCAGGATAGCAGAGTAAAATTCTAATACTGGTCTAAGGTTACAACCTACATCATTCAACCCTGACTGGTTTAATTCCCCAGATGACATTCCCATTGTCTCAACAGAACTAGAGTTCTGTGATGTAATTGATCGTCTGTCTGTACTTATCCCTATAATCTTCAATCCTGTTCTTCGCCTGATATTCATCCAGCTACTTTCTAAAGATTAGCAGATTAAAGCATTAATTGCTTTTGCTCAAATTTACTCCACATATTAACTGATCTGAAGAAAACACATTGCTTCAGTTTTTAGCCTTTCGTTAAGTTTTGCAGATTCTGCATTTATATCCTTTATCCCTGTGATCACAGTGTGACTTTTGCCTTAAGCAAACAAATGATAGCTTGTGGAAACATTGCACTTTTTGCATTATGTCAGATGCCACTTCTATGATGGAGCTTGTGTTTTAAGATAACTGTAAATTGATTTCTCCATTCATTAAACCTATATCCCCTGCATAGTCTATCCAAACAGCTTTTTTTTTGCTTTTGAACCTACAGTTCTACAAATGGATTCCTTTGTAAAGATCTACAGCCGATACACTATAACTGTTGCATCATTTTAATACTCACCAGCCAGTTTATCTGCAATCTTGGGGATAATTTGCAGATAGCTTTGGGGGAACTGTGTTTTACTGTAATTTCAATTCTAGAACATGAATTCAAGTACACTGCAGATTGGTGAGATGCAAATCTCCTTGTTGTTTTCCATGAATGAAGTTTGGATAATTGCAATTTGGTAGTGGTATTCATAGATATTAAATATGAAGTTGACTATAATTTGCCTTTTAAATAGCAGCACCAAATATTGTGGCTACAAAGATGGCTGAATTGGGTTGGACTGCTCCCACCGCTGATTAAATTCCAGCTGTTGCAGGATGAGGCCCTTATGTGGGCATTAGCTGGCCACTTAAGGGCCACCTGACACCCCTCTGCCACTGGTAAAAGTGTGGCAAGGGCAATAGCAGGTGGGTTGTCAGTGGCACAGCACCCATGGCATTTTATGGCCTCCCCTCCTGCAAAGCTACTCCTGGTAGGTGGCCAGAAAATCCAGCCCCATAAGTCTTCAGTGAACATTTGAACTCTGCATTTGATAATGGATGGAAAGTCATTAATGATGCAGCTAAGGATCGTTAGGCTGATAAAGGTGAGTCTTTTCAGAGTGATGGGCTAATAATGATTTGGGATATCAACAGAGGGTTATAGAACTTTTCTTCATTTTTGGCAAAATAATTAAACAAATTCATTTATATAGCGCTGCTCATGGCCTCAGAATACCCTGAAGCACTTTAAAGGAAATTAAGTACTTTTAAAGTGTGACAACATCCAAACAAGCAGTCCAGCAGCTTTCACTGCATGGGCTGATGGTGGGCAAGGGGGTGGGAGTGTACATCCTTAACAAGCCCCAGGGCCCCCACAAGTCTTCCCCTCCCATTTCCCTGGCTTGTCTACCATGACACCACCCCCCCAACCCCACCTCTAGCCTGGGCCTGCCAGCCTGGCTCTGGCAAGAACACTTCCCCACCGGACTCCCATTTACCTTTCACTCTGGCTCCAGATCCTTGGTGTTGGAGACTGGATGCAGCCCCAGCAGTGGCCAGCACTCCATAGTCCTATAGTTGGAACAGACTGTTTCATCTCCATCTCTGGGACAGCTCTTAGTACTGCTTTTATATTTCATTTGTTGCACTAGTGCAATGTTGTTTGTTTTGCCGTACTAGTACTGAGGCCTCCTGTTGCAGGCTATTATTTGTACAACTAACTCGAGCAGACATTCACCCTTCACACCAGCAATGACCCATTTTTTTAACTTGTCTATTACCTTTTTTGAACAATCTTCAGGTGTGCACTTGACTCCAGGTTACTGCTTTCCGATGAAAGGCCACCAACCTGAAACTTTTACCCTATATTTCTCTCTCCACAGACGTTGCGTGATAGACTGAGCCAGTGCTTCTTTTAAAATCAAGTTTATTGTTTAACTCTGCTCCACCACCAGAGGTTAGTTTTCTGCTTGTTATTCCCCACAATCATTGTGACCCTTCACAAAATGGGTCTCTATATCCTTGTTTCCAAGGATCTTGTCTATTAGACTGTTTGGTTTCCTCATTTAAATTCCTTGCTTCCCATTTCAAGTCCACCTCGTCCCCATTGTAAAGAAGTGAAGTATTCTTCTCTGTGATACAAATCAATATGCTCCTCATTCAAACAGTCTGCTTTTCAATTTTGAGCAGTTGAAAAGAGCTGACCTAAATTGGAGATTAGTAAACAGGACGCAATGTGTGTGCCACACTCTGTTACCCCTCCTCAGCTCTGCTTTGCATAAAGGGCAACATAAGAATATTCCCCTTCTCCACTGCTGTTGTACTGCTGTTGATACTATACCAACAATCACATTATGAAGGTCATCTTATTCTCCATTTAATAAACACTTAATTATGCTTTTAAAGTCAATGATGTTTTTCTATCACAGTGGTGTATATATGGAGCAGACTCCCAGTTCATGCTGTGTCAATTAAGTGCATTTAAAACAAATAGTTGGTTAAATATTTAATTAGGATCAAAACTCAGTATTGGCTTTCAAAAGGAAATTGGATATAAACTTGAAAAGGGAAAAATTGCTGGGCTGTACAGAAAGAAAGGGGGAGTAGGATTAATTGGATAACTGTTTCAAAGAACCGACATGGGCATGATAAGCTGAAGAATATCCTGTACTCTATGATTCTGTAGTTCTAAGACAAAAGGTTTTGAGGTAGGTATGAATAGTAATGAGTTACTAGTGTGTAGAACATGCTAAATTCTGAGCTACTGGAACATAATTATATCATGGAAAGCAACCATATTAATGGATGGATAATGTAGGTTGCATGACTAAATTGATATTCCTTCAGTTTTCTAACAATTATCTTTGGGGGAGAAAAGCTAGGAAGAAACATTTATGAAGTCATTATTTTGATGTTGCTGTTTTTTTAAAAAAATTATTCTTTCACGGGATGAGATTGTTGCTGACAAGGCCAGCATTTGTTGCCCATCTCCAATTTCCCTTGAGAAAGTAGTGGCGAGCTGCCTTCTTGAATTGCTGCAGTCCATGTGATGTAGGTATACTCACAGTGCTGGTAGGAGGGGAGTTACATCAGAACAGGAGTAGGCCATTCATCCCATTAAGCCTGCTCCACCATTCAATTAGATCATGGCTGATCATCTACCTCAACGCCACTTTCCTGCGCTAGACCCATATACCTTGATGTCATTAACATCCAGAACCGTATCAATTTCTCCCTTGAACATACTCAAAGATTGAGCTTCCGGAGCTCATTGGAGTAGAGAATTCCAAAGATTCACCACCCTCTGCGCCACTCTTCCTCATCTCTGTCTTAAATGGTCTGCCCCTTATTCTGCGACTGTGTCCCCTAGTTCTTGACTCACCAGCCAGGGGAAGCATCCTATCTACATCTGTCATGCCTGTAAGAATTTTGTAAGTTTGAATGAGATAACCACCCATTCTTCGAAATTCTAGAAAATACAAGCCTAGTTTCCTCAATCTCTCCTTATAGGACAGTGCTGCCATCCCAGAGATTAGACTGGTGAACCTCCGTTGCACTCCCTCTATGGCAAGTATGGCCTTCCTTAGATAAGGAGACCAAAACTGTGGACAATACTCCAGGCACAGTCTCATCAAAGCTCTATACAATTGCAGCAAGACATCTTCACTCCTGTCCCCTTGCAATGAAAGACAACATAGCATTTGCCTTCCTAACTGTTTGCTGCACCTGCATGCTAACTTTTGGTGACTCATGAACAAGGACACCCAGGTCCCTTTGGACATCAACACTTCCAACTTCTCACCATTTAATAAATACTCTGCCTTTCTGTTTTTTTTCTACAAAAATAGATAACTTCACACTTATTCACATTATATTCCATCTGTCATGTTCTTGCCCATTCACTTAGACTGTCCAAATCCCCTTGAAGCCTCCTTGCATCCTCCTCACAACTTACATTCCCACCTAGTTTTGTGTCATCAGCAAATTTAGAAATGTTACATTTGGCCCCTACATCCAAACCATTCTTGTATAGTTCCAGGATTTTGACCCAATTACAGCAAAGCAATGATGATATAATTCCAAGTCAGGATTGTGCGTGGCTTGGTGGGGAGCTTGCAGCTGGTGGTGTTCCTATGCAGCTGCAGCCCTTGTCCCTCTAGGTGGTACAGCTTACGGGTTTGGAAGATGCTGTGTAAAGAAGCTTGACAGTTGCTGCCATGCATCTTGTAGATGGTACATATTGCTGCCACTGTGCATTGGTGATAGAGGGAGCTGATTTAAGGTGCTGATTTGAAGGTTATGTAATTTGAATTCATGTTAATGTCTGCCACCGAATTCATTTGTTATATGGTATTCACAATGCTTCATAATAACAGATTTTTAGTATACTTCTTTAAAAAACTATTAAATGTTTTCCATACTCTGGAAACTTTATGAAACCAACATGGTAATCTTGCTTACTTTACAAAGATGTAAAAAAAATTCAATTAGTTTGAACTACCCAGTCCTTATATATGCTTAGACAGTGGCTGATGTCCTAGTCAGAGGAACTGTCCAGGAGTTACTCATTCAAATGTCACTGAATGATTTTTTTTTCAAAAATTATATTTTATTCATAAAATTTGTAAGGCTGAATTACATCACAGTTCAAATTTGAGGTTGCATAAAGTGCAGAACAGTTCAATTATTTTCAATACAGTGTGTGGCACTCTGAGGTGCCTCACTACGCCTACAATTACAGGTTGCATTTACAATATACATTTCATGTCAAACATACAGCATGGGGGGTTTTGCATGGATTCCCGCCTTTTAGTATATTGCTGTTTTTATACTGCATTGAAGGTTGTCATACTGGTGCTACTTACATAGTAGTTCACTGTATTCTCACTGTCCACTCACATCACTGTGAAGTTGAAGGGACAGATTTTAGCGCAGGTTGTTATGTGCACTTAACACCACTTACCTCTTTCAGTATTGGTGATTTATGAATTATTAGCTTTTTTCAAATGATAAAATATGAATCAAAAACAAAAATAAAAATAAAAATACCTGGAAAAACTCAGCAGGTCTGTAAGCATCTGCGGAGATGAACACAGTTAACGTTTCGAGTCCATATGACTCTTCATCAGAACTAAATAAAAATAGAAGAGAGGTGAAGTATAAGCTGGTTTAAGGGGGGTGGGGTGGGACAAATAAAGCTAGATAGAGGGCCAGTGATAGGTGGAGATAGCCAAAAGATGTCATAAACAAAAGGACAAAGAGGTGTTGAAGGTGGTGATATTAGCTAAGGAATGTGCTAATTAAGGGTAGAAAGCAGGACAAACAAGGTACAGATAGCCCTAGTGGGGGTGGGGTGAAGGAATCGAAATAGGCTAAAAGGTAGACATAAAACAATGGATGGAATACATTTAAAAATCATGGAAATAGGTGGGAAAAGAAAAATCTATATAAATTATTGGAAAAAGGAAAAAAGGAGGGGATCAGAAAGGGGGTGGGGATGGAGGAGGCAGTTCATGATCTAAAATTGTTGATCTCAATATTCAGTCCGGAAGGCTGTAAAGTGCCTAATCAGAAGATGAGATGCTGTTCCTTCAGTTTGCGTTGAGCTTCACTGGAACAATGCAGCTGGCCAAGGACAGACATGTGGGCATGACAACAGGGTGGAGTGTTGAAATGGCAAGCGACAGGGAGGTCTGGGTCATGCTTGCAGACAGACCGAAGGTGTTCTGCAAAATGGGCACCCAGTCTGCGTTTGGTCTCTCCAATGTAGAGGAAACATCATTGGGAGTGAAATGCTGCTTCACTTGAAAGGAGTGTTTGGGGCCTTGGACGGTTAGGAGAGGGGAAGTAAAGGGGCAGGTGTTGCACCTTCTGCGGTTGCATGGGAAGGTGGTTGAGGGGGTTGAGGTGCAGGGGGTGATGGAGGAGTGGACCAGGGTGTCCCAGAGGGAAAACTCCCTGCGGAATGCTGCCGGGGGGGTGAAGGGAAGACGTGTTTGGTGGTGGTATCATGCTGGAGTTGGGGGAAATGGCAGAGGATGATCCTTTGAATGCGGAGGCTGGTGGGGTGATAAGTGAGGACAAGGGGGACCCTATCATGTTTCTGGGAGGGAGAGGAAGGTGTGAGAGCGGACGTGCGGAAGATGGGCCGGACACGGTTGAGGGCCTTGTCAACGACCGTGGGTGGAAAATCTCGGTTAAGGGAGAAGGAAGACATGTCAGAGGAACTGTTTTTGAAAGTGGCATCATCAGAACAGATGTGTTGGAGGTGAAGGAACTGAGAGAATGGGATGGAGTCCTTACAGGAAGTGGGGTGTGGGGAGCTGTAGTCGAGGTAGCTGTGGGAGTTGGTAGGCTTGTAATGGATACTGGTGGACAGTCTATCACCAGAAATTGAGACAGAGAGGTCAAGGAAGGGAAAGGAAGTGTCAGAGATGGACCATGTGAAAATGATGGAGGGGTGGAAATTGGAAGCAAAATTAATAAATTTTTCCAGGTCCAGTTGAGAGCATGAAGCAGCACCAAAGCAATGTACCGGAGAAAGAGTTGTGGAAGGGGGCCGGAGTAGGACTGGAACAAGTAATGTTCCACATACCCCATAAAGAGACAGGCATAACTGGGGCCCATGTGGGTACCCATGTGGGTACCCATGTGGGTACCCACCTTTTACTTGGAGGAAGTGAGAGGAGTTTAAGGAGAAATTGTTCAATGTGAGAACAAGTTCAGTCAGACGGAGGGGGGCAGTGGTGGATGGGGATTGTTCGGGCCTCTGTTCAAGGAAGAAGCGGGAGCCATCAGACCATCCTGGTGGGGGATGGAGGTGTAGAGTGATTGGACGTCCATGGTGAAGAGGAGGCAGTTGGGGCCAGGGAACTGGAAATTGTTGATAGGATGTAGGGTGTCAGAGGAATCATGGATGTAGGTGGGAAGGGACTGGACAAGGGGAGAGAGAATGGAGTCAAGATAGCAAGAAATGAGTTCCGTAGGGCAGGAACAGGCTGGCATGATCGGTCTTCCGGGTCAATCCTGTTTGTGGATTTTGGGTAGGAGGTAGAAGTGGGCCATCCAAGGTTGGGAGACTATCAGGTTGGAAGCTGTGGAGGGAAGATCTCCAGAGGAGATGAGGTCAGTAACAGTCCTGGAAACAATGGCTTGATGTTCAGTGGTGGGGTCATGGTCCAGGGGGAGGTAGGTGGAAGTGTCTGCTCCTATAAAATATGAATGTTGAGCTGTCGGTGATTGCTTTCACTCTAAAGAATCTTTACTTTTTAGGAAAATGAATGGTTTTGCATCAGCTGTTTTTTGATCTACAACTGAGGCATTTATCTGTATTTGACTTCTTCCAAGTGTTCTCAACCAACATCACCCCTCTGATGTTAAGCTAGTAACTAAAATATAGCATCAAACCCTAGTCAAAATAATTATACTTTATTGAAGCACTGTGGATTAATGATTGCTGACAATAGTTTCCGCTCGGTTGTGTTGTTTATTTTCAGCGCAAATTGGCCAAACCAGCACAAAAGAACATGCACGTTAAAGAACAAATTACATCCAGCGCGCAATAAAAAAAATTACGCTAGAAACAGGCTCCGCCCACAAATGTAGCTACATCCCGAGATTGAATTAATCTCCATTGCAAATTTCTGCCAATTGTAGCCGCTTGCAAGTCTTTGAGAAGACTCTTAAAATTAAACTGGATTTTGGGGGAACCAGGACAGTAAAACGACTGTTTTAAAAGTTTTTGACTTTTTAAAAAATTCACTGAGATACTGACTATCGTACAACCAGTCCTGCTTTCTACCCTTAATTAGCCCATTCCTCAGATAATATCACCACCTTCAATACCTCTTTGTCCTTTTGTCTGTGACATCTTTTGGTTATCTCCACCTATCATTGGCCCTCTATCCAGCACTACACCCCCTCCCCACCCTTAAACCAGCTTATATTTCACCTCTTTTCTATTTTTACTTAGTTCTGTTGAAGTGTCATTTGGACTCGAAACGTTAACTGTGTTCCTCTCCGCAGATGCTGCCAGACCTGCTGAGTTTTTCAAGGTATTTTTGTTTTTGTACAGAATGACCGGATTGTTAGAGCACAGCAGGTGGCCACTCAGCCCTTTGTCTTTGTGCTAGCTGCCCTGAGGAGCAATTTAATTAGTGCCACTTCCCGCCTCCCCTCTGTGGCCGGCATATTCTTCCTTTAGAGATCTGATTCCCTGTTGAAGCCACAATTGAAGTTGCCTCCACCACACTCCCAGGCAGTGAATTCCAGATCCGAACCACTGGCTGTGTGAAAAAAGGTTCTCCCCATGTCGCCATTGCTTCTTTTGCTAATTATCTTAAATCTGTGCCATCTTGTTCTCGATCCCTCCACCAATGGGAGCAGTTTTTTCCCTCTCAAATGGTTCTGTATAATTTTTATAAAGTCATTTTCAATTCTTTAAAATTGCAGTTGGTGGACAAGACACTAAGTTTTAGTGACAAGCCCATTTTAAACCGTATTAATGAAACCACAAGTTACCACTCCTAAATACGAAAGCAGTGTTGTTTAAAGCAAAAAAGATTTTTTTTTAAATGAAGTTCTAAAACGCTGCTCACTTGCACTGGTTCGTAGTAGATTTTACATTTGCAATATACAAATGCATTTTGTTTGGAAACTGCAAAAGAAAATATTTATCAAAACGACTGCAATTTTGGATACAGTTTGTGTCTGGATCACCGATTGCGCCCAAAGCAGGAACTCTACCGCTCTATATTTATCTGGAAATTCAGCTCTTTAAACCTAAGCACAACAGCTTTTCCAGTTTAGTTCTTTGAAGACACCAATAATGTTTAAAACTCGGTTCAAAGATTGTTGGGAAAGGACAAGCTATAATAAAGCTCATTTAAATGTTTAACTTGTTTTAAGTTGCGCTTGGTTATTAACATCCCTATTTATGACACACTGCACAAAATGGAAGTATTGCGATTGCTGTATTTGGAATATTACCAGTGAAATGTAAATATTATTTAAACTACGGGACCACCCAGAGGTCTGTACATTGGTAACGGAAGGTCTCCATGCTTCAGGTAAATTATGTGAAGGTGGCTCCAGATTTCATCTGAGACTGGAGAGATGCCGGAATAAGCCCTAGGGCTACACTTGGTTGTCCCTTTTCTCATTTATTGATCTGAGCTTCTACCAGCCTGATAGACAGATGTCACCGATATTGGGAGTACTCTGTTTCTGTTCATCCGGAGATAGTGATCAGCAGTTCAAGGGATGTTTTGATGGTACCTGAATTACAATGTTTGTTGTTATCTTAATGCATTCGTCCCCTAACAGGAGCACCAACCCGAAGGATCCTCACTTTGTACGCACGTGACTCATTTTAAAGGTACAGAAGCAAAATTTGTTTGCATAAATGCGGGCAAACTCTTGAATTTAGTTCTGTTTTGGAGTGATTGTTGTGGGATCTGAAATTTTCACGAGAGTTAGCCAGTAGAGTTTTACGAGCTATTAAACGGGAAACTAGCCAAAGGCCAAAAATCAACAATAAAAGGAAATGTGTTAGCAGGTGCTTCTCCAACTTGTGACTATGCAAGATTTTAAAAGTTGTATTCAATGTTATATACAGACAAACTCTCGCCTCCCTCTCATGATACATTTGTGTTGTAATTCACAATATGCAACTCACAGGCATCCACATTTATTCCTTTAGTAACTTTAGACTTCAGCTATAACATTATGATAAAGGCAAGTATCTGCGGTTGCTGGAAATCTGAAACAAAAACAAAAATAGCTGGAAAAACTCAACAGGTCTGACTGGTATATAACATTATGAAAGTTGTTTCGTACTGACCCCCAAGTTCTTCATTTCATCTATGCCCCCAGTGGTGGAATGTTCAAGAACCAGAGGACATTGATTTAAGGTGATTTCCGAAACATCAGTGGTGACGTGAAAAAGCTTTTATATGTGGCAAGTGGTTAGGATTTGGAAGGCGCTATCTGAAGAGTGTAGTGGAGGCAGACACAATGGGGAGTTTCAAAAAGGAATTGGATAAGTGCCTGAAGAGAACAAAATGTTGCAGGGCTACGGGCTGAGAACGGAGTTACTCTTGCAGAGAGCCAACATCGGCACAATGGGCTGAATAGCTTCCGTGCTGTAACAATTTTATGATTATTTCCTTTTCCCAGCCATACACGTCCTTAATGATTTCCGCATCCTGTGTTTCTTACTACTTTAATGTTTATACATAAATAAATAATATATCTACTGCAACTTTCTTTTCTATAATCAGAAATTTCATGCATTGATAACTCGACAATTATTTCTCTATTCATATAACTAAGGAAGGCTACAAGTGCCAAACTCTGCTATTCATAGCTTAGAGAACATACTAGTGGGACAGTATAATTTAGAAATGTTGGCACCGAGTGATCCAAGATTATTTACCTATCTCAAATGTTGTCTGCTCTGCTTTTGGCTACTCTGCCAAAATGCTACTATAAAGCTGTCGGTGCTGTCCACTGTTGGTATAAGCTGGATCACCTTTAGTTCACTTTGTATCAAGGGGTGGCTAACCGTAGCCCTGGTGAAACCTCTTCTGTTGATCGACCTTTGTATTTATTTTTCAAAAGCTCTGTGCTCAGTTCTTTTTGGTAGTAAATGGCCTGAATCATAAACCAATGAATGGAACAAAACGTGAATCATTGACTGCAAACATGCAAAACTCCACCAGGCTGCACATCTTTGACAGTTCAAATGAGCAGTTTAACCATAGTTTCAGACTCCCATCATTCTTAACATTGCTGATCTCCACTGCACTGGTAAATGTTGTATAAAGACAACAGGACACACATATTTTTCTTCCAACTGCCCACACTTGCTGACTTATAAATTCTTGCACGCTATGGCCTAGCGTTTGCAGCTAGCAGAGCAATGGCATTTGCCATTGAATCCCCCAGAGAAGACTGCCTGCAAAGATTTAGATATTTCTGTGGCATGGATTTCCCCATTTCGGAAGTCAGTTTGCATATGGCATCAAGTCATAGGCATCTCCAGGTGTTCAGCAACAGTGATATCACCAAGCAGAGTAAGCAGCCAATCACATTGAAATATTCTCACAGACAGCATATCTGGAAGCAAAATGCACATGTTATCCTTTTCTTTTAAGTAAATTTTATAGAGGAAATGAATGAGTAGGGCATACATTCGGAATTAAGACAGAAACTGAAACACCATAACATTTTTAAAATATATTTAATTTTTTTTTATCATAACGCAGAACTTTGACATTCCACATATATAGATTTAGTTTTCCAGGGCCAGAGGAGAGTTGGAATGGAGTTGGAACTGCTTTGCTAAGATAACAGAACTTCATGTTGCACTGTCAGATTCACCCATTCATTGAAGAGGTGTGATGGTGGCTTAGTGGTAATGCCACTGGCTCACTAATCCACAGGCCCTGGACAATTCTCTGGGGACATGGGTTCAAATCCCACCACTGCTGTTGGTGGAATTTAAGTTCAATTTTAAAAGTCTAGAATTGAATGCTCACCTCAGTAATAAGACTAGGAAATCAATTTCTGGTTCACTAATGTCCATTAGGACCTTACCTAGTCTGGCTTGCATGTGACTCCAGATCCACAGTATTGATTGACTCTTACCTGCCTCTGAAATATCCTAGCCAGGGCAATTAGGGATGAGCAAAAAATGCTGGCCTTGCCAATGATGCCCGCATTTTATGTGGGCAGGCCAACTAAGGCCCGTCCAGCACGACGCTGCCTCAGGGAGATTAAGCTAATAGCACAAATTTTTAATAAAAGAGAAAAAAATTACTTAAACATGTCCCATCATGTGACAGTGTCACATGAGCTGGGACACATTTGTGAATTGTGCAAAATTTAATTAATTATTTTATAAAACTTTCAGGAAACCTCATCCCACCCATGGATGAGGTTTCATGAAAAACCTGAAGGTTTCTAGGGCTCTTCGCCTGCACAACAACATTAAGGTTGGACAGGCAGTGTCGCTATCAACTTTAATTGATTTTTTAATGGCCTTATTAGGCTGTTGACAGTTCACCGGGCACATGCCTGCCGAGCGAAATATCTAAATATCGCGCGATGATGTTGGGACGCTCGCCTAATGTCATCGTGCGTCATTTTGTGCATTGGCGTGTCGGGCCCACCTGTGCATGCTGACGGCAATATTCTGGCTATGAAATAACAGAGAACACCATGCAGGTATTGATATAATATGCATCTAAATAGTGAGTGAACCCAATAACATACCACAAATATAATAATCACAACTGTGATATATGTAGTCAGATCTACAAGTTCTTTTTAAAATTTTGATATTGCATGATATAAGTAATGGGCCAATGTGCACAAAGAACCATTGGCATTTCTCTCCATTAGAGAGGGGCAATTGGTTATATATAGCTTGAGGAGCACCACTTCATAAGTGTGGGGCAATGTGAGGAGGCAGGCCTCCATGAGGTACCACAGCTTGTACAGGGATTGAACCCATGCTGTCGGCATATTCTGCATTATATTCTAGCCAACTGAGCTAAACAATCCCTATATAGTATCTATGATATTTTATATAATGAGCAAGTAATTCATTTTTTCTTTAAATTTCTTTTCAATATTAAACAAGTCATGAAACTGATTCTATACTGCAAGCATAGCAAGTTATACAGCTATGGAAGATGAATGCTGTAATGTGGTTACTATGCTTGCAATTTTGCACAACTCTTGAGCTTAAATGCACTGTGGAGGCTGCGATGGAAGATATGCTGAAAGTCAAAGGCTGGATTTCCAGCCTTTCCAGTATCTCAGTTTCCAGTATTATGCTTTATGCAGTTTCTGATAAAGTCAAGAGAAATGATCCATAAATTGTTGTTGGCTGCAGTATTTAAGGAATTCTCATTTAAAGCACGATTTGGAAAATTTAATTCAATGTTTGCAATGAAATCTGTTTCTTTCCATTTGAATTGTGTTATATTTGGTGGTGTTTCTATTGTAATGCTCTTTATTCCCACCTGCTGATAACTTTGGATTCATGTTACATATAACAAAGCAATCTGGATATTTTCATGCAATTGTCTAGCTCTGAGGTTTATGGGCTATAGGAATATGACTCATATATAAGTTATTTTTGGTTCATTAGTTAGTGAATATCATTAAGAAGAGGCAACAAGGTTGCTTCTATATTCTAAGGTATGAAAACTTTCTGAAGGAGGTGATGGATGGAAGATTAGAGGGACGTAAACCAAGAGGAAGGATGAGAATTATAATGTTAGACAACTTGAAATTGATAATGGGCCGTTCCAATGAGCAGCTGAAGAATAAAGTGTGAGATGGTGAGGTGTGGAGAAATGAGCAGAGGAACTGCCCTCAGACAGATCACTAGTGCGTCTGTTTTGTCAGAATTTTGGGGTGCAGTAGTTTTGTTTTCGTTTTATTTTACCAAATTGCATGTTTAATGTTGGTGTAACACAATTATGGGTTTGCAATGATAACTCATAGAATGGTTACAGGTCAGAGGGAAGTCTTTAGGCCTACCATGCCCATACTGGCTCTCTGCAAGAGCAATTCAGCTATTCCTACTCCCCCTCCATTTCTCCATAGCGTTGCATATTTTTTTCTTCAGGTGCTTACCGAATTCTCTTTTGAAAGTCTTGATTGTATCTGCTGCCTCTACACTCTCAATTAGTGAATTCCAAATCCTAACCACTTGCTGCATAAAAACTTTTTTCCTGATGTCACTGCTGGTTCTTTTGCCAACCATTTTAAGTCAGTGTTTCTGTTTCTCAACCCTTCCATCAACAGTTTCCCCCCATCAACTCTGCCTTGACACCTCATGCTTTTGAACGCTAGCAAATCTGCTCTCAACCTTCCTTTCTCTGAAGCGAATAGTCCCAGCTTCTCCAATCTATCCATTGGCAACCATTCTCGTAAATGTTTTCTGCACTCTCTCTAATGCCTTTGCATCCTCCCTGAAGTGTCATGCCCAGAATTGGACTCAATATTCCAATTGAAGTGCACCTGTGATTTAGAAACGTTCATTATTCTCTCCTTGCTTTTGCACTCTATGCCTTTATTTAAAAAGCCTAGGATCCTGTATTTCTGTTTAACCACTTTCTTAGCCTGCCCTACGACCTTGAATGATTTGTGCATGTATAAACACATGTCCCTCTGCTCCTGTACCCCCTTTATAGTAGTACCCTTTATTTTATATTGCCTCTTCTTGTTCTTCTTACCAAAATGAATCAATTCACATTTCTCTGTGCTAACTTTTATCTGTCACGTGTCTGCTCCAGAAGCTTGCCTGTCACCACTTGAATTCTATTGCCATCCTCCTCACAATTCATACTGCTTCCAAATTTTGTGTCATTTGTAAATTTTGAAATTATGCATCGCACACCCACGTGTATGTCATTAACATAGATGAAGAAAAGCAGTGGTCCCAGTAACAACCTATAGGGAACCCCACTATATGTTCTTCCAGTCTGAACAACAAATGTTCTCTGTCCTCTCTGTTGCTTGCCACTCAGCCAACTTTGTATCTATGAGACTCAAAAGCAAAATATTGAAACTGAGATGACTGATGTCACACCAGCCATTCTCAATAAATAGATCATTAGGGCAAGAGACCACAGGGAGTAGGTCAGGTGGTAGGAGAATACTGGAGATGGGTAAAAGGGTCTGCTGATTGGGAGGAGAACTCTTAGCTAAAGAAGTGTGCACAGAGGCAAAGGCGACAGAAGAGGAGCTTGGTGTCATGCTGAGCTCAAAATTGAAGTAGGGTGTAAGGGGGTGATGAGGCATGTTTTGGTTTTACTTTTGTTTTTCTCTAGTTTTTGCTTTTGGGTGACAACTGTTCATCATTCAGCTGTTGACACCTCCTCTAGGCATATATTTTGTTTCTTTACTTGTCCCATTAGCACTCCCTTTGGCCTTGCACCAGGAAACCTTTGTCATTTAATCCCTCCTGAGTTCCATCAAATCATAAACCTTCCCTTTTGTCTTTTACCAGCCTACCCACTTTGACGTGCTGGAAAACAATTACATCTCTAACTGTTCCCAGTCCTGATGAAAGGTCATCGATCTGAAACATTAACTCTGTTTCTCTCTCCACAGATACTGCCTGACTTGCTGATAGCTTCCAGCATTTTCTGTTTTTATTTTGTATCCGTGCAGCCACTTTCTCATACCTAACAGTTTAAAGCAAAATGTGTCTAACCCATTTCCTGCGTCTCTGCCCTCACTCCTTCCTCTCCCTCTCAGAACCATGATAGGGTCCCCCTTGTCCTCACTTTTCACCCCACTGGCCTTCTCATTCAAAGGATCATCCTTCGCCATTTCTGCCAACTCCAGCATGATGCCACCACCAAACTCATCTTCCCTCACCCTCGCCTGTCGATATTCCATAGGGACTGTTCCTTCCAGGACACCGTGGTCCACTCCTCCATCACCCCCAACACTTCATCCCCCTCCTATGGCATTTTCCCATGCAAGGTGCATCACCTGCCCCTTTACCTCCTCCCTCCTCACCGTCCAAGAGCCTAAAGATTCCTTTCAGGTGAAGCAGTGCTTCACTTACACCTCCTTCAATTTGGTCGATCGCATTCGCTGCTCCCAATACAGTCTCCTCTACATTGGAGAGATCGAATGCAGACTGTGTGACAGCTTTGCAGTACACCTTCGGTCTGTCCGCAAGCATGAACCAGACTTTCCTGTCGTTTGCCATTTCAACACACCATCCTGTCCTCATGCCCAAATGTCTGTCCTTGGCCTGCTGCAATAGTCCAGTGAAGCTCAACGCAAACTGGAGGAACAGCATCTCATCTTCCGACTCGGCACTTTTCAGCCTTCTGGACTTAACATTGAGTTCAACAACCTCAGACCATGAACTCTCTCCTCCTTCCTCACCTCTTTTTATCCCCTTTTTTCAATATTCATTTTTATTTTTTATTTTTTATCCTCTTATTTTTAAATATTTTCATTTTTATTCAATGTTTTATTCCCAACTTTTATCCTATTTTTGATCTTTTTTCCCACCACCGTTCCCTCCCCCCACCCCACACCCTCTAGGGCCATCTGTCACTTATTCATGTTATGCTTTCTAGAGTGCTTACCCTTTTCCTGCTATTACCACATTCAGATTTCTGACCTTAATGCTACCATCAGCATCTCCTTTAGCCAGTACCACTACCATTAACACCCCTTTGCCCTTTTGTTCATGATACCTTTGTCAATCTCTCCTTTGCCTCCACCTATCACTGGCCTTCTATCCAGCTTCACCTGCTCCATCCCTCTCAAACAGTATAAATTTCACCACATTTTTGCTTCTCTTTAGCTTTGAAGAAGTGTCATACAGACTTGAAATATTAGCTCTGTCTTTCTCTCCACAGATGCTGTTAGACCTGCTGAGTTTTACCTGCACTTTCTGTTTTTGTTTCAGTGTAAATCTGGAATCTGGGTCTGTCTCAATTCTGGAGCAAAATGGAACCCAACTCTTTGGACAAAAGAATCGTGCATCATTTTAGTTTGATGTTGCATCAGGTGTAAGTCCGGTGTGTCTTGATTCAAAAGTGTTCAGGGTCCATTGGACCCTATGGACACTTTGTAAGCCTACCTGGCTTTTGCACTTTCTAAGGATTTAAGTTTCTAACTTGTGGAGAGGTCTCTGTATTCACATGCATCCTAAACAGGAAAATTCAATCTCAAGCAGCAGCCAAATAAATTAACAGGATTCTGCCTAGCTGCAGGCAGACCTGCAGCTAGTGGTCCCGAGTTGTTGGCTATAGTGTAAATGCATTCTATATGCATACCCTGAATTTCATTCTATGATATACAATAACTCTTGGTGCATTTACATTGTAACCCGATGCTAAATTGCATTGTAGATCCAGACTCAGATCATGATGACATGTGAGAGTCCATGGAGGACAGGAGCCTCACACCACTTTGGTTTATTACTGAAAGGTATATAATCAACAAATGCCAAAGGGATCCATCCCTTGGATCTCCTAATAGCTGTTAAGCCTATCTATTAGTAAAGGTAAAACAGCTATGGTTATTAATACTGGTTAAACATTCACATTTTAAATACTGGAAGTATCCAAAAATTAGGGATCATAAATATGATAGCCATAAATAAATCCAATAAGAAATTCAAAAAAAACTTATATAGCCAGAGAATGGTTAGAATGTGGAACTTGTTGCCAACTGGAGTGGTTCAGGCGAATTGTATAGATGCACTTATGGGGAAGCTAGATAGTACATGAGGAGAAAGGAAGAGAATAATTTGATGATGGGGCCAGATAAAGTAAGGTGGAAGGAAACTCCAGTGGAGCATAAACACTGGCGTAGACCAGTTGGGCCGACTATCCTGATTCCGTGCTGTATACGTAATTCTATGTAAGAAGTCTGCCTAAGCAGTTAAGCACAGAACCCTGCCTCTTTTAAACAGCAGAGTTGTTTATTCACTCCGATGGTGCAAACTAGGTCGCTGAAATCCGACCTGCGGCTACTGGTCTTTGGTAGCTACAACCTTTGTCTCTTGCAGACACTTGCTTCTTTCCTCAGTACTTCTGCCCTCTGGGAAGAGTGTATCCTAATGCAAATACTTCAGCTCTAACTTATTTTTCAGTTGGCAACTCGTAAACGTAATTCAATCCAGTTAACTTCTAAAGCAAGAATTTGCAGCGAACTTTCATTCCGAACATTCAGTAAAATCGGTATTGAGCCATACATTTTCTCATCAAAATAACCGAGAATATTTCGCCTGTAACCATGGGGATGTGGAGTGTGCCGATGGTTGTGCATGCCTCTTCCCAATTTTTCAGTTTTCACTTGTAAAGGCGCATTTGTAAAGAGAATGTCTTTGGCATTTGAGTATTTAACTTGCACAAATCAAAAACGAAACGAATTCACCCCTGAGCTTTACAAGCCAGAGAATCAAATACCGAAAAACGTGTCAATGTTTAGGAGATCCAAGGGATGGATCCCTTTGGCATTTGTTGATTATATACCTTTCAGTAATAAACCAAAGTGGTGTGAGGCTCCTGTCCTCCATGGACTCTCACATGTCATCATGATCTGATTCTGGATCTACAATGCAATTTAGCATCGGGTTACAATGTAAATGCACCAAGAGTTATTGTATATCATAGAATGACCGTGATGTTCGTACTCCGTTAGAACTGGACAATCTAAAAGGATTGTTGAAGTACGGTTTTGTGAAGAGCAGACAGAATTATATCATGTTCGATTCATTATTTTACACCCTAAAAAAATCAAATAACGTACAGCACTAGTGTGTTTGAAAACGTGTCCGTTTAAAAAAAGATCAAAAAGGAAATGAACATTGTCAGCGAAATTGTCAAGGGCATTCAAATCAGTATTGTGTCTTAATGCTTATTCTAGTGAGTTTTGGTGAAAGACTGAAAAGCCGTGTTAATTTCATTCCAACAGCATTCACATGCGTATGTATATAGAGCTTTTATTGTGTTCTTGTAACCCTCGCAAAAAATGAAATAAGCAAAAAACAACATTGCACACTTTTTACTGTTTAAACAGCAGTTTTTTACACTTCCGACGCTTACAAATTATTCATCATATTTGAAGATTCCAAACAACGTCGGCGTAATTTGATAAGCGATATTTTTATATAATGCCATGAAAAAGAAAGAAAATAGGAAGTAAATGGGCAGTGCCAGTGCATGATTTAAAGGTGTTTTATTCTACCTGCTCTATAAGTACCTAACTCTGAACTCGGGGCTGCTAATATTTCGGTTTTTTTTCTGTACAAAGTGGTGTCATCAATACTATTTATACATTGTGCGTCCTTTAAATGAACCACCCACCCTTTACCATATTAACACTGCACTACGGAAGAAAGTCACAAATACAAAGCAATTTTATAAGACGAAATTCAAAAGTTGCATGAAGAAAGCGTATAAATTGCGGGTGGTTATGGCCGAGATTTTAACTACATTATTCCTTTTACAATAATCGGCGATTTTGTTTTCTGTCGAGCCATTTGATTCTGACAATGTCAATGAAGAAATACAATGTACTTATATACAAGAGCATTTTGGAGATTTAATCATGGCAATGGATTCATTCAGTAGAATTGAATACGGCAAAATAAAAGCTTCGGTAGAGGGCGAAATTAAGATATGTTTTATTTGCCCACTCCCCCTCCCAGAGCACTGAGAGGCTTGTAGATAGTACTTTTGTTTTAGCTCTGAATTGGTTGCATTGCCGAGTTGTTCATGATTTTTTTATTATTGTGTAACCTATGTAAGCAACAGGGACAAAGCCTGCACCTCCTCGCCGTTCTGTCGAATAGTGAATGATCTGTGTAACTAGCCACTGGAGTACGAATACCGTGCTATGCTCGAGTCAGTGTCAACGTTAACATTACCACGCTCTGATTCCATGTAATGTAGAAACCCCAGTGTTCTGGTGGATTTGAGTCTGTACCGCAGTGTTCAAGTCATTGACAGTGAAGTTCATGTTCATAAAGCTGCCGGTCGCTGTAGAAGGGGGCACGGCTTGCACGCTCGGATAGTTACAGCTGTAGTTGGCAGTAGTGGCTGCACCACTGTAGTTGGTATAGTTTGCATAAGTGCCATAAGCGTAAGGGCTGATGTTCATGTTATATGGTGAATTATAAGGTGAAGACTCCCCCAGACACGGCTTCCCATCTCTGACTAAAACTGGTACCGCGATTCTTCTCGGAGGCGGGAGGCCGACCATCTCCAGAGATTTGTCCTGGCGTTGCCTTTTACATTTGTACCTGCGATTTTGGAACCAGATTTTAACCTGGGTGGAGGTGAGCTTCAGTATGTTTGCCAAATGGTCCCTCTCGGGCGCAGAGAGGTACTTCTGCTGTTTAAACCGCCTCTCTAGTTCGTAGACCTGAGCCTGGGAGAAGAGAACTCTTGGTTTCCTTCTCCTTCGACGGGGTCGCTCGGCTTCATCAGATTTCTGACCCTCCTTCTCCACGTTAGCTTCCATCAGTCGGCATTCTAAGTTGCAAAGAAAGGTCATTAGTAAGAACCAAACCCTTATCCCTTTCCCCTGCACCTTTCTGCTTAAACCGTTTCTATCGTTGAATCAGCTTTCTCAAGGGTGAACCAACTCCGATCAATAATCGAACAAGGTAAAAGGTATGATCAATACATTGACATCTGTACGAAGTTTAATGAACACGAAGGTACAACGGCAGCACCATAATAGTTTTATGCTGCACAGCGCAACAGAAGGCCAGAAAAGCCCAGGAATTGGAGGTGCAGAGTTTCAACTTAAACTCGAGGTAATCTCTTTCAATGGGTTAAGTGTGAAGCGCTTCCCCGGTGTTTTGTATAACATATCACGACTGTTGCTCTCAATGATTTTCAGTTCTAAAATAAAACATTAGAACGCTGTAAATGTTGAAGTTCAACAAGGACATCAATACCAAATGGTTCGTTAACACAAGATCAGAGGAGGGTACTTGACAAGGTCAACACGAGCACGTTGAAAAATGAGAGGATATAAGGCAATCTAAATTGAACGATTTCTCCATTCAACTTTAGAATTTCCTGACATTCTGCGTAAAATGTTCTGTATGAAAAGACTTCAAGGTCACTGTTTAAGCGTAAACATCGTGACACACCAACGGGTTAGAGGTGAGGCTGGATGAATCTGATGGTGAAGTAAAGGACTGTAAAATGTGTAATTCGTATAGTCATGTTTTCAACTACTGTGTTCTGAGGAACATATAAACTGATTATTCAACCTCTTGGATAAATATATAAAAATGAACTCTGTTTAAAAACCTGGGAAATCTCTTGCCTTCCTAATGGGAAGTATATACCGACGATATATAAACAATACTCCAATACATTAATAAGAAAGCACAGTTACAATCTGTCAGTTTTAATTAGTGGAATATTAGCACAGTGAACTCGGGAACACCTCACTCAGATATTCCAATGCTTAGAACAAAAATAATTTAGCAAATCCAAACCTGGTAAGCTTAGTGTTACTTTTTAATAAAAAAACTGAGTGGAGGGCCACACAAAGCCCCGGAAAACGAAATGTTATTTTTTTCGCTCCTTTAGCACGAAGTTGCACGCTAACCAGCGATTAGGCCGGGAACAATTCACACTTTCAAAATGAATGATTGTGTCCTCGAATGTCTATTGTGTAGTACTTAAAAGCTGCAACTAACATAGAAACAAGAGCAATAATAACAATGAATATCTGAAATAATTAAAACAGCAAATTCAAAACTATTTAATATTTGGCATTCAAATCAGTGAATATATACTGATATGTATATCAATATATTTACATTAATTAGAAATTGGTCCTCCAATGTTTATTTTGTCCATAACAATACATCATTGAGAGTTATTTGAATGATGAATGAAAATCGAATTCATTTTTTGAAAAGGATGTTAATCGATATCTATCTGAAATGTGAAGATTTCCTCACTGTGCTTCAGAAATAAACACATGCAGTTTTTATGTAAATTTATTATATAGATTTATATTTCCACTGTGCAATGTTTCTGTTGTAAACTCTTATTTTAGTTAATTTGCCTGATTTAAATCTGATTTAACGTTTTCCAGTTATGAGTTACATTTTATTCAGACATTTTATTAGTTTGGACCTGGAGGTCTCACCCAGATCAGCGGCCAGACACTTACAGGTATATCATGCGAAACTAATAATTGTAGGCACGTATAAACATTGTACATGAAGTGAACGGGTTTCAAATATTTGTAAAAATCCTTTTTACCCTTAGATTTTCCCGTGGCACCGCTGCTTGTCTTTGCTTCTCTGCTGTCGATTTCCAAATAATTATTTGCGAATGAACTGCTTGAATAGTTGGGATGATTTTTGCAGGAATTCAGTTTGGGCAGAAGCTCATTGTATGTTGCCAGGGATTGCGTTTCACTGTAGTGCTGCTGTTTGGCCCGTGCTAGCATACACGAGGCAGGGGAGGGAGGCAAGTCAAGCCCCGCCGAGTCACCCAGAGACGCCATGTCAGGATGGTGCTGAAGATTTAAAATATCCTTCACTGAGAATGGGGTCGAAGTTGCTGCGCCGGCAAACATGTTCAGAACCAACTATTGCATCCAAAGTGACCTCAGAAGGCGACGTCTTAGAAAGGTTATAGTGAGAGATATAGTTGGTCATCGGAATAAGCTAAAACAAATAATTAATAATCATTCAATTTAGTTGTTGGGTGGCGTACCTTTCATCTGCCCTGCAGTTTGACTGGAATATCTGGCAGTGGGATGTGCTGGTGCTATCTGACATCAGTACACTGGGGTGGGGGCGGGGGATGGGGGGGTGGCGGCATTGGATCACTGAGGCCAGCGTATTATACAAACAGCTATTGGTCTAAGGCACTGTGTTCTGTGCATCGACAGCGAGGCGTTCGGCTGATACACCTAATATGGCCTAACACCAACACGATTCTTTTTCATATCAGTATTTCCTTTAAAATCCTTACAAAAATGAAAACTTTTTAACCAATGGAAAGTTTGATTTTTTTAAAAGTACAGAAAATAATATTAAACATATATTTGAGCCAAGTGTGTTTGTTCAGTTTCGGTGACCCAGTGTATGTAATCTCATGAAATAACAAGCAAACTGAAACTAATTTTTACAGAATACACTGCGATTATCGAGGTCTCCCCGAAAAAAGCAGACCACATTGATAAAAGTGCGTGTGTGTTTATGAGTGACTGTGTGTGTGCGTGAGTGTGTTTGTGATTGTGTGTGAACATGTGTCTGTGTGAGGGTGTGAATATGTGTGTGTATGAGAGTGAGCGAACATGTGTGTGAATACATGGTTGTGTGAGTATGAATGAATATGTGTGAGAGTGAACGTGTGTGTGTGAATGTGCTTGTGAGTGTGAATGTGTGTGTGTTTGTGAGTTTGTGTGCCTGTGAGTGAATATGAGTGTTTGTGTAAGTGTGAATATGTGTCTGTCTGTGAATGTGTGTTTGTGTGTGTGAGAGTTTGTGTGCCTGTGTGAGTGAATATGAGTGTGCCTCTGTCTGTGTGAATATGTGTTTGTGAGTGTGAATGTGTGAGTGAATTTGAGTGTTTGAGTGCGAATGTGTGTGAATGTGAGTGTGAATGTGTGTGTGCGTCTGTGTGTGTGCATCCGCGCCCTCATATTACTATAAACAACAAGTTGCTTTTTATTAGACAAGACTCCTTTCGAATAAAAGCTTGAAGAAATCAAACGGACTCGAAACATTAACTCTGTTTCTCTCTTCACAGACGCTGCCAGACCTGCTGAGCTTTTCCAATATTTTCTATTTTTATTTCAGACCCTTTTTGAACCCACGTTTTGCATCACCTATCGATTACTATCTTCTCTCTCTCTTACTCTCTTTAAACTTGGAGCTGTCCTGCACTGCGGGCTTTCTCTTTGTTGCTTCATTTTGAACGTGGAATACTTAGACTGACTAATTGAAGGAGGGCAAAAAATAATTCATTAAAGCTTAGCGCACAAATTCTTATGTATTTCCTGTGAATCTGACTTTTATAAAGCCTACTCTCGTAATTGAGGTCATTTACTTGGGTAAGCCCATTTTATGTTGAATAATAATATTTTGCAGAGAGTAATGTTTGAACAGGAGCCTATAGTACTGCAATTTGAACACCAACAATTTTTGTGAGCTTCTTACTTCTTACTTCTCCGGCCCAGGACCAACCGGGCAGGTGGATCATAAGCAATAGATATTTACTGGGACTTCCATACGGATGGGAATTACAATATTTAAATGTTGAATATTGAAAACAATTAAACCAACTCGTTTGCAACAGCGGAAAGGCCTGTCACCTTCAAATTCACTCGAGCACAAGCGATCTTTCTGCTGATTCCTCATGAAGTGGAGAACAGGATAACAACTAAACAATTGGACAAGGCTGGGCGGTCTGAGAATTCACCTGAAGTGTGAGATGGAATAGAACCCACCTCAGGAGACATGCTGAGAGCTGGAAACTGAGGGCCAGCAACAGCTTCAGACACGCCGAACCCTGATAAAGAGTTTGGATAAGGGACGATTAGGAGGACTGCAAACGTAAAGAGGAAACAGTGGACAGCGTGCTAACAGATAAACAAACAAACAAAAACCCACGACGTTGGATGGAACATAAACTGTCATTTTGACGTTGTTGGAATGTCCGCATTTAGTTATCCCATTGAATGTAACGAAACTGCACCTGGAAACAATTATAAATTATGAAATTATAAATAAATTATTTTTAAAAATCACTGCTCCGAGACAGACGTCTTGACTCAGCTGAGTAAGAAATGGATACCGCTATTTTTAATTAAGAGTGGCAAAGCAAAGAAAGCATTTTCATACAGCGGTCCTTACAATGAGAATTACAGCCCGGTGGACAGAATGACATGAGACAATCTACCAACAGCTTTATCCAAGGCATTTTCAGCTCAAGTTCGGTGCTTTTATTGATACCCTTCGGGAATCAATTCATATTCTAAAACTGAAAGTGGAATTTAGCCTCAGAATAATGACGCAAGAGAATACACAATACAACGTCTGGAATTGTGGAGAGTACATGAAGTTAACATTAATTCAATACAGTCCGTTGTACCTGTAAATAGTATAGTTGGAAAACTATAACACTTGAAAGTCCCAAAAGCTTTTCTCTTCCAGTTTATTGTTTATAAGACGTCTAGATGTTGCCTTTTGACACTAATTAATATTTTCTATATTTAATATTGTACTGGTTAAATAACATATTGAAGTGTAGCAAAAGTATTCCGTTACATGTACAAAACTGGAACAATTTCCTGATCGTCTATTTCATGGTGATTTGCAGTATCAATCACAAGGATACTGGATTTTACATTATTTAAATTGTAAAATTCTGTAAATTCAGAAAGAACAAAGATTCGTCTGAAGTTTAAAATCACTCATCACTGGTGTCACTGTAGCTGGGTCAAAGAACGGTTATTCCGTTACTTTCACACTCATATCCATTCGGAAATAGAAAAAAAGTATTGCATTTACATAGCACCTTTCATGTTTTCAGTCTGTAGCCAATTAAGTATTTTCAAAGTGTAGTCACTTTTGTAAGGTAGGAAAGACAGTAGCACACAGCAAGCTCCCACAAACAACAACGTGACAGTGATCAGATAAACAGCTTTTGTGATGTTGATTGAGGGATCAATTTTGGTCAGAACACTGGGGATAACCCACCACCCCCCGCCCTCCCCGCCCCGTCTTCGAAATGGTAACATGGGATTTTTTATATCTACCCGAGTTTAATATCTCATTGGAAAAACAGCCACCACACCCCCCCCCCCACGCCGAGAATGCAACAGCCTCTATACGGCAGTGGAGTGTCAGCCGAGATTTCCGTGCTCAAGTCTCTGAAGGGGGCCTTGAACACATAATCTTGTGACTTAGAAGTGACAGTGCTGCCCACTGAGCCACAGCTGACATTGTAACTAAGGTGGATAAACTATTCAGTACAGTCATGGCGATATTTCGGACGCAAAGCTGACCGAAGCTATGGGCGGAAATGAATTGCTTTCATCGTTGACCAGATGGATTCCCTCCATTTTAGACAGTTTTTTGCATTGATGTCTGGGAATCCCCGGCACATGCTCATTTTCAGCAATATGACCATCAGTGTAAGACAAATCCTTGATAAAGATGTGCACAATGTGAATTCCAGCATCCATTGTTATCATAATTCTGCCTGTAACTAAGTTAAAAAGTGTGAAGTTCATTACAGATCTTTATTAACACCCGATACTGCGAACTGCTATGATTTCCAAAAACAACGCCAACAATTGGCACATCTTAGACTATTCATTCGTGGACCCACGGCAGACAGCAACAAACGTACGAACAATGCTTGACACAATCAGAGGATTTCCAAGATTGACAAAGTTGGTTAAAACAGCACGTTGAATTCCGTCTTTTTTAGCCATTATTTTGATTATTAACTGAAGAAACTAGGAAATATCAATTTCCGTCAGACTGCATGGTGAGCGTTAGCGGTATTGTCCCTGTTCGCAAAGCCGTAATTTTCACAACCAAGAATAAGTGCTAATCGCATCTCGTTTCAGCATTTGATTATAAAAAGATGTATTAGATGTGGTTGACCGGTGGGGCTTTAAGAGCATAGTCAGAAACAAAGTATGGCATTTATTGTTCGAAATCTATCTCTGATATGTTATGGTTATGCAGAAATCCAACGTATGACCCCCACAAGGCGATTTGGGGATGTGGGGGGAGGATGAGCACTTTTTCCCTAACACTTGCTGAAGAATCATATGTCATAGAAATTGCAGCAGGGAAGGGAGTCATTGAACCCATTGTATTGGTGCTAATTATTCAACTGAAGCTAATTAATTTCATTTCCCCGCTCTTTCCCAGTATCCTCTTATTTCCTTCCCTTTCAAGATTAAATTCCATTCTAATTTTGTCAACCTTGGCCCCCTGGTCGCACTCCCACCTCTGAAACAAAACGTTGTTGGCTCAAGTCCCACTGCAGAAATTTAAAGGCATACTCGCGGCTGCACTGTTAAAGTTGCCATCTTTCCCACCGGGAATTAAAGCGAGGCCACATCTGTTCTCCCGCCTGACTGTAAAAGATCTCACAACACTGGTTCAAGAAGAGCAGGAGAGTTCAGTTCCCCCCTCCCCTCCCCCGCCACCCCCAAGTTTTAAACAAAGTTTATCCGTCAACAAACATAAATAAAAACGAATGATATACTCATCTCTTTATTACTTGTGGGATCATGCTGTGCAGAAATTGGATAATGTTTCCTACGTTATAACTTCATTGTCTGTAAAGCGCTTTGTGAGATCCCGGGACCATGAAAAGCTCTATCTAAATGTCCTTTACTTTTTACTACTCAAACTCCTTTTAAATGTAGTCTCACACTCAATGACTACTAGTGCTTAAGCATTTCATGCTCCAGTAAGTTTTTACGAACAAGATGTCCTGCATCTTCTCCCTTCATTATTCCGGTGATAACTGTAAATGGATGCATCATCAATACCTATTTACCACACGTGAATTCCCATTCATCATCCTTTCAAGCACTTTGAATTTTGAAGGTTTTTGCTAGCCCATTCCTTAAACTGACCAGTAAGAAGACCCAATTTTCTGTCTTTTCAGTATATAACCTGTTCTTTCCTGGTTTAATTTTAGTAAATCTTCATTGGGCCCTCTTTGTGTCTGCAATACCATTCCCATAACGGTCGGGTGGAACTGCGCTCAATATTTCAGCTGTTGTCGACCAACGTCTTGTGCCAATTCAACGTCACTTTCTTGCCTTTATATTTAGCATCATCTGTACACCAAAAAACACGAATGTAACATTACTTTGAATTATCTGTGCTTTGCTGCGTTGCAAAAAAATACAGCAGATGTATAATGTTTTATTTACAAAGCAATATTTATGGAGAAAAATAGGGAGCAAAGCTCGTTTGAAAGAATAAATGATTATTCCAGATATCTGCATTCTGCGGACATTCCGGCATATACTAGCAAGCCTGAACACCGGTAGAACCATGTTCAACATTCTGACGTTCGCGTTCAGGTAAATCGAGATTCGGTATTTTAAGTATTTTCTGCTAGGAACTGATGGAGAGCTACATCCTCTGACAGGTTAGTATTGCACATGTTTTTTTTTAGTTCTGCACTTTAAACCGAGACTAAAGCCTTGGCATTTATTTAAACCAACCTAAGTTTATCTGTGATCAGCCTGCATTGCTTTTATTGTAAGCATTGTAAATATTTTCTAATGTCCTGGAGCCAATGTATAGTTCTACCTGCCAAACAATGCACTTGGGTTGTCTTAAAGGTGGCAGTTAATTAACATGTGTTATAAAGGTATATATGTGGGAAACAAGATGCGCACTTCACAAAAAGAATTGCTTTCTCGGACGTGCGGGGTTTAATGGGGTTGATGACACAGGCTGTGCTGCAATTTTGGCAGCCCTGTATCCCTGCCCCAGTGATTGGCTTTGTTTTTTTCTGAGACTTTCTCGTTTGGAGCGTCCCTCATAAGAAGAAAAAAAACGAAATCCCACAAGATACCTGAAAAGTTGAGGATCACAAGTCATTTCCAATCTTGTTGATCACAAGATGGCGCAGATACAAATCCAAAAAAAAAAGTCGACTGAAAAGCTTTTAGGCGGTATAGTTAGAAAACTTCCCGTGAGTTCCACACCAGATTAACTCCCATCACCTTCATTAACACTCAAAGTGTGATGCTCGGACGGATCCGCTTGAACAGATTTCCGTACACTCCCATTGGGGTGAGAAACCCTGCCCTCGCCAGTTTTTCTGGATTCCACGGGTAACATAATGAGAAACAGCCTCTGTCAGCAAGCTGAGTATGAATATGCGACACGACCGTTATTTTAACGAACATACTGAGTCAATTAAAAACAAAAAACTGTGGATGTTGGAAATCCAAAACAAAAACAGAATTACCTGGAAAAACTCAGCAGGTCTGGCAGCATCGGCGGAGAAGAAAAGAGTTGACGTTTCGAGTCCTCATGACCCTTCCGCCGATGCTGCCAGACCTGCTGAGTTTTTCCAGGTAATTCTGTTTTTGTACTGGGTCAATTGACTGGGTTAGAGTTTCCTTGGTGCATATTCGGTTCTAAGATTAATCATAGAATTGTCATCAGACATGAAGAGACAATAATCTTTCCCCACCATATTCTAGATCCTAATTTCCTCACAATCTAGATGGCCCATTTGGTAACACGCGTCGCATTCAGCAATATCACTGAGATATCTCACGTTGTCACGAGGAGTCATTCGTTGCTTTATTGAATGGCTACGCCTCTTCGGCGCATCGTGTGGTTGTCTGCAAGATCAATTCAGAGATGGGGGAGTCCCGCCCGATTGTTTGTCCCTCTTCCGCGGCTAAGTTCGCTGCCGGACGTCCCTGGAGAGGGACCACGCGGTGTCTGCTGACACTCCCGAGGCCTTCCGTGCTCGGTGGGCACCGCGGGGACTGGGGTGTTTTGTTGACCTTTAATCACATTTTGATTTAAAGTTTGTAAGGTTCCTTTAAAATTTGTCCTTGGTTTTACAGCTGTGCCTGATTTATCCCAATTTTGGTGATTTGGTTTTCATTTAAAAGATTATCAATTCAGCTGGTCCATCTCCCCTGATGTTGCACCAGGGAGACAAAACCAAGGTCGTTTTGTAAGCAGTTGCCATTGTACATGTGCGTATGTGAATTTAGAATGAAAGGAACCGACATAAAAAGCCCAGGCAAAATGACATGATCAATAGAGGCCCTGTCCCGTTCGTAAGAATTGGCGGATTGGGAATGAAATCAAGTACACGAATTTAGAGTGGTAAATCTCGGGAATTGAGTGCGCAATCAGCAAACTTCGAGTAATTCAATCTCAGTAACTGGAAAATGGCATTAGATCAGAATGTGTCCCAGAAATTCGCATGAGATCGAGAGCACACTAGCAAGAGGTTATCTCTTACTTGATAAAACGTGTGTACAACTCAAGAACAGCAGTAACTAATCACTGGAGAACCGCTAATAGAATACACGTCATGAATATTAGGAAGTAAGAGCTGTCATACAGGACTGTTAGCAGAAGCTATGCAATGGTAGAAAGTCAAAGGGCTGCAACGCAACATTTCCTAAAGGATTAGGAATGGCTAAGTTCAATGATTATATTCGCAATATTGCACTGTAGTGAGCCTCGCCAGTGCACGGATAACCTCGTATCGCCTCCACTTTAATATAAATTGCACTGTTTTATAAATATCTTCGAGAGTAATCCCATATTACGTTTTTCAATAAGAGTGTCATTAAACAGGGCGAGATAACACTGGTGCCTGGGACAATGATAAGAGAGAATTATCAGCAGATGGGAAATGTATGTATCGATGAGCTCAACTGCAGGGAGGGGAGATATAAATAATGTCTTAATTGACATGCGCCGGGGTTCACTTTCTCAGACATCACCTGAGTCACTGGAATAGGCTGCAGATTGGTAATTAACTCCCAGGAATCAATAATCTTTTGTCTGTTCTTCAAGGGTGCTCCTTAAATAACCTAATTGACACGAAACAAAGGGAGGTCATTAGTTCCTCTGGACTGTGGCTCGGATACACTTCGAGAGGCTCAAACCCTCATTGCAGGCCCGAGTCCACAACTTCGGAAATGATCGAAAGAGGAGGTTGGGGAAACTAGAGGAATTTGCTTGGACCCAAGTGTAAGACAAGTTTTTAATCTTATTTTCAGGAAGTGTCTTTGAAATTATTTTACTGTTTCTCTGCAGCAGGCGCGTACTCAAGTAATTGATAGCGGGGCCATAATCCTTTCTGTCAGTGTGTGACTGCTGAGGAGATTAAAGATACAACTGGAACAAAAGTACCTCTACTGTTCTACCTCCCATTAGAAACCGGGCCATTTAAAAATATTTCCCTTTGAAAGAGCAGCAATGAGCGAGATGGCCACGAAACACAATAAAAAGAAAAAAACTCCTGGAGAATCCTGATCATTTTAAATCACAAACTCAGCATAAATGCATAATCTACGCCTTCTATTTCTCATGTTTTTGTAAGTAGTGTTAAACAGTGAGGCTATGCATAGTGAGATCGAACGGATTCGTTGGATAGTTATAATCATATCTGATAAGATTCTCTTATCATGTGAAGTACTGACTTCCGTTTCGATTAAAATTCCTCAGTTAAAATTAATGGTGGTGTCATGATAGCTCCTGACAGAGTGCACCAGGCTTCCTGTAATAGCTGTGTCCGTGCTGACAGTTTTTAGACAGTTATTGGTGTCCCGTATTGAATCTTGTCAATGTAAACCGAGACACGCAAAACTCACCGAACAAGAACGAACGTTCGCGCGCACACACAACACACTTGATATAAATAGCATAACGGTAACTTGGATTTTAGGCGCTCCAACGCTTATTTACTATTTGCTCTCGTTTCCGTTTTATTCTTTCTAGAAAATGCGTTTCTATCATATTTGCACATACCGACATCCATAAGTGTGTTCTTCGCATTAGTTTTAAATCACTTGCATGTTTTCCTTGTAACTTAAAAAATAAGATCCAAAATGCGCTGTATTACTTGCTCATGTACAATATCCGTTTTTACACGTGGCATTTATTTGCGTTCCGGTCTTTTACCGTTTATATTGCCAGGCGCCGTAGCTGACGACAGTAGTAGACTTAAGCCGCTTCCCAAAAATCAATCCATTTTGGTGTGTTAGTTTCTAGCTAGTTAGAGTTGAGATTATTTTATCACTCCATTTTTTTTCAGTGAAGACCGTGATACAGTATTCTGAGGAGAAATGTCGATACTAAAATACTCGGGTTTTTAAAGAAATCGTTCATGGGATTTTTACATAAATGGATTATTTGTGATAGCGCGTTTGACTCAAAACTTGCGTGGGTTGAAACAGGAAATTTTAGTAAATATTTTATGCCAAGATTTTAAAAATGTTGTGTCCAAATTGTACCACAGCCTGTCTCCTAAACAGCACAGATTCCAACCCCAGGGAAGAAAACAATGACTTCAGAGACTGACATTATTCAAAACAAATGCACCATTTTTTATTGCTGTTTTCAACGTTCAGTGGCAGCCAAACAGTATTGTGTTTATAGTGTTCACCTATTACAGCCAGGAGATGGGAGTCCAGTGTTTGAGCGTGTGATAAATATAAGCTGGCACTTTCAAGACTACTGTATCAACAACTGAGCTGCTTTGGAGCAATAATTGTTGAGAAAGCAAACACATGTTGAAGTGTTATTGCGCTGCTTTTTGTCAAACTGATTGATGCCCTTCCCATTAAGTACGACGGAGTTGGTCCATTTCCGGGTCATTCGCACTATGGCCGCTTCCCAGGGAAACGAGTATGGTCTGTAGGAAATATTGCTGCAAGCAAATTGTGATTTTGACCCGTTCATAATGTGCTAATGGGGTTCACACAGCAATATACAGCTAGGCTTAAATGCTTCGGTAATTCAAGCTGGTAAAAATAACACCGGTGTCAAATGAAAATCATTCTGAGATGTGGAGAAAAAAAATGACAAACGATTTGATTTTAGCTAAAATCTGGTCTGCCAAATCTTCAAATTATCGCAATTGAAATATGGTAAGCGCTAAACTGGAGGATATCGGCTACTCAAGAGTAAATGCAAGATAACATTGCAGTCCAGGGTTCAGTTAAATTCATAAACACGGAACTGAAGTAGGAGCAATTTATTTGCTTAATGAGAACTGCAAGACTGCGTTAAGGAACACCCAATAATTCCCAACAGGCTGCCTGAGATAAACTCTTACTCCTCGAAATAAAGAACACATAACGTCTATGTTTTGAGAGGTGCAATCTTACTAGCTCATTTGTTATATAAAAAAAAATCTTGCCTCTATTTGCGCGTTGCAGGCTCGATAGAATAGTGGTTATGCTACTGGTAGTCATGAGTTCTTCGCCACGTCTTTATAGTTTGTGAATTGAATTCAGCTAATTAAATTAATCGTGATTAACAAACTAATCTCGGCAATGATAAGCATGAAACTGTCGGATTGTAGTTTTTAAAAAAAGTCAACTGGTTCACTCATGCTCTTCATCGACCTGCCGTCCTTGACTGGCCTGGCCTATAAGTGACTCCAGACCCACAACAATATGCTTGACTCTACTGCCCTGTGAAATGACCTAGCAAACCACTAAGGCGGCTGACCCCTTCTGAAGGGATGGACAATAAATGTTGGCCTTTCCAGTGTCTCCATAATCCCGCTAGGTCTCCCGTAGCATTGCTCGTAGGAAATTAACTGCCATATTTATAATAATGACAGGAAATTACACCGTGTAATGCATTCTGCAGCGCTGCTTATTGTGACGTTAATCTTTCAGACAAAAGCAAAATCGAATTGCTATTTAACACTAATTGCCAATTGGTTAATTGGTGCTGCAGAGGTAAACCTGCAGTTTAGATGTTTGTAAATTCTCATCAACATTACAGAAGAAAACAATTTCTTTCTCATTATTTTGTTCCATTAACATAATGGCGTAAGATCTTAGAAATGAGTAATTTGATGTCCATTGTATCAATATTGATATTTGCCTTTTAAATTCCTTTCCCTCTCATTTGTGCAACAACTTTAAAACATGAGCAAAGCCTACCAGGAGCATCTTAGGGCCGGAGGCCTATGAATCCTCTTTGATTCACCAAGAAGTAAACAGCAACCAATGAGCTTTCTAGAAAAGACACTAAATGGAGATGTGGCTATAATTAGGTGAAAAGCGACACAATTATGCAGATGAATACATTAAACGCAGATTAATAATTGATATGGAAGTATAACACGAAAGTATCATTGTTTTCACATTATTTTAAATGAAACAATCGGTAAAAGATGCTCAAGCAGAGTCAACACATCATCTCGATCCTAATCTCGTTATAGTTTTCAGTCAATCCGAGGTAAATCTTTAATCAGTAATAATCTGCTAATTTTAAGTAAATGCTGTTGATTAGATGTAACTAAGATGAAAATGGTTACAATAAAATCTCATCGGAAGGTTCAATGATATAACTCGATTATTTGAAAAATATAGACCGCATTAATAATTCAGAATATTTTCTTTTAAAAATCAGGTTAACGAAAAAACAGGATATCTCAGATAAGGTTGTCTATTATAAAAAGCGCCATCCATTTATACTAATATTTACCAGCGTTGTTTAAAACATTTGCAGCTCATTACACGCATCAGGGCAGCAGCTACTAACTTTGGCCGACTCTACAATATGGGATAACACCAAGCTGACCCTTAGGCTTAAGCTGATGGTTTATAAGACCCGTGTTCTCAGCACCTTGCTGTATGATGTGAAACAGGGGTGAGTTGTAGCTGCCAGACTCCATGCAAGCTCAATACTTTCCATCTTCACTGTCTGTGGCGTATTATGGGTATATCCTGGCAGATGTGGTAGGGCTCCCAAATGTGTTGGCACTAATCAGACATATCTGCAGGATGGGAGATGGCCGCCGACTCAAGGGCCTTCTGTATGGTAAGGGAGCTGCAGCCAGATGGTCAGTGTGGCGCCCAAGGCTCCAACTCAAAGATGCTTGCAAAGGTGACATGATGGTCTTAAACATTAACTATTGCATCTGAAAGTCACTAGCTAGCGAGGGGAAATGGTGACACCTCCTGTGTCCTGGCGTGCACAATTACCATTGGCCACAGCACCTTGGCAACAGGCACCAATACTGAAAGAAACGAACCCACAAGTCAGTTGGCAGCATCATGTTGTGGCGGAAACTGCCTCTGGAGGATTGGCCTTCATAACCATCGCAAAGGTGCATCAAATGAAGCACCCCATCTAAATGCTGAGTGTCCATTCTATCTCGTCGATGGAAGGATGCCAACACAATATTTAAAACTATAGAATAAGACTAACCCGTTTTTTGTGAAAGTTGGTTAATTTTCACTGACAGCGAGCATACTTCATCCAAACGATACACGATGCTATCTTTATTGAAAAATAATAGTTGAGAAACGATCATTGCAAGAGGATGAGAATGTAAATTTCATTGAAATACTGAAAAACAATAGCGTTCCAAAAATTACACATTAACGCTGCTCTGTACAATGTAGAACAGCACCGTTTTATGAATTGTAGAAAAACAACGTTCTACAAGTAGTAATGCACTATGGCTGGATTTTATTTAAATTTTTGCCAAAAACTCGGATTTAGGTGAACTACATTTTCTCCTGCTTCTCATTTGATTCCAGTAATTAAGCAGATTAGCAATAAAATAAATTAGCAATTTGTTTTACTGGGTAGTCCCATCGGTACTTGGCTATCTATGTATGGCTTTTTATTTGTAGCTCTTTGAAAAAAAAATGACAGTCTTTTGTTTAAATTTCCTGTGCTGCGCTGAGTATCAGCCCCAGCCTCTGAAATCTGTCTTGGTATTTTATCTCATCCATTTCACTGTCCCTAACAGCAACAAAGAGAGACGCCACACGCATTAGGACCCAGACTGCTGGCTTTCCGCACTCTTCACCCCATGCCAATCACTTAGCTAAAAACCGCACTCTCCCAAACTCTGCAAAGAGTTTGAAAACAGAACGACCTGATTAAAACACTCAGAAGGCGAGGCCCCTGTTAAATACATTACCCAGGAGGTCAAACATATGATGGGTGATTGTCTTCTGTACAACTACTGGTTGATTAATTTCTCAGTAACTGTTCGTTGATTTATTTATCTTTCGGCTTTTCGGATTGGTTTACAGGAATCATTTGGATTGTCGAAAGGATGTTTAATCTTTAATGCATATGTAGTATAAATCCGCGCATCCTAAACATTAGAATATGAACATCGAAAGAGGATTTTTTAAAAGCGCTTGACAATTGTTCATTTGGTGTTTATAAAAGGGATTTGCTACCTTCAACAAAAAACTTTTCAATAGCTGGCTCGACAAATATCTATTGAACTGCCCGCAGCCAAGCCAATGAAATGCTTCAACTTAGAATGTTCTTGGCGACCTGTGTAGCGTGTACTCCGTGTAATAATATTAATGAGTTGCAACACTCGGAGCATACTGTCTCTATAAACAGTTTCTCTTTTTATGCGTTCCGTATCTTATGGGATCACAGAACCTGTAACTTAAAACTTTCCAAAGACAGCTCCACCCAATTCCTTTTAATCATACAAAGAGCTTTTTCTTTGTCTCAGTATATAGGTTGCTATGTAATACAATACATTTGGTCGCAAGAAACGGGGACATATTCTGCATTATCAGCAATTGGTTACGACTCATCTTTTCGTACCTACAATGTTGCACCGTAAACTGTAAAGGACCAGGATGTGAAAGGAATCGAAAAAAAAAACAATTTCTATTGAAAAATTCGTATGTTGAAACCAGTTGCGTACACGAAGCTTTTTGTGTTTTCATTCGCTCTTCATTTTAAACCGAAAATACTGATTTTAAAATAAAATCTGAAGTCCAATAGCCGAGAATTCGAACAGCAAAATAAGAGGGCGGTAGGAAATTCGAAATAAGAATTCCTGATTTTTGCAGTAATTAAACATTAATGGATTGCTGAAAATAAACGGGGATAATAACGAGTCGATGTTGGACAGGGATGCAAGGCATCCATCCGGACGGAACATATTTACAATCTTTCACTTGTCGTTATTGAACCATGTACCGTGGACACACACTCGGGGAGGGGTTAAGACTCCGTAGACTGGTTTAAATTGGCGATAAATAACTATTCCGAAAGGTATATGAATATGAGGCAATTTCATTTTCAGGATATGTTTTTCGAAAAGTAACATTCGTTACAGAGAGTAATTCATTTCCGCGCCGCTCTTTTAAAATACACTCAGGCGATGAAATAACACGCAAGTGGTTTTCAGTACAAATTTAATTCTCATTTTGGAATTAATCTCAGAATTGCGCTGATATCATCTTGCTATTGGGATATATCTATAACTTAATGACGGTTTATGCTTCCCAGCGTTGCTAACGTGTGAGAGCAAGGAGGCTGTAAATCTCCCAATCTCAGGAAGGAATCCCAACCAACGAATTTTCTGGAGCTTTATTGTAGTCAATAGAGGTATATTGTAAGTATTTAACTATTTCGAGCTTGAAACTTAATTAAAATTCCGTGTCTTTTTTTTACTTGACTGTCAGTTTTTATATATATATATATACACACACAAGAGAAGGACACAACGCGGGTTGATGCAACGGAAAAGATACGCTGAACTTTAGTGATGTTACAAACACAAAAAGCTATTTCACTTAGATGTTCGGGATCAATCGGCTTACTAGCTTCATTGTATGTGCAGTTCTTTGAGGTTTTGTAGAACCTCGACGTCAGAGGCCAGCGTACGTACATAAGATCAGATATGGTATGGGACCAACACCGAAAAGGCAGATTTGTCGTAATTAAGAATGAATCTCAATTGAGTAATACTGGACCTATTCCTCAATAGGTGTCTGATGACAGTTGAGATTTGACTGATTATTGATGTCAGATTATCACAACGAAATACGGATATTTATGGAAGCAGTAAAAAAAATCCTCAAACTTATGATTTTTTTCCGTATGGCAGAATGATCGTTATTATAGGTTTATGAATCAGGCTCTGAATACCAAACATTTGATATAAATGAAATATAATTTTACTAATCACGTATAAAGCACAACGAAGGAGGATGTAAATGTAACAACGGAGGAGAACGCTTTGTGATTGTCCTATTAACAAATGGGCCTGCCTAAAGTTGTTTATTTACTTTGTGTATGAAACAATAGACCTTAGAACTACAAATTTAATTTCTAATATTTCCGATTCTTTTATTGTATAACATTATTTTGGTGAAAGGTGGTCGATTTAGTGCAGCTACTGTGAACTTCTATTGATGAGATATTTGTGATATATAACGACTTTGTCTAGGTGATTGAATCTATTTTGAGAGGGTATTACTTTTGACTGGATTTCTCTAATATATATTTGTGACCATTTTCCCGTTAACGTGATACTAATATTGTGATCATGATAGTTGGTGTGTTTCATGGAAATGCATGAAACATTGTTTCTTTCACTTGCTGCACTTCGGAGGTTTCCAGCTATTTCTTCACGAACTTTGTGCCCATTGCCGAAGTTTAAAGTGACTCACTGGAATGCTGCAAATGTGGAAATATGAAAAATGCACCAATGTGTTGTGTAGTTTTTTAGCGCACAAGATTAATGTAATGCTCACTCTGGATATCTATATTTATCTTAGTCGATTATCTTAAATCTGTTAACAACTCAATGAAAATAGATTTCTTATTATTTACATTTGTCAAAACCTCCAATTAATTTGGACACTTAATAAGAAAAAAACTCAGCCTCTCTAGTATCAGCACATAAATTAAGTCCCTGGTTGCTGATATAATTTTGAGAAATCTCTTCTGAAGCCTCTCCAAGGCTTTGACATCCTTCCTACAGTGTGGTACCCAGATTTGGACACAATACTCCAGCTGAGGACTAACCAGTGATTTATAAAATCTAGTGTGTACTGTTTCAATGTTTAATATATAAACAATTCAACGCATAGTTTTTATAAAACCTAATATATGTTCATTTACAGTATAAAATGGATAGTTTTACTGTTTTTTAGTTTTATAGCTTTAATTTATGGTTTAGACAGATTCAACTTTTAGTGCATGCATCTTAATGCATACTCAGTATTTTTTGCAGGGCAAAAGAAATAATAACCATGTATTCATAAACCAACATTCACACCGTCAAGTTGTGCCTAAGAGCTTTCACAGCCTATGAAGTACTGTTGAATTGTAGTCACTGTTGTAGTGTAGAAATGCAGTAATCTATGTGTACACAGCAAGGACCCACAAACAACAATGTGATAATGACCAGATTTTTTAACATCACAGAGAAGGCAGAGGGGTCCTCAGATTAACATCTCACTCAAAAGATGACAGCTCTGACAATGTGGCACTCCGTTAGTACTAGATGGATGTGTAAAACTGGATAATGTGCTCAAGTCTCTGGAGTGAGTCTTAAAATCTACAATCTTTTGACTCAAGCAGGAATGTTACCCACTGTACCACAGCTGGTCATTTTTGTCCTGGTTTACTTTGCCCTCTTAGGCAGGTTCAATTGACCTTTAATTAACACCACCAAAGTACATGTTTGAAACCTTGTGGCCCTAAAGGAGTGCACCATGTTACTCAGAGGCACTCCTCACCAGCAGAAAAATACATTATTAATTATAGTCACTGTGATATAGTATATCTTTAAGGTTTTCTTGTGCAAGACCACTTGAAATTCTCTGGTGCATTACACAATTTGTAGGCTCTTTCTCTGAAAGAAGAGAATGGGAGCCCAAGAGATTAAAGGGACAGTGGCCATGTTAATAAAGGAACAGAAAGCAGATAGTAGTGGTGAGTGGTTGTTTTTCAGGCTGCCAGGAATTGCAGTGGTGCCCACCCCCCCACCCCCCCCACCATCTCCCCCAGGTTTGGTGTTGAGACAGTGCACTTTTTGATTTATATTAATGACCTGTACTTGGGTATATATGGAATATTTTCAAAGTTTGCAGATAACACAGAACTCAATAATATAGTAAATATTGAGGACAATAGTAATAGACTCCAGAAATACATAAATTGATAGCTTGAATTTAAGGTAGGGAAGTGTGAAACAATACTTAATGGTAGGAAGAGTGAAAAAACAGAGTGAAAACAGGATAAATGAAGAGAGACATCCTAAACTAAATGTTACAGTTTTAAAGGTGATGCAGGAACAGAGACACCTGGTGTATATGAACACAAGTCCTTAAGTGGCAGGACAAGTTGAGAAGGTTGCTAAAAATGCATACAGAACCCTTGGCTTATAAATAGAAACATGTATGTGAAATCTTTAAACAACATTGGTTAGACCCCAGCAGGATTATCGTGGCCAATTCTGGGCACAACACTTAGGGAGGATGTGCTAGAGAGGGTGCAGAGGAAATTTACTTGGATGGTGTCAGGGATGAATAACTTTAGTTAAATGGAGTAGGGTTCCCCCTTACAGCTGATAAGGTTAAGGGGATGTTTGAATTGTTCAAAATTATAAACAATTTTGATAGACCAACTAAGGAGAAACTGTTCCCGGTGATAGATGGGTCAATAATCAGAGGACACAGATTAAAGAAATTGGCAAAATAGCCTGAGGCAGTGTGAGGGGAAAAAGCATATTCAGCAATTTATGTTCTGGAATGCACTGCCTGAAACAGTAGCAGGAACAGATTCAGTACTCTCTTTCAAAAGAGAAATAGATAAGTACTTGAAGGGGTAAATTGACATGGCTAAAAGGAAGGGGGAAACTGACATGGTGAAACTGGCAGGGCTGTGGGGAAGGTGGAAACTGGCAGGGCTGTGGGGCAAGAGCAGAGGGTATTGAACTAATTGGATAGGTCTTTCAAATAGTGGACTGATGGACCGAAAGGTCTTCTATATTCTTATCATTCTATAATTCTAGGAATTCATATTAATACTTGTTTTTTTCAATTACCTTTAAAGTTCCTGCATTGTCTTCAAATTTCCTTAATTATGTTGACTTCCAACAATCTAATTTTTTGCCTACAATTGAAGGTTGCTGCAGTACAAAATTCATTACCCATACACAAAAAGATTTTAGTATAATATGTGGCCCATAACATCATGTAATAAGTAATTGTTTTATATATGTGAGATATAGAACTTATTCCAGATACCCAAGGACCCAACCAATGCTATTTCTCTAAGACCCATTAGGAATTGCATGTGTTAATAATGGAGCTTGTTGTTTACTGGCAGGAATAATAATAATAATAAATATGGCATTATTCTTGTCTCCAAATGGTTAAATAAATAGACTCTTCTGTTGTTCACAGCAAACTCACTAAATCAACAAAAATCTGATTAGAACAAGCATAACATTAAAATGTAATAGCCAAACTCTCTGTGTGCACAACCACTTGCTAACTGATGATATCTCACACTTCATAACAATAATTTCTGCTAAGCATCTGGGAACATTACCTCATTAAAATGCCACCATACTGAATCAAACTGCAGGGCTAAAACTGATTTATTTTACATTTCTATCAAAATAATGTCTACCTCAATTGTACAAATATAACTTTTTTTTATTTGGTAATGAGATGGGGGTGTCACTGGCTAGGCCAGCATTCATTGCCAATTCCTAATTGCCCTTGAGAACTAAGTGGCTTGCTAGGCCATTTCAAAGGACATTTAAGAGTCAACCACATTGCTGTGGGAGTCACATGCAGACCAGACTAGGTAAGGACAGCAGATATCCCTCCCTAAAGGACATTAGTGAATCAGATGAGTTTTTACAACTATGGTTTCATGGTTGTTATTAGACTTGTAATTGCAGATTTTTTTTTTTTACTGAATTCAAATTTCACCATCTGCCATAGGGGGATTCAAACCCAGATCATTACCCTGGATCTCTGGAATACTAGTCCAGTGACAATACTACTATGTCACCACCTCTTCCAAATGGTTCATAAGAAGCTGAATATCTTGTTTGTGAACTGTGCAGCCTGCTTTCATGGTGGAATAAGGACTAGGTTTGGTGTCCCTGGTTCAGATTGACCTTAGACCTCCAAGCATCAGGCCTGCACCCAATTCATGTGCTTAGCTGGAATATTTTCTGTAGTGGTACTTAAAGACAGCCAATCTTGCATCATGTCCCAGGAGTAGTGTTGTAAAAGTAGGTCCATTTGCACTCTGGACTTCAGAAACTGTATGGCTTCTTACTCCAATGGTTCCCTGTTGAGTTTTAAATTAGTCAGTAGCCCAGCCAAACTTTCAGTGCATGTGTAGGTAACTGTATCATACATGGCTTATTATGGTACTAAATATTGAAGTACTCCCTCCTCTCCCCTATGCCCCAATGCAAGCTTCTGGCATTGTGCTAGTCTAACTTTAGGAGAATCATTGCTCTGTCCAGTCAAGTCATTACATACATTCCACAATGTAGTGCAGACACATGGAGGGCTGAGGGGAAGGGTTTATTTGGTTTCTATGTAAATTGAAGTTCTATGAACATCCAAAGGCTGATTTGATATTTCACCACACTTGGTGACCATAAACCACCCTAAAACTTAAGTGGTCCTTAAACCACCCCAACACCTGACATACATAATCTGTCCATTTTCACTGAAGCCTAAGAAGCATGTTAGCATGCAAGGAGAAACCTAGCATTTGAAACCTTAGCACTTTTGTACCATACTCCGCTGTCCACTATTTTAGTGGAAACCGATTTACAATGGACGGATTAACACCGACCCCCCCCCCCGTCCCCACCCGCGCTGTTACAAGCCTATGTGCTTTGTTTGCCCCGAATATCGCCAACACTGATTTCTAGACAGATAAAGGTTACACCTTAATTTACAGAAATTACACGCATTTACATTAATTTATTCAGCGCTGAGACTGAAGTATTGCTGGAATTTCTGGCGTTCAGAGGCCGTCCTAATCCATAAATATTGTACACAGATCATACAACTTTGATTCATTTCAAGAATGTACCGATACTTTCGCTACAGTTGGATAATAGTGTTATTTTGTTATAGTATATGGTTCGGATATTGCCACTATGTTCCCGATAAAGGAATGACATAACTAAACAAATGTTTTGCTACAACATTCTGATGAAGGGTCATCGCTGGCCTGAAATGTTAACTCCGTTTTTCTCCACAGATGCTAGCTGATCTGCTGAATGTTTCTAGCATTTTCTGTTTTTATTGTAATGATTTTACTAGCTGTTGTATCCTGCAGGTGGGACAAATTTAAAATCAAGACAAAGGAGCAGCATTCTTGTGTTTATAAACGTGCATCATATCATGGTCAATGACTTAAAAGCGTCTTAAATCTCCGACATGAAATACATCTATGTGGTCTTTATTAACTTAAATCAATTTCGATTAAAGGGTGGGATGAGAGGAATTTAGGTGAAATTTGTGCAGTAAAAAAAATCATTTTACCTGTGCTTATCGGGTTAAAATTCCAGATATAAACACAACTGGGGAATGGTAGTCTGCTACCGGGCAATATAATTAATATAGAATCTCGATTTGTCATTGGTCTTTAACAAGGCAGCCATGTGCAGAGAACTGTTAGGGAAGCGGTTGTCTCTGATTATCATGCGTTAGCTTCTTCCTACCCCATGGTTTGGCTCTGTGTGTGGGTAGCGTGGTGAGAGATTCCTCTGCACATTCCAGCAGCTACCGTTAGTAAAGGAAAGATATTTCGTTTACATTTTTTCCATAGCCACTCGTGAATGATGCATTGTGAATATATGAAAAGGACCAAGATCTGAAACCTGTTTGGGACGAGAGGGCAACTAAGGTGATTAAAATATCCTTTTATAGGTTATCAACTATATTCATTACTATTTTCATATTTAATTTGCAAACAAAGCAATTTCTTAAGAAAACAATTTTATCATGAATAGGTTACAATTTAAAAAAAAAATCCACCCGCGCGAAGATGAGTTTTTTCTAAGTCTTGTATGTAGTGAATATTGAGTTACAATATCACTTAGATTGAAACCAATAGTCTATTTCACTGAATATTTATGAACTGCTCTGGAGTCAGGCGACATCCCATGCACACTGCTTCTATGTCCCACTTTACACGCGCTGTTTGTTATCCCGCTAATCATTAGGCGACAAAATATTCTCGCTCTCCCTTGCTTCGCATGTCAGAAATGGGAAAATAAATCTATATTTTTACTGGTCTCAGCAGTAGGAACAATGAAACTGAACACGTAGCTCTATTGGGACAAAAGTTGAATCCCTATATTCTCTTCAATGAAGATTATTTCTCCGATTTGCTGTGTGATGATGCAATAGTGAGTTTCAACCACAGTTTCACCATTAATAGGCTACGGTGCTGTGCTTTAAATAAGCCTTGCCCAAAACCCAGTAAAATTAATCGTCCTTTGCTAAAAGTACGCATGACTCTCGCCCCACAAATTACACGGAAACTGATTGACACATTAATATAAATAGGAGTTATACACCATATTTCCAATCGGTAGAACGAGAGGATTTGTTTGGACCCACCAGAAAAACTATTTCTTCAATCAGCTTAACATTTAGTGAAAACTTTCAACCTAGTTCAAACTTGCGGAGCACAATTTAAGCTGTGTGTGTCACAGGCCTTCGGATAAATTGGTCAAGCACTTGAAAAAAAATGTTGGCAACGATTGAAAAAAAAAATCCGCGTTTCAAACAGACTGTGGTGGATCTTGTCCTGCCCCTTCGCACGATTCTTACTTATGAATGTCTTTGATCTAAGTTGTCAGATAAAGTACTAGTGTCTCCTGGTGACGGGGTTAGAACAAGAATTACAGTACAAGCAACATTTGAAAGGCCCGCCCACGCTCCATTAAAACCCATCCCAAGCATGTCCCTGCGTTAGCTTTAGTCTTTTCAACATTCCTATGATTTTAATGGTTGAAATTCGACAATCTGTGATCGTCACTCGCCTGCGAGGTCTTCACACTGAACACTGGGTTTTCTTTCTCGACAATCCCAGGGTGAGCGAGGACTGAGGAAAATGGGTTTTCCATAAAGGAAGCAAAATAAACCATGTTTGCGTAACCCCAGGAATTTTTGAGATTCCCATTTTTTGTGTAAGAATGCATAACTTTATGCAAATATTTATACGGGGTCAGAGATTCGCATTGGGCTCAAATAGCCCTTACCATTGTATTGATTTTTGTAAAGCGACATCACAGTTCAGGTTTCCATTAAACGTATTTGCATAATCAAAAACGTAAACATTTCCATGCTCCACTATAACCAATCAGCATAGTAATCGTTTGCTTGCATTAATATTATACGTTATATGTAAGAGTGGTAACTTGCGACAGTTTTATTAATACAACTGAAAATGGATTTATCAGAAGCATTTTTAGTCAGCGCCTAGTCCCCCACCTGACTAACTCAATTTGAAATAATTGAAAATGACGTCAACGATAGTCAATTTCTAGTTTCACTGCTGTCAGTTTCTTGATAGATTAATATTTTACATGCAAAAACTTACAAAGCACGCCGACTAGCGCCTGTGCGTCTAAGAAAATGAGCTGCGTTTGAAGAGATTCCTCCAATGGTTGCAACGGGCACAACAGCCGAAATTCACCATCCTTACTGTTTTGATCTGGGGATTCGGTCAGTTTTGTGAGCGAGACTGGCTCTAGGTGAAATGATTTTCAAATCAATTTTAAAGCTTTACGTTTCACGCAATTTCTGTTTGGAACTCCCCAGTGTTTTGCACTAGTTTGGCCGATTGCAGTTGGATTTTGCCGGTAAACATAGCAGAAACTATAGCCCATGTTCTATAACTACAATATCTACATATCTGCTTTCCATATTTGTTTTCAACATCAAATGACGGACCAGTGGCTGAAATGAAGAAAATTGGTCAAAAGTTGGAGGATACGAAGTTAAATCGATTAGAGCGTGATTATTTTAAATATTTGCAGTAACTTTATTCATGACTTTCATATTCCTCTTTTCGTGAACTAGTTCAATCTATGTGCTAAAGCCAATTTGTCAGGGCAAATCTCAGAACGGATTTGAAACCTGCAGTTGTCCAATTCCTTTCTCTGTATGTCCCCACACAATTTTTGAGTATGTTGTAGATCAAAAATCTAATTCAGCCTCAAATATATTAAAGGTGCAATCTCCACTGCTTGCTGGGAAAGAGAATTCCACAGACCACCCACCAACCAACTGATCCCTGGACACTCATTTGTGAGAAGAAATTCCTCTTTCTCCTCAACTGTGTTAAATGGCACTCTTTTATTTTGAAACTGAGCCCCCCACTGCCCCCCACCCCACCGTTCTATATTTCCCAAGCAGCAGATATATCCTCTCAGCATCTACCCTATCAAGCCCCCCCTCAGAATTTTATGTTTCAATAAGATCACCTGTCATTCTTCTAAACTCTAATGTGCATAGGTCCAACCTGCTCAACCTTTCTTTGTAAGACAACCCTTTCACCCCAGACTCAGCCTAATGATCTTTCTCTGAACTGTTTCCAGTGACTCTGTATAGTTGAAGTTTCCAACGCAAATATATACCTAAGTAAGGAGACCAAAACCGCGCACAGTACTAGGTGCGGTTTCACTAATGTGCTGTACAGTTGTAGCAAGGTTTCCCTACTTTTATACTCTTATCCACCTGCAATAAATGTGAACATTCCATTTGCCTCCCTAAATACTTGCTGTACCTTCATGCTGACTTTTTGTGATTCATGCTGACTTTTTGTGATTCATGCTGACTTTTTGTGATTCGTGTACAAGGACACCCAGATCCCTCTGTACTGCAGTATTCTGCAATCTCTGTTTAAATTATACACTTGCTTTTCTGTTCTTCCTGCCAAGTGGACAGCCTCACACTCTCCATTTAAATAATACTCTGCTTTGCTGTTCTTTCTGCCAAGTGGACAGCCTCACATTTCCCACATTATATTCTATCTGACAAATTTTTGCCCCTCACTTAACCCACCTATATTCCTTTGCAGAGCAGACTCTTTTTATATCCTCCTCACAATTTGCTTTCCCACCTAAATTTGTATTATCAGTAAATTTGACTAAAATACAGCTGGTCCCTTCACCCAAGTCATCAATATAATAAATAGTTGAGGTCCCACCATTGATCCCTGGACATTCACTTGTTAGTCTGCCAACCTGAAAATGACCCATTTCTCCCTACCCTGTTTCTTGTTAGTTAGCCAATCTTCTATCCATGCTAATATATCATCACAACCCTTCCCCCACTATCATGGGCTCTTAATTTATGCAGTAACCTTTTATGTAGCACCTTATTGAATTGTTTTTTGGGAAATCCAAATACACTGCACCTACTGGTTCACTTTTATCCACCCTGCTTGTTACATCCTCAAAAAAACTCTAATACGTTTGTCAAACATGATTTAAATTTCACAAAACCATGCTGACTCTGACTCTGCCTGATTTGCATTATGATTTTCTAAAAACCCTTCTACTATCTCCTTAATAATGGCTTCTAACATTTTTGGATTCTAGCATTTTGCTAGTGACAGATGTTAGACTGACTGGCCTATAGTTTCCTGATTTTTGTCCCCTCCCCCTTTCTTGAATTGAGGTGTTACCTCTATTTGCAGTTTTCCAATCTGCTGGAACCTTTCCAGAATCTAGGGAGTTTTTGAAGATTGCAACCAAAAACCCTTGGATGCAGGCCATGGGGTCCAGGGGGCTCATCAATCTTCAGTCCCATTAGTTTTCCTAGCACTTTTTCTCTGATTGTAAGGGAGGGAGTCCTCCCTCCCTTTTGCCTCTTGATTTTCTACTATTTTTGTTTTGCTTTTTATCTACCACTGTGAAGGTGGATTCAAATACCTGTTCAAAGTCTCTGCCATTTCCATGTTTCCCATTATTAATTCCTAACCTCATTCTCTAAGGAATCAACACTCAGTTTAGCTACTCTTATCCTTTTTATATATTTGTGAAGCTTTTACTGTCTGTTTTTATATTTCTTGGTTGTTTTCTCTCATACTCCAATTTCTCCCTCATTAATTTTTTTGGTCATCTTTTGTTGATTTCTAATATTTCTCAATCTTCTGGCCTGACACTAATCTTTGAAATAAAAACAGAACATGCCAGAAGAACTCCACAGGTCTGACAGCATCTGTGGAGAGAGAAACAGAGTTAATGTTTTGAGTCCACATGACTTCAGACACTAATCTTTGAAGCCTTGTCTATCCAGCTTTTGCACTAGTTTAGCCGATTTTGGGTGATTACACTGGAAAAGCCATTGCAACTTAGTGGAAATTCCTGGCCACTAAAGTAGTGAGAAGATACAACCAATTTAATAAACTGACATCACACTTGCAGTGAAGTTCAAGTGGTCGAGTTAGTCTCTTTGAAGAAACTATTTGATTTGATAATGATTTTACTGCAGATTGAAACCTGGCTACAGCCTCTTTAATGTCAGTGCAGACCCAAACTGCTTCAGTTGATGCAAAAGTGACAGTATGACTGTAGTTTTAGTGGTGGCACGAACATAAAATATGTTGCAAAGCTGCTGAATAAACCACAAAGGTCAGGATGATATTATTAGGCAAGTATTTATTGTGTTTTGTTCTCTCTGAGCTTGAAGGAACCTTGGTTAGATGACCTTCAAATTTTGAGAACAAGCTACTTTTAAATTTTTACTTTTTTTAAGTAAACAGCCTTGTTATAAGATAACTCTCTCCATGGGAACTGTGAGGCTGAACCAGACTCCTCACAACAATAGTGTCATATTTGATTCTGAGATGACATTCCCACCACTTCTCTGTGCCATCACTAAGTAACATCAGGTGACTGCTCCTGCCTTAGCACATCTGTTGCTGGAAACCTCATCCATGCATTTGTTACCTTTTTAGAGTTAACTATTTTGATGCTCTCCTGGCTGCCCTCCCATTTTCCATGCTCTATTAACTCAGCTGCCCATATCCTAACTTGCACAAAGTCCTGTCTACCCATCACCCCTGAGCCCGCTGACTTACATTGGCTCCTGGTTAAGTAATGCTTCATTTTAAAATTCTCATCCTTGTTTTCAAACACTTCCATGGCCTTGCTCCTCCCCATCTCTATAGCATCCTCCAGCTCTACAACCCTTCCAGATATCAGCCCTTCTCCAATCCTGGCCTCTTGTATATTCACCATTTTAATCGCTGCACCATTGGCGGCAGTGCCTTCAGTTGCTGAGGATCTAAGCTCTGGAGTTCTCTCCATAAGCCTCTCTGCTTCTCCAGTTCTCACTCCTTTTAAGTTGCTCCTTGAACCCTACCCCCTAGCTAAGCTTTTGGTCATTTGCCTTAATGTTTCCTTGTATGGCTCGGTGTCTAATTTTGTTGGGTAATGGTCCAGCATACTTACTACTCCTAAAGGCACTATGTCATTGAAAGTTGTTTTTTGAACAAGTTATGTCTGTATTTTTTGCTTAGTATTTGGTAGTATTTTGAATGTGTACATATTTAAAAACTGTTTTTGCTTGCAAACCACATTCACTTTTATACTTCTGGTAATTCTGTGGTTTGGAAGTTTGACCAATTTGTAAGATTTCATGCACCATGATGCTGAAATGTACCCTAATATTGCAATAATATTCTTTCTTAAATTTCATGAATGGCTTTTGGTGTTATGATATTTTACTTTCAACAATTTTTCCTCACCATTTTTCTTACCTTCCCTCCCCTCTGGCTTCCTGTCTAATACAGATCCACTGACACCAATCAGCATGATAACTCTTCCAAGTGGCAACTGGAATATGCTGTATAAGCAAGTAATATATATAAATATGAATATTGCACTTGGCGTTCAGCTCACAGCCAATATAGAGGGTCAATGTATATTTTGGTGAAACTAAGTTCATCTCATGCATTTTTTTCCATCGTTTATGATATCAAGATTTTCAGAATTTATTTCTGTAGTGCATTCCATGAACTGCAAACAGTTTGGGAAGCAGATCATTACGTTATATATTGACAACTAAGTGAGCTCAAATACTGGGATGAAACATCCTTGCAGTTTTGTAATATTGTATTCTTCCCAAAAAAGTAAACATTTCACAGTATTTGTGTCCAGGGCCACTGTGACTACAGTTAGAAAATATTTGAAAGATTTCCAACTGCTTCATCTGCTTTGCACAATATTAGATCAATGAAAATTATACCTATAGATCTTGTCTCCTCAGGGATATAACACAGCTGTTATCTGGTTTTAAAACCCTGCATTAGAGACACTGTTTCATCTTCAAATACCTGTCTGCCTTTCAATCTCATATCAGAGAGTAATCCAGCTCCCATCTAAATCTGCACAACAATGGTCAGGAACAGGATAGACTCTTACTATGGCTGAATATTCATTTTCATTCTGGCACTGTTTTGTAGGATATGACCAATAGGCTGTATTTAAAATGTATACAAGTGAACGTAGCACATTTGGTTTTACAGATTCATGGTACTGATCTTTGCAATCCATATCTGAGATGGAAAATGTGCTCATGCTGCAAGTAACAGCATATGCCTCACTTGTTTTAAACAGCTGTACAGGCTTTTCTTTTTTTGCAAAGCTGTTCCAGCAAAAATAGTCATTTAGTTGAAATTTTTCATTAAGTTATTTCACTGTAATATCCATTTTTTTTTCAAGTTCATGCTACAGCTTTTAGGATAGAACTGGTGTCACTGTTTTATCATTTAAATGTGTTAACTAAAGCAAAATGATATAAGCTATACAAACACTTTTTAAGTATGCAAAATCTGTCTTTGAATCTTTTTAACAGTATACCTACTAGGTAATTAAGCCATAAACTTATAAAACTCTTATTTACTTACAACTCCACTTTGCAAAGTGTTTAGTAGAATACTAATGCACATTATTAATAGATCATAACCCCAATAACTTAATCTCGGTTGTAACTTCTGGTTTTATTTGAAAGAGCTGCTGTATGCCTCAGGAATTCCCACAAATATATTAAATACATCTAAATTTAGACATTTGGAACAAGAGCCAACTTCTTTGTCTATTGAATAAAAAGGGATACCACAGAATAAAAAGGAATTCGTCATTGCTAAAGGTCCCTTATTGCAAATTGAATTGTTGGACAAGAAATTCTAAAAGCTCTTTATTCATGTTAAATAATCCCAGACATTTGTTTGTGTTAAGGGCTCTATTATGAACTAGGGCTCTGGAACTAGCACTGTTTCATGGATAATAAATCATATGGGTGGCTGCCTATTGCCATTATACTTTTCTAGCCATTAGCAATTGATGGAACACATGCGCCAAATCTAAGGGTTACTTTGCTCACATGCACCATAACTATTATAGTCTGCACAGACCTTTTTCCCAGACACCTTAGTTGTCTCAATTTTGGCAATGAATTTGAATTTTTATTGTGGCTCCTACTTGGCAGGGCATGGTAGCATAGTGATTATATAAGTGGGCTAATAATCCTGAAGCCTGGACTAATGATCTGGAGAAAGGAGCTCAAATCCCACGATAGAAACTGTGTATAATTTAAATACAATTTTTTCTTTATTTTTTCATGGGATGTGGGCACTGGCAAGGCCAGCATGTTTCCCATCCCTAACTGCCCTTGGGCTGAGTGGCTTGCTAGGTCATTTCAGAGGGCAGATAAGAGAATCAATCACATTTTTGTGGGTCTGGAGTCACATGAAGGCTAGACCAGATAAGGATGGCAGATTTCCTTCCCTAAACAACATTAGTGAACCAGATAGGTTTTTAGACGATTGATGATAGAGTTTCATGGTCACCATTACTGAGTCTAGCTTTATATTCCAGATTTATTAACTGAATTCAAATTCCACCTGTGGCAGTCATTAAAATAAATGTGGATTAAAAGGCTTGTCTCAGTAATGGTGGTCATGGAGCTACAGGATTGATGCAAAAACCCATCTGTTTCACTAATGTCCTTTAGGGAAGAGAATCTGCTTTCCTTATTCAGTCAGGTCTATATGTGACTCCAAATCCACAGCAATATGGTTGACTCTTAACTGCCCTCTAAAATGGTCTAGTAAGCCACTCCGTTGTGTTTGGGAAAGCAGCTCAGCTCCACTTTCCTAAAGGTATTTGGGGATGGCCAGTAAATGTTGGCCTTGCTAATGATGCTCATGTCCCTAAAATGAATAAAAAGAAGCTCTTTGGGTGATGGTGCCAATCTTCAGACTGTGCACTGTAAATGATGCTTTCAACAATTTTCTGATAGTAGCGACAGATATTTACTGCTGGCAAGGCTGCACAATCTCCTTCACTGCATCCTTCTTTCCTAAGTGCCAGCTAATTAAGATGTCCAAATTGATAACCCTACTGAGCAGGAATGGTCCACTTGACCAATATAATTCTTTGCAGTGATGTCAGTAAAGGTTGGGAAATGGCAGCTGGAACAAAACAGCTACACAAAACAAAAATAAAAACATGATAACAATATGACATCAGCCATCAATGTTAAGAAAAGATTGACAAATATTTGAGTGTACAGAGTTGGCAAATGATGCAAGTAAAAATGATTAAAATGTCACTGAAGTGAAACTACCATGGAAGAAGAAAGATACTGCAGAATAAAGCTAATAAGAAAAAAAGCTTTCAGAGAAGGTGAGTAGTCAATTGTTCAACTTAAGGGTAAGAAGTAGTGTGCCACTGGCTCAAGATAAATTATATGATGAGCATCTTTTGGAATCAAAAATAAATAATATAGCAGTGACTAGAATGCCTAACCCATCTAAAGTATATTAGTTCACTCTCTAAAATGATTGATTTTAGGAAACATCCAGTAGTTGTTGTATCATCAATTCAGAAGGTGATAACAACATGGCTGCAAGTGGTGATGTCAAAGAAAAATATAGTCCCCAGTGCCACTCAGTCCATGCTTGGCAGGTATAGATTTGCATAGATGTTTCCATTCCATCCATAGCACTGGAAGAACCCTAGACAAAGTCACAAATGGCATCCTCTTGTGATTTTTTTCAACCTATCTGAAGCCTTTAAATTGGTGAACAACATTATCCTCCTCAAACATTTCTCCCCTGTAGGACATGTTGATGGAACTGCTCTCACTTGGTTCCATTTTAGCTATAAGATCCTTACAAGGGCAGCTCCAGTAATGACTTTGCTATTAATCTTCACTATTTCACATCTGGAGTTCCCAGTGGCCTCTTTCTAGCTCCCTCCTCTTTCTCATCATGCTGCTCCTTGGCGACATCATCTGCAGATATGGGCTAGGCTTCCATATGCATATTCTTAACCATCAGCTTTACCATTCTGCCACATCTCTTGATCCCTCCGCTGCCTCTTGTCTTTTTTAGACTGTGTGCCTACAATCCAGTCTTAGCTAAGCTGCATATTCTCCAATTAAACTTTGGGAAGACAGGAAACATCTTCTTTAGACCCAGCTACAAATTCTGTACCCTTGCTAACAGCTCTATTCCCTGCTTCAAGCACACTCTCAGGCTGAGCCAAACTTTTTTCAACCTTCCTGTTTGAAGAGCTCATTTTGAGATCACCAATGACTGCCTACTTGCCAGCCTGCCTGCTCCCATCCCATCCTTACCCCCTACCCTCCCAGTCCACACCCCCAGCCTATCTGTTACTGAAACCCCCCCAAATTGCCTTTTTTGTTAGCTCCACATTGAATCTACTTCAACACTGTCCTGGTTGGTTTCCCATCCTTTCACTGCATTTTGCCTATGGAAACCACTTGCTTGTGGATGGAATTTGATTTCAATAGTTAATATACTAAAAATTAGTAGCATTGCGTTGATCACAGGTCTTTTTCTAAAATGCATGACCTAAAAGGAAGCCCAAAACAGATTCATGGAGCTAAAAAAAACAAATGTTCTTGGGAACGTATGGCAGATGTATTCCAGAATATTATGCTACATATGTAAAATCTGCTGGGCTTCACACCAGCAATTGGGGCCACTGGTGATTTGGGTTTAGCCTCAGTTAATGGGAAATCCTATAAGTTACAGGGCATCTTGCATAGAGTTATAGTCAGCTAGTCAGGCTGAATCTTGAGTATTATTCAATTTGGCCAACAAGATACTTGATTGATCCTCCAGTGAGGGCCGTAGATGTAAATCTCCTGGAATCATTCAAAAGGCAGTTTTATATGTAGTGGAGCAACTGTAGCTTTCTCTGCAAGGCTGACCTGATAGGCTGAATGTCCTCCCTCATCCTTACATAGGATCCAGTGTGTAGTTATGGTTTGTGTATTTTCTGCATTGTGGTAATATCCCATGTAGTGCCTGTATCAGTTGAAAGTGCTTGTGATTTCAGTCTCCTTGCCTCTGTACTTATGCACATTTTATTTCTCTGCCTTTCTGATGGTGGTGCAGTGGTAATGTCACTGGACTAGTAATCCCTAGTAAAGACTAATGCTCTGGGAAACATGGTTTCAAATCTCACCAGGTCAACTGGTGGAATTTCAATTCAATTAATACAATCTGGAATTGAAAATTAGTCTCTATCATGACCATGAAACTACATTGATTGTTGTAAAAATCTGCCATCCTTACCTGGTCTGGCCTACATGTGACTCCAGACCCACAGCAATGTGGTTGACTTAACTGCCTTCTAAAATGACCCAGCAAGCCATGAGGTTCAAGAGTTATTAGGGATGGGCAACAAATGCTGGCCTTGCCAGTTATTCCCACATCCCATGAAAGAATTTCAAAAAATGACCACCTTGCCCTGTCTCTCTGTGGTAATTATGGTTTTATCTAATGTGTAACATACCTTTTTAAGAAGAATACAGTTAAGGAAGATCACATGATCTTGAGTAACCAATAGAAGAGTAGCACGAGCTACCTCTGTAGTTAGTAGTCAGTAGTGTGGAAATGCCTTAGCATTTCTTGTTCAACACAGACATCACTACTTACTTGACCAGCTGTATCTTCCTACTTCTTTTGAAGGAGTCATTGAAGCCCTGAGTTTTTCAGCAATGGACTAGTAGTGTTGGATCTTGTAGATTCTCATTGCATGCTTACCATAGATAGAGTTGATCAATAGAAAGTTCGTGGGTGGGAAACATTGTTTATTTACAAAGGTAATCAGCAACAACTACATGTGTGCTTTCACTTCAAACCCTACCTCCATACTACTGACTACAGAGGTAGCCCACGCTACTCTTCTATTGGTTACTCGATCATGCGATCTTCCTTAACAGCATTCTTAAAGGTATAAAAGTAGCCACCATCCTTTTTGGAGGAGATGGGTGGGTGGACGGTAACTGGGATCTTTTGGGGTCGAGATTGATTCCAGATGGCATATCTGATGGGTGATTGGAACTGAGTTTACATTTTGTGGCAAACTTGGTAATTTGATACCAAGTGCAGTTCTAAAGGGCATTGCTGGTGAATGAAACCAAACTGTCTCATTTGTAAGACTGAGAAGGGTAAATCTGTCACTGAAGCCTTGGATTCTTTCCACTTAGATCTAGATAATCCTGAAAGATAATGCTCTAAAGCTTAGAGTGCTCCCATCGAGACAAGCACAGGACTTCTAGCTGTGTGCTTTGCTGGTAAGATGCATGGTTTTAACCAGTTAAGGCCAATAATATTCTAGGCACAGTTGGTGGCTTCTAAGCCTTTGACTATATCAATCTTTTGTTTCAAGTCTCTAAACTTTTTTATGTGGGTTATGTCCATAAATTTGCATAATGAATGGAAACTTTATCTGTGTAAATTTCTCTGGTTTATAAAATAAAGCTGAGAATGGAGAAAGAAAATGATCAGTGAAACGTTGTGATCCCTATGCAGAACACTTACGTAATAAAAGCAGAAAATGTTGGAAAAACTCAGCAGGTCTGGCAGCATCTGTGGAGAGAGAAACCAAGTTAATGTTTTGAGTCTGTATGACTCTTCTTTGAAACGTTAACTCTGTTTCCCTCTCCATAGATGCTGAGTTTTTCCAGCATTTTCTGTTTTTATTTCCGATTTCCAGCATCAGCAGTATTTTGCTTTTATCTCAGAATGTTTATTGGTTTGTTTACTGAAACAAGCTGGAGAACAGGCAAAGAAACAGAGGATAAGAAAAATAAATGACAAATCCTTGCATCCTCTGAACAACAGAACTGTACCTCCCAGCAACCCAGAAATGTTAGAGAAAATTAAACAGCGATAATAGTCAATGAGCTTACAGTGCAGATGCTGCAGGGGTATTTGACATATATTAGTATAGATAAGGCCACAGCAAAACTAAGGACAGACTAGCTTGAAGCAAGAACTGTTATTAGCAACCATTATCAAGAACTGGGTCAAGCATGTTTACGTAGTTCCAGCTTCGAGAGAAGTAGAGATAATAGTACTAAGTGTCAGTCATGGAAGTGCCAGATGCACAGCAAAATGAGACAGATGTGGTTTATGCGGTTTTAATGGAACAATGTATGTGACTAAGGTCATAAGGTCAGAAGTGGGGATGTTCGCTGATGTTCATTGTGCAAATCAGTGCATCAATGTTCAGCACCATTCACAACTCCTCAGATACTGAAGCAGTCCATGTCCAAATGCAGCAAGATCTGGACAATATCCAGGCTTGGCCTGACAAACGGCAAGTAACATTCGCGTCACACAAGTCCCAAGCAATGACCATCTCCGACAAGAGAGAATCTAACCATCACCCCTTGACATTCAATGGCATTACCATCGCTGAATCCCCCACTATCAATAGCCTGGGGGTTACCGTTGACCAGAAACTGAACTGGACTAGCCATATAAATACTGTGGCTGCAAGAGCAAGAGCAGGTCAGAGGCTGGGAATTCTGCAGCAGTTAACTCACCTGTGGATTCCCCAAAGCCTGTCCACCATCTTCAGAGCACAAGTCAGGAATGTGATTGAGTACTCTCGACTTGTCTGGATGAGTGCAGCTCCAACAATACTAAAGAAGCTCAACAATCTCCAGGACAAAGCAGCCCGCTTGTGTGGCACCCCATCCAGAAACATCCTCTCCCTCCACCACAAAAGCACAGTGACAGCAGTGTGTCCCATCTACAAGATGCACTGCAGGAACTCATCAAGGCTCCTTAGACAGCACTTTCCAAACCCACCACCACTACTATCTAGATGGACAAGCGCAGCAGACATATAGGAACACCAACACCAGGAAGTTCCCCTCCAAGCCACACACCATCCTGACTTGGAAATATATCACTGTCCCTTCATTGTCGCTGCATCAAAATGTTGGAACTCCCCCCCACCACCCTCAAAACCACCTAATTGCTTTGTGGGTGTACCTATACTACAGCGCTTGTAGAAGACTGCTCGCCACCACTTTTTTGAGGGCAATTACGGATGGGCAATAAATGCTAGCCAGTGATACCCACATCCCATGAATGAATAAATTAAAAAAAAATCCAAATAGAATAAAATGTCTGAAACTTGCATTGCTAGATTTTTGGTTCTGACTTGCAATGGTTCACTGATCTGCATATGCTGAATATTACTCTTGAACAGACTCCGAGTGCTGAATCTTCACAACAATAAATGTACAGTGTTCAGATTACAGAAAACTAAATTTCTCTCAACAAGTCAGAGCCCTGGTTTATTTACAGATTTTTCTTATTCATATAGACTTTTTGTCTAAGTCCTTATATCCACATAAATCCACCAAAATAATAGCATCTTAGGGGTTTGAACTGTAGAGTAACTTCTTCTACCATTCTATACAGACTGGTGTGATTTGGTTGTTATGCACATGGCCATGGTATCATGCTGATCATTGACATTTGCAATGAAGGATGCCGGAATATAAATGGTATGCACCTGCCTTGGGCTTTTTTTAATCCAATAAGAACGCTTAAGACTGTTTCAAAGTGCAAGATTTGAATAAGGAAATGAGTAATTTGAAAATTTCTTAAAATATCTGTGTTAAAATACTATGGTTGCAATTTGTTTTGATATTGAGCAGGCTCAATTTAATATGTAACATGATGTTCTGAAAGCTCCATCACTATGGTAACTGAATGCCTTAGATTATCCATTTTGTACTATGCTCCCTGTGACGGTCATTCAATAACTCAAACATTACAGTCAATCATTAATGTATTTCCAACATAACACTAACCCACAAATCTTTGATGTCTAGATTGACTGTGTCTTGTGCAATTGTTTTCACTGTCCTTTTAAGTTTGTTCAAAATTATAAACATCATTCTTTGTCCTTCACATTATTCATTTCATGTAATGCCATGGCAATGAACTTTGGGGAAATTACCTTTGAATTTCATTGAACTAAACAATGACTCAGTGCATTTCCAGGTTCAGATGAATAATGGGTTATCACTGGTACTATATTTTTCATCCTTGTTTGATATGTTATGAGGAAAATGAGATATGTTATGAGGAAAATGAGGAGCAGGGAGACATCATTGTGACTGAATTCCAAGTTGTTTGACCTAACAAGGAAACAGACAAGATTTGGTTCAGTTGGATTTTTGAACTCATCAGTGAGTTCTTTTTAACTTTTTAATGGTTTTGTAAACTCCTTGGATAAGTTTTCCACTTTTAGTTTTGAATTTATATCATCTGGGTACAATTGCCTTGATACCTGTAGCTGAGAAGATGAGCACAATACCTGCCCCCATCTTCCCTCAAATGTCCATCAACCAACCATTAGGAAGCACGAAGGGTAACCTAGCCTTACTGTTTCTTGAAATCTTCCCTCTTGTTGTTGGGGATACCACAGTCTCCCTATATTCATTTCCTTCTACAGCACACCTCAGTTTGGGGACCATCGCAGCAAGATGTATACCTACATCCATTCCCACAACACATGCCTTCTGTCCCAAGAGTGAAGTTTTGGAGGTACATTTTTCCAATTTTTTTTTCCTGGGCAAAGCTGTATCAGCATCAACTGCTACCTTTTGGAATTATAGGGTAGATAATTGGAATGAAGGAAAAAAGGCCAAGTTTTGAATTGTAAGTCAAAAAGCAGGATCAATGTACTATTCTTGGAATCGGGTAACAATAGCTCTGGCGTTGGCTAATATACCCACATCCCATTGTCTTAATTTTGTCCAAGATTAATGTTTTTTTTTTTGATACATCCAAAATTACTTCTGCCTTTTCCCAAAGTAAGAAAAATGAGTACAGAACCGCTATTGTAAGGAATGTATGGAATGCCAAAAAGTAACATCTGGTACTGGAGTGCAAGTCAATTCAGAGACTAGTAAATTGGGAAACTTCAGTTCCGGCTGGCCAGAAAAAATACTGATATTTTTCCAGTTTGTTTCTGCAGTATCTAAACCAGTACCAGCTGCCACTTCCTGAAAGTCGTCTTTTTTCCCATTGAGGAATATATGAAATTAGGATATAATGTACTGCACATTGGAGTTTTCCAACAGACACTACTTTGCTGATTTAATTGCATAAAATGTGCTTTATTTTGTTACCTACTTCTCATTTAGATAAGTGGATGATCTGCTTCAGATCATCTGTTTCAAGCTGTCAGGCATTATACACCTACCAGAGATACAGGTCAGATTGGGAACTTGCTCCATGGAGAGTCATGGTTACAAAGCCAAGGACCAACTGTTGCATAACACCATGGTGTAGCATAATCTATGTTGGCACTCTAATCAGCTATCCCCTTCTAAAATAGTTGAAGAATAACTTTTCAAAATCTGCCTCTAGAACAGTTAGTTGAGGCAAATAGCATAGATGCGTTTAAGGTGAATCTAGGTAAATGCATGAGGGAGAAAAGGATGGGTAGGTATATCAATAGAGTGAGCTGAAGAGGGGTGGGAGGAGTCTCATGGAGCGTAAAAGCTGACATAGATCAGAGTGGCTGTGCTGTAAATTCTATGCAAGTATGTAATTCTATGTAAGTGCATTGAGAAGAATGGAATTGAACCATACACAATAAAAGGATCTTCAAACTGATTTTAGCTACAATACTACAATTAATCTTCACCTTGTGAAGGGAATTAATCAGCTCCATGATGAATCATAATCCAGTGAAAGATGTTGGAAAGGAAATCTGTGGGTATGTCCAATCAGGTCAGGATCAAGCTCAGCATTAATGTCCCTTATAATCAAAGAACCTGTTGATTTTTTTGCCAAGTTTCATAAGTGAAGAATGAGCACTTGAGGGAAGTTTGCAGCTATGGAACTGTAATCCAGCATTGAGAGTGGGGGGAAGAGGAAAAAACGACTTGCATTTGAATTGTATGTAAAATATTAACGTGGTGAAGGGAACAGTTACTGTTGGCATCATATGACAATAGTATCAGTGACTGAGTGATTAACATACATGCCTCTTTGTATCAATTTTCTACAAGATGGATGGCTGTTTTGTTTGGCATCCAACAATTTGGCAAAAAGGCAGAAATAGTTTTGGGTGTGAAAAACAATTAATAAGGAACTGCTAGTGCGTGGAAATGTAGAATGTTTTATCAACAAAATTTTGTGAAATGGCATGGTTAAGGAGCATTACGGGAATGTCAGCAGCAATAACAACAACAACTTATGTTTATATAGCACCTTTGACATAATAAAACATCCCAAGGTAATTCACAGGAGCATTATAAAGCAAAAATGACATCAAACCACATAAAGATGTTGGGCAAAATCATCCCAGATTTGCACTAAGTGTGGAGGCAGGTGTGAGAAAAGATGTTTTACACATTGGCTGCAACGGTGGGTTTTCACACCGTTTCATCCTGTTCTCACCTCATTATTTATGCAGTCATGGGAAACACCCTGGATCGCTGGCAGGTGGCCTCCAATTTGCCTGCCACACCATTACTTGCCACATCCTCACACCGGTTGCCATATTTAAACTGCAGCTGCATGCACACTTCTCAATGCTTGCAGCCCAGGACTGCTCTAGTGAAGAAATGGCCTCAAAAGCCAAAGAGAGTACAGCGCCCCCAATTCAGTGACATATCCCTGGGATGCCTTCTGGATGCCATGGAGGCCCACTGTGATGTCTTCTACTCCTGCTCTGGTCGCAGGAGGTCCATCAACCCCACTGCTCCGGCTTGGGAAAGTGACAGAGGTGGTCAGTGCCAGTGCTGCACACAAGAGGTCGGCCATCCTGTGCAGAAAACAGATGAATGATCTCATCCGTGCTGTCAGGGTAAGTCAACCATCTCATCAATCTCAACTCGCCCATCACACAGTCACTGGCGTCTCACTCTCTGCCAGCTCAAGGGACATCACTGCCCATTCTCTCTCACACACCTTCACAACTTTACCTGGCCTCACCCCCCTCCTCTGGAGATGGCTTCCTCATCCCGGTCATGGTCCATTTAGCGCACGCCTGGCATCCTTCTCATTTGGCCTGGCATGTGCCTTGCTCACACCCTCTCCATCTGTCTTTGTGCGCTGCACAATCACTGGGAGAGGCTCTAGACTGGGGGCGGAATGCAGGTCATCAACATCCTCACTCTGTGAGTTGTGTGTTGGAGCTGGCTGGAGAGGATGTGGACCATTCTTGCACCGACAGTGAGGTCAGCAGCAAACACCCACGTAAGGATCCTGCACCACATGATCACTCTCTCCGTTCTACTGAGTCCACTGTTCTGTGTAATACGGCTGCCAAGCACTAATAATATCCTCTTTTCTGTCCTAGGCATATTTGACATGTCGCCCTCATGCAACCTTGGCCTGACCCCAGTGCTGAAGAGCCTTGGATGAGGACCCTGAGGGCAGTAACATTGAAAATTGAAATCCCGTCATGGTGCTCACCCACACCCTCTACCAGCACAGCTACACACACCTTGGTGGGATCTCGCTGTAGGGCAGCCTCAGGATCACAATCTGGTATGAGCAGCACATAATCTGTTCCACAGCAAGTGGAGACAGGGATACATTTGGTCGCTGGCACTGGGAGGACTGCTGAAGGCAAGGAATCTGCTGAGTCCAAGTCAGATGATGAGCCTCTGGACTCAGTCCTCAGTCAGTTGCTGGAGCTGCAAAGACAATCACGGGAACATCAGGAAGAGATGTCTGGTGCACTCCTCAGGTTGCAAGGGATGATGGAGCAGTCTATTCACCTTCTGAGGAGAGGTGAGAGCACTGACATGCCGTAGTCAACATTGAGGTCAACACTGGCAGGACAGCATCCGCCATGGAAATGTTGGTCCAGGACATTGGTTCTGCAATGCTACGCAGGCTGAACTCCATCGCTGATGCCATTTTTGGCCTCCAACAGTGTCAATGTGAGAGGGGCGCGGAGCAGCTTGATCTCATTCCAGCTTCCCCGTCTCCTCAAGGAGTCAGCCAAGGTTTTTGGGCACCCATAGGGGGAAGGGCCAGCAGCTTGACCCCCCAGGGCCATCCATCCAGGTGACTCCGGAAATATCCAGCCGATCCAAATCCCCTCTTTCTGTGATCCCCGCTGCTCCAGCTCCACAGACCAGGGAGGGTGCAGCTGGCCCACAGCAGGACACCCAAAGCAGGCTAGGGGCCTCCAGAGGACACCTGCCAAGGTCATCACAGGGCGTAGCAGTCAGCAGGCTGCCTCCACCTCACTGTGGGTGTCAGGAGAGCACCAAGACGTAGCAGCAGGGTTAGGAAGGTTAAGAAGATGTAACTCTTTCAAGTACAATCCCGTTTCCATCTGTTTCAAATGAAGTTACATTGTTTCATGGTTTGCCATTGTGAGATTTGAACTCTTGATAATCTTTTAAATGAAAACCAAATCAACAAAATTGGGATAAATCAGGCACAGCCCCTAATTCAGGTCAGCTGTAAAACCAAGAACAAAGTTTAAAGGAAACTTACAAACTTTAAATCAAAATGTGATTAAAGGGGTCAACAAAACATCCCAGTCCCCGCAGTGCCCACCGAGCAAGGAAGGCGTCGAGAGTGCCAGCAGACACCGCGTGCTCCTTCTCCAGGGACATTCGGCAGCGAACATAGCCACGGAAGAGGGACAAACAATCGGGCGGGACTCCCCCGTCGATCGCCCGCTGCCTGGACCTGTTAATGGCCAACTTGGCCAGGCCCAGGAGCAGGTTCACGAGGAGGTCCTCCTCCTTCCCGACCCCCTTCCGCACCGGGTGCCCATAGATCAGGAGCGTGGGGCTGAAGTGCAAACAAAACATCAATAAAAGGTTTTTCAAATAACTAAAAAGGGAGTGCAGCCTACAACACCCTATGTATACATGGTCCACGGACTCCACAAGACCGCAAAAAGGGCACGTGTCCTGAGAGTCCGTGAACCTATGCATCCTCTTATTATAAGGGACTGCTGCATGCAACACCCTCCAACCCAGGTCCCCGCTAGAAAGGGGGAGGACACCTCCGTAGAGGGCCTCCCATCGGGGGCCTCCGCCGCCGGACGGCAACAAGGCACGCCAAGGCGTGTCCGGGCGACGGACAAGGGCGAGAAAATGGAAGGTGTGCAGCAGCAGTCCGTACAAAAAGCCCCTCTTTGCCGTGCCAAAAGGCACAGAGGGCATGTCCCCGAGGCGGCTCATATTGCGGGGCACCAGCACCCGAGGGAGGGTTCGGGGCTTGGGGCCAATGTGGAATTCCGTCCGAACAGGGGAACGCTCAGACGGAAGACCACCGCGCACCTGGGCCGCCTCAAGACCCAAAATAACGTCGGGTCCGAGCACGACCGTTCTCAGGTCTTGGATGGCATCGGCTGCGACCTGGACACTCACAGACGCGCGTCGCGCCAACTCCTGCGGGAGCATCCAGCCCAGTCCTCCGCCACCCAGCACGTCCCCGATCCTGGTCACCCCTGCGGCCACAGCCCTCCTCTCCGCCAACCACTGAAAAGGACGGAGGGGCGGATTCCTGAGCAGCGGCTCTCTGACGATAGCCGCTACTCCTGACGGGGGAGAGCTGCGTCGCGAGGCGACCACTTTCCAGACTTTGATCAGGTCCTGGTAAAAGACGGGCAACGCCTGCAAGGAGCCACCGAGGCCCAGCTGTTCAATAAACAGGAGCTGCACGTCATAATTCAGGCCGTGCACCTGACGGAAGAAATACGTCATCAGGGCACACTATCTAGGAGGAGGCTCGACGTAGAGGTATCGCTGCAGGGTCTGAAGGCGGAAAGTCGCCACCTGTGTGCGTAGGCACACTAGCGCCTGACCACCCTCCCTAAGCGGGAGACTCAGAACCTCGGCAGCGACCCAGTGCAATCTTTTGTCCCAGAAGAAGTCGACTAACAATCTCTGGATTCTTGTGACAAAGTCCGGGGGAGGGGTCAAAGTGACCAGCCGATACCACAACATGGCGGCGATCAGCTGATTTATGACCAGAACTCGACCTCGGTAAGATAGCACTCGGAGCAGTCCTGTCCAGCGCCGCAGGCGAGCGGTGACTTTCGTCTCCAGTTCCTGCCAGTTTGCCGGCCAGGATTCCTCAGCGGGGCAGAGATGGACCCCCAGGTAGAGGAGGCTGGTCCTGCTCCAGGTGAAAGGCCTGAGCTCCTCGGGTAGGGGATCCATCTGCCACTGACCGACCAGGAGTCCAGAACATTTACCCCAGTTGATCCTGGCAGAAGAAGCGGCAGAGTAGACCTCCTGGCACTCGCGCATCCTTCGCAGGTCAGCCGGGTCACTAAACATAAGGAGCACGTCATCGGCGTAAGCCGAAAGGACCACCCCGATGCCCGGCCCGCGCAGAACCAATCCCGACAACCTCCTCCGCAAGAGGCGCAGGAAAGGCTCCACGCAAATAGAATACAACTGGCCAGACAGGGGGCAGCCCTGACGTACCCCTCTCCCAAAGCGAAGGGGCGCCGTCAGGGACCCGTTAACCTTCACTAGACACTCCGCGGCGGTGTACAGAAGTCGGATCCGGGCGACAAAATGCGTCCCGAACCCGAAAGCTCGCAGAGTTCCGAGTAAGTATTCGTGATCCACCCTGTTGAACGCCTTCTCCTGATCGAGAGACAGGAAGGCGCTCGACAGACCAGCCCTCTGGGAAAATGCGTCCCGAACCCGAACACAAGATGTAACTCTTTTGAGTACAAACCCGTTTCCTTCTGTTTCAGAGGAAGTTACGTTGTTTCATAGTTTGCCATTGTGAGATTTGAACTCTTGATCTTGGGGTTACAAACCCAGTACCATAACCACTTGGCTATTTAGGCCAAGCGTTAAGAAGATGTAGATGCACTGCCTGGGCATGGGTGTTAATCAATTGTACATACTGTTTACTATTGTAAACAAACTCCCAAGAATGTCTCCATGCCTATGGCTCCTTGTTCTGATGAGCAGTGTTCGTGTCATTCAGATGTGAAACCTTGGTTCCTGAACAAGATAAAGGCAGATGTCTCAGTCCAGGGTCTCTTTCCTGTGCTTTGTGCAGCCTTCAGATGAAAGTGATGATCTGGCCTCACAATCCATGGACACATTATTGATGTCTGCACCTCGATGGTGCTTGTCATTGTCATCATAATGTCGTGGGCAGGCATCACATAGTTCCCTCATTCTCTCTGTGATCTCAGCACCTTTTTGAAGTGGGGCTGGCCCCATCTCTTCAGCATCTGTGACTGGTGATGTGCTCCTGAAGGGGTCAGGTCCTAAAAGCTGACAAAGGACCAGCTGTGTTTAAAGTTTCACAGCTGTGTCTCCATGATATGACTGATCACAGAGCGCAAGTGAGCTGCCCTCAGCTAGACAGGAGTCAGCCATTCACAGAGGCAATGTGAGACCCATGGAATGTCCTCACTGCATGTCGTCATCCTCCTCCTGGAATCTAGCAACCATTAGGGCCTCCACTGTGTCTCCATGACATGACCCTGAGCACTGAGGGTATGTGCACTACCATCAGCCACAGAGTTAAATGTTCACAGATGGAAGGTGAGGATGTCAGGACTGTCCCCACTGCATCTTGTCATCATCCTTCATAAATCTAGCAGCTATGAGGGCCTCCTGAGCGCGCCTGCCCATCTAGCCAGTGCAATGGCCTCATTGCCGGCATCCTTGTCTTCGAGGACCTCCATTGCTTTCATCCCCTTCGACGTCTTCCTCATCGGAGGAAACATGCAGCTCATTCATCTCCCTCTCAGCCAGGTCTTCCTCCCGCTGCAGCGCCAGGTTGTGTAGCGCACAGTTAGCGACAATGATGCGCGGCACCCTCTGGGGACTGTATTGCAATGCTCCACTGGACCTGTTGAGGCACCGGAATCTCATTTTTGAACCTCATTTTCAAGATGCCTATCATCTGCTCCACCCAAATCCGGGTTTACAATGAGGTTGTAGCATTGCTCTGCTGCAGTCTGAGACCACTGTACGGGCATCATCAGCCACGTCCTATGTGGGTAGCCCTGGTCCATGAGAAGCCAACCCCCCAACCTCTTTTGGACCCTGGAAGATGTCCGGGATCTGAGACCTGCTAAGGATGTAGGGCTCTCCTTGGGAATTTTGTGCAGACCTGTAGGATGTATTGGTGGTGGTCGCAGATCAGCTGAACTTTCAGTGAGTGGAAGTTCTCATGGTTGATGTAGTTGACTGCTTGTTGTCCCACGGAGATCTAAGTGCAGCGTGATTGAACTTAGTGAGTCGATGGCCCCTGCACCTGTGGAAAATCAGAGATCAGTGCGAATCCCAGCGCTCCTGCTTCCTGGATGAAATGCAGAAAGTTCTGTGCCTTCACAAAGCTGGTGTCTGTGACTTCCTGGATACACTTGTGCATGGAGGCTTGTGAGATCATGGACAAGTCACCTGTGGAACCCTAGAAGGAGCAACCGGCATAAAAATTGAGCACTTTCATGGCCACTGGCAGTGGATGTCCTCCATGTCCCCGTGGTGCCAAATCTTGAAGCAGGTGGAAGATGTGACCAATCAGTTCCCTAAACATGTGCAGTCTTTGGCAACACTGGTTCTCAGTGATCTGCAAGAACAACAGGCACCGTTTATAGACCCTGGGTCTAGCGAGGTGCCTATAAGTGACTGCTCTCTGTGGATCTTCAGCTGCGTGTGCAGCAGGCCCTGCCGCCCCTTCATCTTGAGGGAGGTGCTCCTCCCTTTGCCAAGCCAGGTGCCTCCACTGCTCTCTTCTTCTCTGCTCCCTGTAAGCCATGAGGCATTCGGCTAACTCACCAGGCTCCATGATCCTGATGTTCTCCTCCTGCATGATCAAAGAATGAGACGTGTGGGTTAGTATATTTGTCGTAAGAGCCTCTTGGTTGACCAGTGTGTAGTGCGCTCACTGGCTGTCCAAAATCCCACCCCCCTCCACCCGACCAATTGGCAGCAGCTTTGCCCACTGGACTGCATGCTGTGCTCTCAGCTTAGGCGCAGGCATTCTCCTAACCCACACAGCAAGGCTGCACTGTTAGCTTGACTCATGAGGGATACTGGTCCAAACCTGAATAAAGACATTGCAAGGGGCTGTGAGCACCTCCACCTGTGACTGCACCATGGCTGCCTTTCACAAGGGGATTCTACAACTTGGCCTGTCAGACAATTGTTCCGCTGACTCCTAAAATGCACATTAATTTGCAGTCTGTGCCCAAGGGGTGAAATGTTCTGGAGCATTTGGTGGCATTTTCTTGCTTTTGTATTGTTTGAATGAGCAGAAATGCTTCTGAGGCTCGACTCCAAGCATGTCAATGGAGCTGCTGCTGAACTCTCAGCTGCTGAAGAATGGTCACTTTTTTTTGACAAGCTTTTCCAAGTGCGTGGCCACCTCCCTCACCCCCTCCCCCCACCATCCCCCTGGCATGTGCTTGTGTATTTCCTTCAGTCTGAGCTACTTTGTCCACCGTCCCCCCCCATATCCGCCCGACACAGCCTCACCTGTACTGGAGCCCTTGCCCTTGCACCGCACTGAAAGCCAGCTGGGAGAAAGTGTCTTGCTTGTGCTCCCCATCGAATGCTCAGCGCCTATTCCTAGTTGTCCGACAGGCAATGCTGGTGAGCGTTGCGCAAGGTTGCATGCACTCACCTCAGTTCCCCTTGAAGTACAGTTCGCCAGATGCACACTAAAAAGGCAGTTGTAAATCATGCCGTTCTGAAGTCAAGCCGACGTGGGCGGTAAATTTGATGTGGGGGGCTGATTCTGGCGTGAGGGCGCAATAATGAGAAACAAATGCATTGAAATTAATTTCCCAATGTTGGATGGTGGCCATTGATGGGTGAAACGGACGATCGCAAACTGGTTTTACGACGGCATGAAACCGAGTTTTTGGCCTTCTCGCGATATTGCCCGCTCACGCCTGCCAATGGGACTGGACGATTCTGCCCATTAGATCAGATAACCAAAAGTCTGGTCAAGGAGGTAGATTTTTGAGAAGTGTCTTTAAAGGAGGAAAGCGAGATAGCAGAGGGATATAGGGAGGCCCACAAGTGGTGGAGTAAAATCAGGGATGCTCTAGAGTCCAGAATTAGAGCAGATATTATGGAGGTTTGTGAGACTGGACAAGATTTACAGAGGGATGAGGCCATGAAAGGAAATAGAAAACAAGCGTGAGAATTTTGGCTGCCATTCAAGCAACATTTTGATTTCAATCTAGATCAGCAAGGATGGGTGATAGGGCAATGGGACTGGGAGTGTGGGGGGTGGGGGCGGTGGGGCGGTGGGAAGTATACTGTTTTGATATTGTCAGTTTAATTTGAGAATACAATGACTGACTATGGAGGGAACATCTTCGACAGTGAAATATAAACTAAGATTGCTTTAGAATGATAAAAATATTTTCCTGATAACATTTCAAGAGGAGTACAAAGGCAGGCACACACTGATTTTGGAAAGCATCCAGCTTCCAGGTCACCTTAGTAGCCATCAAACCAAAATTGCATCAAAAGAATAAACAACTCAGAGTGCCATCAGCTAGCTTCCTACAAGAGGTGGAGTCATTCTGAACACCAACTTCAAATTGTGTGTGTTTGTAAGAACGGATCTGCAAGCATGGTGCACAAGGCACCTACAATAGTAGTAATGAACCTCCAGTGTGAAAGGCTCCAAAGATTTCACTCTGTAACATTTAGATTGCTGTGATGATTATAGCAGAGTATTTGTAGGTGACTTAACCAAGTATGGATTTGTTTGTTGACCAAATTTTGATTTCTTCCACATTAATTAGGTTGATAAAATTGATCTATCCACATACTATCAGGGGAAAGATATTTATAACTGACTCTTTTCCATGCAAATGGGAAACATTGCATGACATTCTGCAATTATATATGTGTTACATTATGTATTAGTATAATTCTTCCTGATAATTTGGTAGTTTTTCAAGCTCTTTCACAGTGTACAAACATCGCTTTCTGAAGAGAAGCTCTTGTCCTTTTATTAATCTTAAAATTCAGGTCAAATTGTCAAGCCCTTTGATATTATTGTGAATAGATAACTAACATCTTTAAATATTGGGGTAGACAGTGGCATAGTGGTAATGTTGCTGCCGAGTAAGCCAGAGACCACTTAATGATCTGGAGGAATATGGGTACAAATCCCACCATGGCAGCTGGTGGAATTTGAATTCAGTTAATAAATCTGGAATGTAACACTCATCTCCGTAATGGTGATCATGGGGAGAACCTTCCCCCCGTTTGGGGGGATGGTGGGTGTGTACCCAATTGGATCCGTGCTGCCATTTTATGTGGTCGGGCCAATTAAGGACAGCCCAGTGTGACATGCACCAGGAAGCGCTGAGTGCGCCCTGTGTGGGTGGGGGTTCCCTGATTTGGGACTGTGCTCTTTTGCGCACGTGTGCGAAAGAGCGCAGAAATCTCCCTGAGGTGTCTCAGGGAGATTAGTTTTAATTTATACCAGTTCAATAAAGTGTTGAAAACATTTTTTATGGCATGCCCCCTCTTGTGAAACTGTCACATGAGCTGGGACATGTGCATTAACTTCAATAAAAATTTTCTCAAATTTAATATCATTCATGAAACCTCATCCCGCCCATGGTTCAATGAAAAATGCGAAGGCCGCCTGGGCTCTTCGCTTGCCAACCTTAAAATTAACTATTTTAATTGCTAGTTAAATGGCTTTAAGAGGCCTTTGACAGTGCGGCGAGCACGCAGCTGAGTCAGCTGCGCGCCCGCCGAACTGAAAATCTAGATGACACGTGGTGATGTGGGGATGCTTGCTTGATGTCACCCCGGGTCACTTTACGCCTCGGCAAGCAGGCTCCATCCCCGCTTGCCGAGCCAAAGATTCTCCCCCATGAAATTATAATCAAATTGTTGTAATCCGTCTGTCCTTACCTGGTCTGGCCTATATGTGACTGCAGACGCATAGCGGTGTGGTTGATTTTCTTAATTACCCTCTGAAATGCCTGAGCAAGCCACTCAGTTTAAGGGCAATTAGGGATGTGCAACAAATGCTGGCCTTGCCAGCGACACCACACATCCCTTGAAAGGGGAAAAAAAAAATTCTGCCAGATTTTCCAGGTACTGAGAGTAACTGTGTTCAGGTTTGGGCATTTTTGAAATCAACATTTATACAGCCCGCATTTTCTCTCTATGTTACTGAATAACTTTTGATATAGGATGTTATGCTCTATGTAAACTTTTCCACATATGTTTCATGTCACTTTATCTGGGATTGTTATTCATATGTTCAAGCCCCAAGGCAATCTAGTACATTTGTTCAATTTAATCTGTTCAAGGTGTTCTCTTGTCTGTACTTCTATTTTTGATAAAGTATCTTCCGTTTATTTTAACATTCATTTAATTTTTAAGCTGGGAAACCACATGTGTCAAACATTCAATGTTTTAAGAGAATTGTCCTTGGCACCAGGGGTAGAGAACAGATGAAACAGCCATGTAAAATTTTCATCACATTGCTATCACATGCAAGGGAGACCACTGAGATTTCGCAATGTACCGATACGTTTTAACATGAACTGCATCTCATGTTCTATTTGGCAAATAAAATGAACCAGCTTGCCAAATATGTTTTTTTTTAAGACTAATGTTGCTTTATATTTTTTTTAAATGTTTTCCTTGCAGATTTGGCAACAGGTTCTAGCTTGGGGTAAAAAGTTGACTGCAACAGAACATTCCATGTAAACCAAAAAGAATGTCATTGCTTCAAGAAAGAATAACACATATTTAACCATGGAAATCCAATTCCCCACAAAGATGATCTGAGAGCTCTCTGCTTCTTCCATGAATGGAGGTCCAACCAGTTCCCATCTATCACCATCCTACTCCACCTGGCTGAACTTATTCTCGCATTGAACAACTTTTTCTTCAACTCCACTCACTTCCTCAAAATAAAAGGTGTTGCCATGAGTACCCACAAAGGTCCAATCTCTGCTTGCCTTTTTGTGGGATACGTGTAAGATTATTTGTTCTAGTCCCACTCGGGTTTCCTCTGCGGTTTCTCTTCCCGGTACATTGATGGCTGTATTGGTGCAGTTTCCTCCTCTCACTCTGAACTGGAAAATTTCATCAACTTTTCTTTCATTTTTTACCCTTCTCTTGCTTTCTTATGGTCCATCTCTGATTCTTCCATTTTTTGACTCTGTCTCCATTTGTGGGCTAAGGCTATCAACCAGTATTCACTATAAACCCATTGACTCCACAGCCACCTCGACTATACTTCCTTGTTCCTCACTTCCTGTAAAGACTGAATTCCATTCTCCCAGTTCCTCTTTTTTTGTCACGTCTGTTTGGATGATGAACCCTTCCATACCAGTGCTATTAATATGCCTTCCTTTCTCCTCAAGTGAGGATACCTCTCCACCATGGTTGACAGGTTAACAGGGCCCTTGACTGTGACCATTTCTTTTCCCTTGTTTCTGTCCTCACCCATTTTCCTCGCTCCCAGGACCATGCCAGGGTTCCATTTCCTTGCCTTCCATCCCACCATATTCAATGGACCATCCTTTGCCTTTTGGCCACCTCGAGTGTGAAGCTACAGTGTTTGACAGCCGATGAAGAACTTTTTGAAGTACTGTTAAACTGTAGGAAATGCAGCAGCCAATGTGTACACGGCAAACTCCCACAAAAGACAATGTGATAATGACCAGATAATCTGTTTTTGTGGGGCTGACAGAGGGACAAATACTGGCCAGGACATCGGGGATAACTCCCTTGCTCTTCTTTAAAATAGTGCCACCAAGCAGAAAGATGGGGCCTCGATTTAACACCTTGCCCGAAAGACGAAGGGGTGGAAGTAACTTAAACTTCTTGTTGGTATGGCCGTACCCACTCCAATGTGGTTGACTTTTGACTACTCTTTGATGTCACCTTGTGTGTCACTCAGTTGTACGAAACCAAATTTAACGGTTCAAGAAGGTCCATGCCCACCTTCTCAGGGCAACCAGAGATGCCCACATTCTGAGAGTAGATTTAAAATTTTATTTTCCATACTGACTAACAGATCTCCAGTAGCATTGCTCATGGTCAGCCTGTTTTACAATGCAGAAACAATAAACCATATCACACAAAATATCCTGTTACTAATAGGAACTGTGAGCAAGCTGGCTGAGTTCATTAAGGATCGTTCATCTTCTTGTCAATCAGCATGTTCAGAGGTTCAATGCCATTTGTTAATTAATGCCAACGCGGAGGTATTGCTGGGTAAATTTTTCAGATATTGGCAGGAGAGGACGGCTGGCTTCTTTGTTTGTGACCCAGATTTGCACGTGTGACACCTGTAGTGTGCCGTATATATAACAAAATGTTATATGCACCACAGAGCTCTTGTTGTGCTGGGGAGGGAGAAGAAATTGTGTAGTAGGCAACATGGAATTCAGTCAAGAATTAGTTTTGTGCTTTGTTGAGAAGGGGATAGCATTGGAGAGGCATAGGGCAATGTGGGCATTATTATAATAGATCAGAAAGCACCTTTTGACAAATGAGAGGGACTTAAAAGTTTTGCTGCAATGCATTTTATACTTTGCATTTTATACTTTCCAGGAGTAGTTCGGCATTGAATCTTAACTTATTAGGGGGCATTCAAATCTTGAGTCTATGATGCACTAGTTACAAAGCCACATTGTTGTCTTCCTTCTACTTAGAATTGCATACAATCTATGTATTTCATTCATATTAAACTATGAATCCATCTACAAACTGCTTTCACATTCCAAGTCAATTTCTCCTTTGCCTTCCCTGCTCTGAACATAAATATTTGCTCTCTGTCCATCAGTGTTAGCCAGCATTAACTGTGGCAATTCTCTTGGGCTTTCTTTTTAAATTAATTTTTTTAATGTGTAATTGCCTCACATAGCTGGTCTGTGATCAGACATTTTGGGCGAAAGTTTCTGAGGCTGCAGTGAGTAACTCAGCCACAGGGAACTACTAGGCCTCAAATTAGATGTCCAATTGATTTGTGTTGGACCACTCACTATCTTTGCAGTTAGCGGCCTTGGACTAAGCAAGTGAAATTCAGCCACTGTTACTGTTTACTATTGCTATCCAGTGACCCTTGCTGGAAGGAGGACAGGATCAGGGTTAACTATGTTCTGCTGGATGCTTCAGCTATTTTCTTACTGGTACGCCATGGCAGCTACCTTTGCTTCTAGAAGGATGGCACCTCCAACAGTTCAGCTCCTCCTCAGAACTGTACTAGAGTGTCAGCCTTGATTTTTGTGCTCAAGTTCTCCAATGGGACTTGAATCTGCAACTGTGTGTGGTGGCCATCATCTACCATCTGAGCCACAGCTTAGTCTATGAGCCCACTTACTGGCAGAGTCTCAGGGCAGAATCTCTGCTCTGTCTGGTGGTGAACTTGGAGGAAGGAGGGCATTTACTGCCTCAGGATTGCAAAGTGACCCAGGCCACAGGTAAGTAAGGTTGGGTGGGGGTGTCGTAGGGTGAGTGATGCATGGGGTCAGCAACAAGGGCAGAGGATGTGGCCCTCCCTCCTGATGGCACTGAGTGCCTTCCCCCCCCCCCCCCCCAAAACAAGAAGTGACAAGCTGGCAGCATGGTTTTAGCTGTCCCGCATACCTCATGGTGACAGGCCTGCCTGCAGCTAGGTTAATGGTAACATACCAGGACCTTGCTGCCTTCCTGCCTCTGCCAGAGAAAGCCCATGGTCAACCTTCCTGCCCCAACACCAATTAAGGATGTTAAATGGCCAATTAATCACTTAAGGGCCTCACCCTGCCCTCACTGGTATTAACCTAACATCAAGCTGGCCTATCACCATGTGGTGTGCATGACAGGTAAAACTACGCTGCCAGCATGTCAAAATTTACCCCATTTAGCATGGCAGTAGTGCCACACAACACTATAGAGTGTATTCTCAGTGCGAAGACAGGACTTCGTCTCCTCAATGACTGTGTGCGGTGGTCGTCTCCTCAATGACTGTGTGCGGTGGTCACTCCTACCGATGATGTCATGGACAGATGTATCTGTGGCAGGCAGTTTGGTGAGGATGAAGTCAAGTATGTTTTTCCCTCTTGTTGGTTCCCTCACCACCTGCCGCAGACCCAGTCTAGCAGCTATGTCCTTAAGGACTTGACCAGCTCGGACAGTAGTGGTACTACTGAGCCACTCTTGGTGATGGACCTTGAAGACCCCCCACCCAGAGTAAATTCTGTGCCCTTGGCACCCTTAGTGCTTCCTCCAAGTGGTGTTCAACATGGAGAAGCACTGATTCATCAGCTGTTGGGGGGTTGTGGAGGTGGCGTTGTTGATAATCAGCAGGAGGTTTCCTTGCCCATGTTTGACCTGATGCTTCCAGGGCCCAACTGATGGCACCTCCGGGTTCAAATTCACCCTAGTGTTGGGATCGGGAGCCTTGGATGAAAATCCTGTCCGTTGTGTGTAATTCTGGGCTCCGTGTTTTAGGAGGGATAACAAAACCATGGAGAGCGTGCAGGATTTTTTTAGAAGTAAGATGATACTGGGGATGAAAGACTTCAGATATGTGAAGAGACTAGAAAAATTGGGATTGTTCTGGGAGCAGAAAAGATTTTGAAGAGGTTTAGTAGCGGCGCTCAAAATTCTGAGGGGTTTTGACAGGGTAGATAGGGGTGAGGGGAATTTGGACTGTTCTTTCAAAGACCTGGCACAGGCACACAGCTCACCCAACTCTCAATCGAATGTCCAGGTTGATGTAAATCAACCTTGAAGCTTCACAAGGTTTTGGTGTCTCATCCTTAGTGGATGGTTAGATAAACAGTTGAGTGCAGTTTGGTCCCTACCTGTTGCACAGAGAAAGAAGATTTAGAACATTGTGCATCCGCCAACAGCCTATGGAGGCAATAATGTTGTTATTTTACTTTTTGTTTAAAGTGCTGCACAGGCATTATTAATTTCATATTCATGGAACAGGATTTTGAGGTCATCGGGAGGGCGCAGCGAGCGGGCCCGGGAGTGGCAGGGAAACAACACGTTGCCCTCGATCAGTCTCTACCATGATGGGGGTAGGAGGAGGTCGAGGGCTGACGTCAGAGTGGGTGTGGGGGTGCGCGCAATGGAAGCTTCGGGGAGCTGAAGAATTTAAAATGCAGAAAAAAACGTCCACACATCAGACTCACTCATATGTATATAGATTGTAAAAATTCTGCCCAAATAATTTTATTTTTTAAATTCATATCGGACACCTTGGCACCCTTAGTGCTTCCTCCAAGTGGTGTTCAACATGGAGAAGCACTGATTCATCAGCTGTTGGGGGGTGGTGGAGGTGGCGTTGTTGATAATCAGCTGGATGAAGTTTCCTCAAAAATGTAAAGACCATCTGGCCGATTTGCCTGCCCGCCAACCGTAACACTGGATGGGCAGTGAGAAATTCAGATTAATTAATACACTAATGGCTTTAATAGGCCTCTTAATTGCCGGCGGGCATGCTGCCGAAACTCGCGCATGCCCCCCACACAAAATATCGTGTGAGTGCGCAATGACGTCGGGACGGTTGCCCGATGTGATTGCGTGCAATTTAATGCTCGGGTCGGTCGGGAACACGCTGAGCGAAAAATCCTGCCCTTGAAAACCTCTTAGTAAATTATAAGCTCTAATGTTCCTGGCATGGCAAATGCTCTGTTCTCTGTAAACCAAGTTGCAAAATCTAGTAACTTTCTCAGTCCTACCTGGGCTGATTCCTGAATGAGAACATGATCAGAAAGCCTCAGTGTACTTTGTGTCCAATTTTCAGGTGGATGTGAAATATTCTGTCACGTGATTTGAAGCAGATTAGGGAACTCTTTCCTGGCCAACATTTATCCTTCAACCAACATCACTTAGACAGATAATCTGGTCATTACCGTATTCCTGCTTGTGGGAGCTTGCTGTGCACAAATTCCTGCTGTATTTCCCACATTACAATAGTGACTGCACTTCAAAATAAGCACTTGGTTGACTATAGAGTTTCTGGGCTGTCCCAAATTCCTGAAAGGAGCTATATAAATGCAAGTCTTTCTTTCTTTATATTGCATGGTGTGCAAACATATTAATCCATATGTTGCACTACATTCTTGACATTCACCATAGATGGATGCAAAGGAATGCTGGTAAACTCCACTCAAACATTCTCAACTGATATTACAAAACTGGTTCTGTTATTTCACTTCTAATGATAGGAAAGAACTGAATTCTTTCTGCAACCAGGTATTTATGAACTTTCCTGCTAAATGCACAAGGCAGACAAATTCAAAATGAAATAGACCAGCAGGAAAAAGAGTAAAAATGATTTAGAAACAGAAGAAATTTAAAAATCAAGGCATATATAAAGAGATTGTTAGAGTTTCTACAAGTATGTAAAAAAGGAAGAGCAAAAGCAAATAAGCACCCTTAGAGGAAGAGACAGGAGAAATTATAATAAGAAATAAGGAAATGGCACAAATGTAAAAGAAATATTTTGTGTATGCCTTCACAGTATAAGACACACAGAACATATAGGAAATTGTGAAGAGCTGAGAGTCCAGTGAGAGTGAGGAACTTAAAATAATCTATTCGTAAAGAAAAAGTCTTAGAAAATTGGGATATTGGGAATGAAAACCAACAAATCCCCTGGCTTGATGGCTTAGTTCAATCTTGGGATGTGGACATTGCTGAGAAGGCCAGCATTAAATGGCCATCCAGAACTGTCATTGAGAAGATGGTGAGTCACCTTCTTGAACCTCTGCAGTCTACATGTATTGTAAACCCACAACACTGTTGGAAAGGAAATTCCAGGATTTTAATCCTGCAACAATGAAGGAACAGTAATATATTTCCAAGGGCAACTTTTTTCTGATAGTGGAGTTTCCCATCCCACCCCCTGGAGAGCTGGCAGGAGGTGTATCCCTGCCAATCAGAGCATCCCCACAGCTGTTTAATGCTCCAAGGAGTGTTAATTGGCCAGAGCTGGGACTTCTGCCATTCATTTGGCCGAAGTCTTGCCTCAGAGCTGCTAGCCAATCAGTCAAATAGTCCCCAGATTCTAAGTCTAGGGGCAGAATTTTGCCCTCATTGGGTGGGCTTGGCAGGGGTGGGCAGGAGCGGTCGGGAATCTGACCGCCACCCGCGATTGGGGCCTGACTGCGATTTCACGCTGGTGGGCCAATTAAGGCCTGCCCAGTGTGAAACGTGGATAGTCACTGGCTGGGAAGGGTCGAACAGGAGCAGGGGCCTGTTGGCCACCGGACCTAATGACAACCCAACGGCCGGTTTAAAAATGGCCCAGGCAGTCTTAGAAAGGCTGCCAGGGAAGGACAGTCTGTCTGCCGTTGTAAAGGTGGATTCGAGTGTGGCAGCGAATGCAGGCAGGAGGGCAGGTCAGTTGGCACTCAGCCCCCCATTTTTCCAATAAGTGCCTCACTGTCTTCCTGGAGGATGTGGCTGCCAGAAGGGACACCCATATTCCTAGAGATGGGAGGAGGAGGCCACTGCTCCTCTCAAAGAAGGCATGGGAGGAGCCACAATGTGGTGCAGCACATCTGGGTGTAGTGTTGGAAGTGGTTCAATGACCTGCTGTACTCAAGAAGAGTGTGTACCGTGTTGGCATGGGTCAGTGTGTTCAATTGTTTTGGGCTGGCCGTCCTCCGTCCTCATTAGAGTCTGAGTGCCATTTGTTAACCATGCCAGAGCTGGCCAAGGGGCTGAGCCCTGGCTGCTTTGACTGAGTGCCTAGTGGCTCAAAGGCCATGAACCAGATGTGCCCTGCAAGGTGCCCCTCAGGTGGGGTTGGCCAGGCTGCAATGGCACTGCAGGTAGAGAGTGGAGTAATCAATGCTCCTCTGTCCTTTCAGGAGATGACATCCCATAACAATATTGAGAGGTCGCGGACTGGCAGAGGACCCCCACAGCTCCTCATCCTCCCTTGGTAAGAGCAGGAGGCCCTGAAGCTGGAGAGGCGCCATGCACCTCGGTCAAGCGTTTGCGTTGAGGCTGGGGTTCAGACGAATGTGAGTGCAGTACACTGAGATGAGAATTTCGGCTTGTGCAACCATACTAGTGTAGAACAAAAACAGAATTACCTGGAAAAACTCAGCAGGTCTGGCAGCATCGGCGGAGAAGAAAAGAGTTGACGTTTCGAGTCCTCATGACCCTTCGACAGAACTGTCGAAGGGTCATGAGGACTCGAAACGTCAACTCTTTTCTTCTCCGCCGATGCTGCCAGACCTGCTGAGTTTTTCCAGGTAATTCTGTTTTTGTTTTGGATTTCCAGCATCCGCAGTTTTTTTGTTTTTATCATACTAGTGTAGTCTCGTCATTGATGTGAGCCTTGAGCTTGGAATCCCCATTGATCATTGAAAGATGAGGGCATCATGATGCAGCTTTCCATTGTCTTACCAGGGTGCCTGGCATGCACAGTGACAGTGTGATGACTTTAACTAATGACATGTCTTTCTTCTCCTCTTTAGGTTCGCCAGCAGGCGTTGGCTCTCTGGACCCTAAAGGCCCACCCCTGAAACTGGAGGACTACCATGGTCTCCAAGCACCTGTGTCACATGGACTCACTGAACAAGGCACCAGCGCAGATACCAGCATCCCGGTGGGCATTAGTTTGGCAGCTAACATCTCGGTGCACGTTGATGAGGGCACTTCACACTCACTTGAGGTGCAGGTGGAGGCAGAGAGTGCCCAGGGCGCCGGCAGTCAGAGGACTGCTGGAGACCATGGCAATGCTCAGTTGATGGCTGATGTTGAGCCTCTGGAGTCGTCCATTAGGCAACAGATGCTGGAAGTCCAGCGGGATGTGCTGGAGGATCTGGTGGAGATGCAAGAGGGTATGCGTGCCATGGTCTCCATTGTAGAGGAGTCCCTGTAGAGCATGAGCACTGCGATGACCCTCATGGCCGAGGACAATGCCTCCTCCTTGGAGAGAGTGGCGATTCTCATGGAGTGGCTGCTCCAGGTACAGAATCAGTGTTTCCTGGGGTTGCGCTCGGACCTGCAAGTGCTCTCACAAGCACTGACTTCAGCTTGTCAGTGTTCGTGTGTGAGGTGGATGGAGCACTCAGTATCCCAGCTAGGTGCCCATCCATCAATGGTGAGCACAGGGGTCCACAGTGAACTCACGTTGGCGCATGAGCTGCTTGTTGTCTCTGTGGGCTCCTCTCATGACCCTTTGGATGATGGCAGCAACTACTCCGCCTCTCCGCCAGTGACCGTGGCATCGGATGAAGCTGCAGTGACTGGGAAGATGCCAGCCGTGGCACTGGCCACTCTCTCCCAGGCGGGGCCAGCATGGGCTCCACTGGCCAGAGGATGACTGCCAAGGCCACAGGACAGCAGAATCAGCAGGCTGTCTCCAATGCCGATGCCAGTGAGTGGGGAATGCCTAGACGTAGCACCCGTAAATGTAAGTTTAAAGCACCCTAAGTATAAGAGGGACTGGTCACAGGTGATCTTTTGTTCCCCCATTTTGTTTTTTTTTAATGGTGTAGCTACCAACACCATTTTTTTTTGGCTCAAGACTATGTGAGTTCCAACATAAAATTACATTTGCTTTTGTGTTGTTGGCCTGAGGGTGCTTCATTTGTTTTGTGGGTGCAGGGTAGGCCAGTATGTAATGCTGGAAGTGGATGGCTGGAAAATTTATTGCATAGGCACTAAGTGTACTTGGGGGCAAAGGAGAGGATCATTTCTGCGATTTAGGATGGAGGCGGCAGCCTCTGCATGAGGTGGTAGTTCTTATTTGGCAGCCTAGCTGAAGGTGCATTGGATCAAGGAGTCCCTTGTATCCCTACTCCCTGGAGGTTATCGATGTCTGGCTCCACGCCCTCCGTGTTCTCAATGGGCTCCTCTTCTGACTCACTACTGGATTCATCATCTGTGGCCTGTGGAGCTGCGTCAAGATCCTTTTTCTTCAGTGGGTTCCCCCTTGCCAGTGCCAGATTGTGGAGAGTGCAACACGCAACCACTATCAGTGACACCTGCTCTGGGGGGTATTGCAGTGCGCTCCCTGAACCGTCCAGGCATCGGAAGTGCATCTTGAGAAGACCTATGGTTCTCTCTACCATTGCCCTTGTGGATCCATGGCTCCTGTTGCACCGCTGCTTGGCCTCTGTTCTTGGATGGTGGTGAGGCGTCATGAGCCACCTTGTCACCCAGAAGCCCTCCATCCAGGCCCCTTCTGCCTTGGACTTACTGCTGGGCCTGCGCCCCTTGTGCCTGTGCATCTCCTCCCACAGGTCCCTCCCCTGGAAGCTGCACTGAAACACCTGGCCTCCTTTCCCTTCTGCCTCCTCCTCAAAGGAGGTGCCTCCAGCAAAGACCGTCTACAGAGGAGAAGCCTCCACTAACATCCCCAACTTCAATGAAGAACGAGTGCAACATATCAGTACAAAAGACAAGGCTGAAGCATTTGGAACCTTCTTTATCCACCAGTGTCAAGTGGATGATCCATCTTGGCCTCTTCTTGAGGCCCCCAAAATCACAGATGCCAGCCTTCAGCCAATTTGATTCACTCCATGTGATAACAAGAAACAGCTGAAGAAACTATGCAACCAAAGCAATGGGCCCTGACAACATCCCAGCAGTAGTACTGAAGACTTGTGCTCCAGAGCTAGCTGCATCTGAGTTAAGGCATCCCAGTACAGAAACAAAACTGGCATCTACCTGACAATGTGGAAAATTGCTCAGATTTATCCTGTTCACAAAAAGGACAAATGTAATACAGCCAATCAGTCTACTCTCAATCATCAGTAAAGTGATGGAAGATGTCATTGACAGTGCTATCAAACAGCACTCACTCACCAATAACCTTCTCACTGATGCTTAGTTTTGGCTCCAAACCTCATTACGGCCTTGGTCTAAACATGATAAGCACTGAATTTGAGAAATGAGGTGAGAGTGACTGCCCTTGACATGAAGGCAACATTTGATCAAGGAGTCCTAGCAAATTGAAGTCAATGGGAATCAGGCAAAACTCACCACTGACTGGGGACCTAGCACAAAAGAAGATGGTTGTGGTTGTTAGGGACCAATTATCTCAGCCCGGACATCACTGCAGGAGTTCCTCAGGGTTGTGTCCTAGGCCCAACCATCTCCAGATGCTTCAACAATGATCTTCCCTCCAAGATCAGTCAGAATTGGGGATGTTTGCTGATGTTTGCACAATGTTCAGCACCATTCGTGACTCCTCAGATACTGAAGCAGTCCATGTCCACTGGCTGCAAGATCTGGACAACATTGAGATCTGAGCTGATAAGTGACAATTAACATTTACACCAACAAGAGAGAATATAACCACCTTCCTTTGACTTTTAAGGACATTACCATTGCTAAAACTCCCATCATTTAACCCTCTTGGGTTAGCATTGACCAGAAACTTGAACTGGTCAGGCCATATAAATACTGATGCCAAAAAAGCAGGTAAGAGACTGGGAATTCAGTGATGGGTAACTCATCTCCTGACTCTCCAAACATTGTTCACCATCCTCAAGGCACAAATCAGGAGTGTGATGGAATACCCTCCACTTGCCTGGATGAGCGCAGCTCCCCCAACACTCAAGAAGCTTGACACCGTCCAGGACAAAGCAGCCCGCTTGATTGGCATGCAATCCGCCACCTGAAACATTTCACTCCCTCCATGACTGATGCGCAGTGACAGCAGTGTGTTTGATATACAAGATGCACTGCAGCAACACGCCAAGCTTCCTCTGACAGTACCTTCTAAACTTGTGACCTCTACCACCTAGAAGGGTGATGGCAGCAGACGCATGGGAAAACCACCATCTGCAAGTTTCCCTCCAAACCACACACCACCCTGACTTGGAAATATATTGTTGTTCTTTTACTGTTGCTGGGTCGAAATCCTGGGACTCCCTTCCTAACAGCACTATGAGTGTATCACACCACTTGGACTGCAAAGTTTCAAGAAGGTGACTCACTGTCATCTTCTCAAGGACAATTAAGGATGAACAACAAATGCTTTGTCAGTGACAATTGCATGCATAAATAAAACGAACAGGCGTTGCAGAGATAGTGAATGTATTTGCTTTAATCTTTCAGGATTCCCCAGATTCTACATGTTTGCCATGGATTGGAAAGTAGTAAACATAACCCCTGTTCAAGAAAGGAGGGAGAGAGGAAACAGGAAATTGTAGGTGAGTTTGCCTGATATCAGTAGTAGGGAAATGCATGAATTTATTATTAAGTCTGTAGTAACAGCACTTGGAAAACCACAATATGATTAGCCAGAGCCAAAATGGTTTTCTGGAAAGGAAATTATATTTTACAAATCTACTACTGAGGGTGTAATTAACAGGGTGGATGAGGAGGAACATGTAGATGTGGTGTATTTGGATTTTCAGAAGGCCTTCGATAAGGTGCCTCACAAGAAGTTGTTACTGAAGATTAGGGCTCATGGATTGGAGCTAATACATTAGCAAGGATGGGGAATTGTTTAATGGATAGAAAACAAGGTAGGAATAAATGGGCCTATTTCAGGGTGGCAAGGCATACCAAGTGGAATACTACAAGGATCAATGGTTGGGCCTGAGCTATGTTAAATCCATTTTATTGACTGAGTGTTTGTTTGTTTGTTTGTTCATGATGCAAAGTTAGGTGGGAAAGTACGCAGCAAGGAGGATGCAAAGAGGCTGCAAATGGATATAGTAGATCAAGTGAATAAACAAGAAGCTGGCTAATGGAGTATAATGTGAGGAAGTGTGAAATTATCCACTTTGTATGAAGAAGGGAAGATCATGTTTTTTATAAGATGGAAGACTAGTAAATGTTGGGATCTGGGGTCCAAGCAATAGGAAGTCAAATAGTATGTTAAGTTTTATTGAAAGGGTTTTGGAGTGTAAGAGCAGGAAGTCTTGCTGCAATTTTGCGAAACCTCACCTGGATTATCGTGTACATTTTTGGTCTTAATAACTAAGGAACAATATACTTGCCTTAGAAATGGTTAAATGAAGGTTCGCTAGATTGGTTGTTGGGATGACATGGTTTTTCTTTGAGTAGAATCAACCTATACTTTCTGGAGTTTAAAGAATGAGCGGTGATCTCATTCTGACATATAGTTATAGTTTTCCTATTAAAATTCTTCTTATTACAATTGAATTATGGGTAAATGCAAAGAGGCTGTTTAGAAAGTGTAGAATCATGGGGCAGAGTCTCAGAATAACTTGTCAGGCATTTAGGGCTGAGGTGAGGAGAAATTTCTTCACTTGGAGATTCACTTTGTGAATCTTTGAAATTCTCTATCTCAGACAGCTGTGGATGCTCAGTTGACGAATGTATTCAAAACTGAGACTGACAGATCCTTGGTCATTTGGGGAATCAAGCAGATAGGTCAGGAAATTGATGATGGAGAAGTTCGATCATTATTTTGTTTTAGAATCACAAAATGCTTACAATTCAGGAGGCCTTTCAGCCCATTGAGTTTGTGCTGACTTTCTCAGAGCAGTTTAGCTTGTCCCATTTCCAGGCCCTTTCCTTTCAGACGTTTGTTCAATTTCCTTTTAAAAGCCTGATTGCATCTCCTTTCACCATCCTCTGAAGCTGTGCATTCCAGATCCTAATCACTCGCTGCATGAGAAAGGTTTTTCTTCACGTCACTTTTCGTTCTTTTGTCATTCACATATATTGGTGTCCTCTGGTTCTTGCCCCTTCCACTAATGGGAACAGTTTCTCCCTATATACTCTATCTAAACCCCTCATGATTTTGCAGTTCAGGCTGAATATTTCCAGCCATTTTGAGACAGGCAGGGAGGTTGGGCAACATGGCAGGGGAAGACATCGGGAGGAGAGTCCGACATCTTCCTGCTGCCAGTGGTAGGAAAACAAGTGGCGTGGCTGCCTGCTGGGTGGCTAATTGAGGCATTTTTCCCTTGGTTGGGAGGGTTCACCAGTGCATGGGAAGACTGTCAGTGAACCCTGCTGGCCTCCCAGTTGAAGTATTATCAGGAACGGTCACAGGGTTTTTTAACAGGGACTACTGGAAACCAGGCATCCAGGAACTTCCAAACATTTATTAACTATTTACAACTATGTACAGGGATAGATAAGCATGAGGCTCTTTCCAGATCTGACATCCCATATTAGCTATTAGCATAATAGCTATTAACCCTTTATGCTACACCAGTAGGCTCTTGGGGGGAGAGGGGAGTGAGGTCACCTCCTTGATGGGCACTCCATGACCCATGAAGGGGCCCTCCCCAATGGCAATGGCTGCCCACGTCCCAGGGCCTCACTACTAGAATAATCCCTACAAAATTGCCGGTGCCAGCCTATCTGGCTTCCTCAAAAGAACTCGCCCAACTTGGATGGCACCTCAGCGTTAAGGCACCTTCTCCTTTGTGATGCAGTACCAGCAGTGCTCACCACCTCTAGTGACGCTGCGGAAGCTGATGAACTTCTGGCCCTCTGATAGGGCTAGCAGCTCTGGGGGATTAGTTACCATTCTCAATTGAATGGTGGCTGCTGCCGGCAGAATGATGCCCCAGGGTCCCACCACCTGCTGGAGCAGGTTCAGCTCCCGCTTTTGGCTGCAGCAGTGGGACTTGATCCTCTTCTGAAACATTCCATCCCTCTATCAAATCCCCTTTCAACCTTTTCTTCTTGAAGGAGAACAATCCTAGCTTCTCCAGTCTATCATGTAACTGGCTTCAGGGATTAAGGACTTCATTTTCATGAATCTTTTCCACACTTTCTCTAAGCCCTCACATCCTTCCTAAAGTGCAGTGCTCAGAATTGGACACAATACTCTAGTTGGGGCTCAACCAGTGTTTTGCAAAGGTTATTGGATGGTGGCTCCGGCTCGAGAACTGTAGGGCTTAACCCTGGTCCAATTTTCTATGTTCTTAAAACTGATATAATTGGAACTGACTTCTAGGGAGTTCAGTTTCGTTAATATCTTGCATTTTGAGAGGTTAGATAGTAACAAATGTTTAAGAAGGGACTATAATAAATTGCACTGGTTTTATGTGTAATAAACTTGTAAATGGAAGCACATCTCTACTTTGTGTATCTGCTTTAATTTTCAAAACTGTTGGATTTGCTTAAATCTGGATGAGCTCTGTCTGTTGTGGATCGTGAAACGAAGAGGCCTGACCATAATGCTTGTTGTTCTTATCTTTAACTCGGTGTTTCCACCTATTGATCCGATGTCGCAATTGCACTTTAGGAGAATAGGGCTGATGAGACAACACAGCTTAATATATTCAATTTGGCAACATGAGCAAGAGCTGTTTCCTGACACACTATTATGAGGTTCTGGAAAATTTCTTCAAATAGAATATTTAAATGACAATGCTGCATCATTGTTAGTTGGAAGGTTACATTTAGAATAAACTAAACTATTTTTAGATAAAACCAAAAAACTGCGGATGCTGGAAATCCAAAACAAAAATAAAAATACCTGGAAAAACTCAGCAGGTCTGGCAGCATCAGCAGAGAGGAACACAGTTAACATTTCGAGTCTGTATGACTCTTCAACAGAACTAAGTAAAAATAGAAAAGAGGTGAAATATAAGCTGGTTTAAGGGGGGCGGGGGAGGGGGGAGGGTAGAGCTGGTGAGAAGGCCAGTGGAGATTGACATCTTTTGGCTTAGACAAAAGGACAAAGAGGTGTTGAAGGTGGTGATATTATCTAAGGAATGTGCTAATTAAGGGTAGAAAGCAGGACAAGCAAGGTACAGATAGCCCAAGTTGGGGTGGGATGGGGTGAAGGAATCAAAAAAGGCTAAAAGGTAGAGATAAAACAATAGATGGAAATACATTTAAAAACAATGGAAATAGGTGGGAAAAGAAAAATCTATATAAATTATTGGAAAAAGAAAGGGGGGATCAGAAAAGGGGTGGGGATGGAGAAGAGAGTTCATGATCTAAAATTGTTGAACTCAATATTCAGTCCGGAAGGCTGTAAAGTGCCTAGTCAGAAGATGAGATGCTGTTCCTTCAGTTTGCGTTGAGCTTCACTGGAACAATGCAGCAGGCCAAGGACAGACATGTGGGCATGAGAGCAGGGTGGAGTGTTGAAATGGCAAGCGACAGGGAGGTTTGGGTCATGCTTGCAGACAGATCAAAGGTGTTCTGCAAAGCGGTCACCCAGTCTGCATTTGGTCTCTCCAATGTAGTGGAAACCTCATTGGGAGCAATGAATGCAGTAGACTAAATTGAGGAAGTGCAAGTGAAATGCTGCTTCACTTGAAAGGAGTGTTTGTGCCCTTGGACGGTGAAGAGAGGGGAAGTGAAGGGGCAGGTGTTACACCTTCTGCGGTTGCATGGGAAGGTGCCGTGGAACGGGGTTGAGGTGTAGGGGGTGATGGAGGAGTGGGTCAGTGTGTCTCGGAGGGAATGATCCCTCTGGAATGCCGCTGGGGGGGGGGGGGTGAAGGGAAGATGTGTTTGGTGGTGGCATCCTGCTGGAGTTGGCGGAAATGGCGGAGGATGATCCTTTGAATGCGGAGGCTGGTGGGGTTATAAGTGAGGACAAGGGGGACCCTATCTTGTTTCTGGGAGGGAGAGGAAGGTGTGAGGGTGGATGCGCAGGAGATGAGCTGGACATGGTTGAGGGCCCTGTCAACCACCGTGAGTGGAAAACCTTGGTTAAGGGAGAAGGAAGACATGTCAGAGGGACGGTTTTTGAAAGTGGTATCATCCAAACAGATGTGTTGGAAGCGAAGGAACTGAGAGAATGGGATGGAGTCCTTACAGGAAGTGGGGTGTGAGGAGCTGTAGTTGAGGTCGCTGTGTGAGTCGGTAGGCTTGTAATGGATATTGGTGGACAGTCTATCACCAGAAATTGAGACAGAGAGGTCAAGGAAAGGAAGGGAAGTGTCAGAGATGGACCATGTGAAAATGATGGAGGGGTGGAAATTGGAAGCAAAATTAATAAATTTTTCCAGGTCCCGATGAGAGCATGAAGCAGCAACGAAGCAATCATCGATGTTACGGGAGAAAGAGTTGTGGGAGGGGGCCGGACTGGAACAAGGAATGTTCCACATACCCCATAAAGAGACAGGCATAACTGGGGCCATGCGGCTACCCATAGCCACACCTTTTATTCGGAGGAAGTGAGAGGAGTTGAAGGAGAAATTGTTCAGTGTGAGAACACGTTCAGCCAGACGGACGAGAGCAGTGGTGGATGGGGATGGTTCGGGCCTCTATTCGAGGAAGAAGTGGAGAGCCATTAGACCATCCCGGTGGGGGATGGAGGTGTAGAGGGATTGGACATCCATGGTGAAGAGGAGGCGGTTGGGGCCAGGGAACTGGAAATTGTTGATAGGATGTAGGGTGTCAAAGGAATCACGGATGTAGGTGGGAAAGGACTGGACAAGGGGAGAGAGAATGGAGTCAAGACAGTAAGAAATGAGTTCCATGGGGCAGGAACAGGCTGACACGATCGGTCTGCTGGGACAGTCCTGTTTGTGGATTTTGGGTAGGAGGTAGAAGCGGGCCATCCGAGGTTGGTAGACTATCAGTTTGGAAGCTGTGGAAGGAAGATCTCCAGAGGAGATGAGGTCAGTAACAGTCCTGGAAACAATGGCTTGATGTTCAGTAGTGGGGTCATGGTCCAGGGGGAGGTAGGAGGAAGTGTCTGCGAGTTGATGCTCAGCCTCTGCGAGGTAGAGGTCAGTGTGCCAGACAACAATTGGTGGAGGGAGAATATTGGAGGCGGGTAAAAGAATCCGTTGAACGGGGAGAGGACTCCTGCCCAAAGAAGTGAGCATGGAGACGAAGGTGGCGGAAGAAGAGTTCAGCATTGTGCCGAGCCCGAAATTCATTGAGGTAAGGGCGTAAGGGTATGAAACTGAGTTATGACAATGTCAGGGTTGGGCCTGAGAGAATGGAGTGCAGCAAGTTCAGGGAGAGACGGGTGAGAGGAGCAGAGAAATTGAGACGACTAATGTCACGCCGACAGTTCTCAATGAAAAGATCAAGAGAAGGTAAGAATCCAGAGGGAGGGGTCCAGGTGGAGGGAGAATATTGGAGGCGAGTAAAAGAATCCGTTGAACGGGGAGAGGACTCCTGCCCAAAGAAGTGAGCATGGAGACGAAGGTGGCGGAAGAAGAGTTCAGCATTGTGCCGAGCCCGAAATTCATTGAGGTAAGGGCGTAAGGGTATGAAACTGAGTCCTTTTCTGAGCACTGAATGTTCAGCATCGGAAAGAGGAAGGTCAGGGGGTATGGTGAATACATGGCTGGGGCTGGAATTGGAAGACAGGATAGGGACAGCCAGGGGTGGAGGGTCCTGGATGGGTGTTGGTGTCGATGAGTTGCTGGAGCTTGCGTTCCTTTGCACCTGAAAGAAAGATACAAAGTTTCTTGTTGATGCGTCGGATGAGACGAAGAATAAAATGAAACTGGGGGCATGCGCAGCTTAGAAAAAGGGTGCGGCAGTGCTGCTGGAGGGAGAGGTCGAGTGTGTTCATATGGCGGCGCATGGCACTGAGTGTGGATCTCAGAATGTGATGAGAACAGCAGTCCGAGAAGCGTTGTATGTCCCGGAGATACCTGTAATCCTGGGTGGGTTAGAAACATGAGGGATGGAACTTCAGTTGAAATCCACTTGGGGTAAGTTGGAGACGGAGACAGTCACTGAGGAAGTAAATATAGCTGTGAAAGTGGGTTTTAGTAAACACCTTGTCAAACACCAGGAGAGAAATGGAGAGCAATGAAGGTGAACAAGGCAAAAGAGAGAAACTATTTTTAGCCTTGTCTATCTTTTAAATTCATTTCTTACTGCAATTATATCACTGAGGGAAAATCAGAATGCTTAATTTTGTCTTCAAAGTCAGATCCATTATATTCCTGGAATTGCAGTTCAGAAAAAATGCTCAAAATATGTCTTTAACAATGCAGTATCATGAATCTTAATTATCACAAAGTTCTTAAAATGGTCTAAGCATGTCTAGATTTATATAACTCTATTTATATACCTCCTTGACATGGTGAAATGTCTTGAGTGTTACATATGTATTTAAGGTGACTTAATATGAAATATTTGCATTCCATGTAAACTATTTTTAAAAATAGTTTCTAATTTCTCCTTTGCTAGATTAACTATTTCACCCTAAAACTCTCCCTTCTCCTTTAAGACACTCCTTAAAATCTATGGCTTTCACCAAGCTTTCAGTTAACTCTCCTAATGACACCTCTTGTCATTTTTTTTATTTGTCTGGTTATGTGAAGCACCTTGGGACATTCCTCTACATTAAAGGTGATATATAAATGCGAATTGTTGATGCCTGGCATATAACAAGGCAGTATGGCATTGGTATAGATATGTTATCCCTCACCAAGTGACTGGCTAATATTGATGTTTTTAATAAAGACAAACTAAGTTCACAGTTTACTGAGTAAATGGATCACCCAATGAGCCATAAATTTCAAGGAAGTTCAGGTCTCAACAGTTCCTGCTTTTGTGAAGTTTGTTGATCTCAGCCAAGCTAGTAAATGGATACCGCAATTGGCATTGGAACCAATCAAATGAATTTCATGCTAGTGAGTACACTTGTATGGATATTGGGTGAGAACAGGATCAGCTTGGCTGTGGAACCCCTCATAAAGACACAACTTTCAACATTCACTGTCAAGGGTGAAACAAAACCTAAATCAAATCTAGGAACATCCTCTCTGACCCCTTGAGCGATCTAAACTAGTCCAGGGTCTGAATTTTGACTCGTCGGACGTGCTCGATTGGCGGGCCCGTGGGGATGGGGAACAGGTCCCTGACCGCAATCTGCCCCCAACCACGATTTCACGCTGGCTGGCTAATTAACAGCCCACCAACATGAAACGCGCACTGAGAAACACTCAGCATTGCTAATGGGGGCAGGAAGAGGGCGGGCACCAACGTCACCGTGGGTGCTGGCAAGCGCTCCCACTGAGCTCCCAGAAGACAGCTATCTCAGGGAGCTGCAGACCTCCAAATGATAAAAGAAAGCACAAAAATGCTGCAAAAAAAAAATGTCCATGCAGCACAATCACCTGAAAGCATACCTCATAAAAATGCTGTCCCCAAATATTTCTTTTAATTTTATACCCTAATGGAGATTTCATCCCGCCCTTTGATGAGGTTTCATTAAAAATGTAAAAGCTGCCTGGCCGATTCGGCCATCCACCAACCAAAAGGTTGGATGGGCCACGAAAAATCACGCTCAGTTGTGCCATTAATGACCTTAATTGCCTGCTTAATTGTTGACGGGCACTCTTCTGGCTGTTGCACATGCCCACCGAGTGAAATATCACGCAAGTGTGCGATGATGTTGGGACGCTCGCCAGATGTCATCTCGCGTGATTTATGCACATTCGGGCTGGGCGCATGCCCGCCCACGGGAAGTAAAATTCTGCCCCAGGTTAATCATCATTGAAGAGCTGTTGGTTCCATAGAATTACATTCTAGTCAGCATTCCTGAGAGGGGGAACTGGGGGGAAAAGTCAAGGTGGGGTGGGAGGGGAACAAATCATAAACAAGTGATGCTCCAAAGCAGCGTATCTCAGAGTGTAGCCGGTGAGTTTGCACTCAAAAGGTCCAGAAATTTATTGCTTTGTACTTCTGTAACAAGCATTAAATGGGTGCCTAAAATTCCAATATAGTGGGCAGTGTGCCTGCACTTACTGTGCACCAGAAATGTGCCACCCACCCTATTGGTTATGACTCCTATATAGGCATCCGCCATGTACTCCTGAAATTAACACTGGTCCCATTCCATATACCAATCAGGGCCAAATGTCTTTTCAGGTTCCTGTACCAAATTGGACATTGAATGTGTCTCCTGTGGGTAGCAGTCAGTTTCTTCAGGTGTTTAGCTGTTAGACCAGTGGTCTGAAAGGAAACTGTTGGAGGTTTCCACCTGAAAGATAGGTGTTAAATTTTTGTTTATCTTATTGTGGAGTCAGGAGGAACAGGAGAGTTCATTTGACTCCACATTAAATCCATGGACCATTGTTGACCACCCCTTTCCTCTTAAGCCCACCTGTTATGTATCTCCAGCCCAGTTTAGGATCACCTGGGACCTCACTGGTGTCCATACCAACTGATCTTGCTACCTCACATGATGAATGAGCTGCATCTGGGCCACAAATTGGTTGGATCACTCGCCTCCTTACGTTTTTATTTTTTTTACAGGATGTGGGTGTCATTGGCTAGGTCAACATTTGTTGCCCATCCCTAATTGTTCTTGAGGTTTGTCCAGTATGCATTGAACTGGGGTTGCACCTGGTTTGGACATAATCCAAATTTCTGACCACCGATTCGCCACACACTCTTTGTTCGGCACTGTTTTGCCATTGAATAAGGGATGGACAGATGAGGAATAGATAAAAACAACTTGCCTCTAATGTAGAAAAATATCCTAAGGTACACCAGAAAGGTATGAGTTAAAAACATACTAAGCCAAAGAGGAACAGATTTAGAAATATGACCAGAAGTGTGGTCAATGGAATGGATTCCAAGGATGAGAGGGAGGTGAAAGGTGAGAAAGGGAAAGAAATAAGTCGGTTTGAGGCAGATGACCTTTTCATGTTGCGTTGAATCCATTTTATTTTCTCTTGTAGGTTGCAGTAGAAGACTTTAAAAATTCACGTTGAAGAATCCATTTCTGACTTTGTGAAGTTAATTTGTTACTTGTTGGCAAAAACTGATCACTGATGATTGAGACAATCAGGTGGTTGATAACATTGTTACTCAAAATAAAAAATACTAAATCACTTGTAGGGTTGACCAACATCAGCTAAAGAAATTTCACACTGAATCGAACCAAAACTCAGGTCTTTTGGATTTCAAAGTAGTGTTTTCTGCTGTAAGATTAGTGAGTTGCAAAGCCTAATGAAAGCCTTCGCATTTTCATTTGAAGATTTTATTTAATAGTATGCAAATTGTGTACAATGTACTTACCTTATGTAAAAACTGCAGCACAACATCTCCACATGACAGTATTAATAAGCTTGTTAAGTACTTCTATTCTGGTTTGGTTTGTTTCCTTTTGTTTTGAATCTTCTACCTCTGTTTTTCAATGTCACTAGGTGGAGAGCCAACTATGAGTCATATAACTTGTCATAACTAGCCCAAGTGATGGATTTCTGCTGCTGGCAATCATAAGCAGAGCTCACAAATTTTAGTGAAATGACAGTGAAGCAATATTTTAACTGGAAAGTACGTTGTGCTGCAATAAAGTGGCACATAAATTGCAGCGAGATGGCGCCACATTGCAGTAGTGAAGTGTAATGTTTAAAGTTAACAGTGAAGGTACAGAAATTTTATCTGTAATTGTACTGTGTAAAAAAAAAAAACTTACTAATTTGGATAATGATATTGTGCAAATATTTGCTAATAGGAACATGAAGTGTTTACTTATCAAAATTTTTTCAAAAATGCTATTGCATTTTGTATAGTTGTTATTAAATTGTTTGTGGAGCTGAATGTTCATATTGTCCAAAGGTCTATTAAAGGTGTTTGTACAGTTACGTAGGAAATTGCAGTTGTCATGTTAACAGGTATCACTGAATTCTCAATGCTATGGCTGAGATAAAGGTTGGCTTTTAGGGAAAGGAGTAGAATATTTAATGCACAAAATTGAGAATACAGTGGCTCTTGTTGATGGGGAAGGATTGATGCAAAGTATTCTCTTGAGGGTATACTACTTTTTTTTATCTCTGTTTTTCCTCTCCCAGCCCCTATTGGATCGCATATCTTCCTTGGCTCAGAGGGCACTGTGAATGACCTTGTCTCAGGCCTGCATCAATACTGCTTCTAGCTAACCACCAAGAAATGCATAATAGACTGATGAAGACACCTGACCTCATTATTTTTCCACATGTACAGGTCTTTTCCTTTGCTGGATTCTCCTCGAATTTGTTAGCACTCAGTGATGCCTGGGTTTCACCATTTTTAATTGCAGCCACAGTTACACAAATCTTATTTTCAGCATGTGGCCACCTGTTCTTGCAGACATTCCCTCTCCCATTCCCCACACAAGACCTTCAATTACTGAAGCGCAAATTTTGTTCAGGGCAAATTGATTTTCCACAATCCTTTGAATGTAAGAACAAAATGTATAGGGGCAGGAGAAGGCCATTTGGTCCTCTGAGCTCCGTCTGCTATTCAATAGGATCATGGATGATCTGACCGTGGCCTCAAATCCACTTTCCTGCCTGCTCCCTATTACCCTTGACACACTTGTAGATCAAAAATCTGCCAAACACAGCCCTGAGTATATTCAATGACCCAACCTCTACTGCTCTCAGGGGTGGATATTTTCAATGATTATCTTGGGGAGAAGAAATTCTTCCTCACCCCCATTTTAAATGGGAGACCCCTTATTCTGAAACTGTGTCCTCTAATTCTAGATTCTCCATGAGGGGACACGTCATCTCAGCATCTACCCTGTCAAGCCACCTCAGAATCTTATGTTTCAATAAGATCATCCCTAATTCCTCTAAACTCCAATAAGTTTAGGTCCAGCGTGCTTAACCTTTCCTCATAAGAGAACACCTTCATCCCAGGAATCAACCTAGCAAACCTTCTCTGAACTGCCTACAATGCAAATATATTGCTCCTTAAATAATAAGACCAAAGTTAGGTAGTAATCTGGAGATGTTCTTCCCTACTTTTATACTCCATTCCCCTTGCTATAAAGCCCATTTACCTTCCTAATTACTTGCAGTACTTGCATGCTAATATTTTGTGATTCATATATGAAAATTCCTCAGTACCACAGCATTCTGCAGTCTCTCAATTCAAATAATGTTCTGCTTTTCTATTCTTCCTACCAAAATTGTTGACCTCACATTTCCTCCCACATTATACTCCATCTGCCAATTTTTTGCCCACTCAATTAATCTGTCTATATGGCTTTGCAGATCCTTTGTGTCCTCCTCACAGCTTTCCTATCTTTCTTTGTGTCATCAGCAAATGGCGACAATGCACTCTGTCCCTTCATCCAAATCATTAATATCAATTGTAATATAAATTGATCAAATATAGCCCCAGCACTAGACACTGTGGCACCTTACTTGTTACAGTTTGTCAACCTGAAAATGACTTATTTATCCTGATCCTGTTTCCAGTTAGTTAGTCAATCCCTTATCAATGCTATATATTACCCCCCACCCCCTCTACCCATCTCCAAGAATATAGAAAGGAAAGAACCACAAGCTCTTGTATAGTAACAAAAGGGGTGTGATTGCCTCCTGGAACAAAACATCCAGGTAACATTCTCCCTCCCTGATGCATAGCAGCATCTGAAGCTCAGGCTTCAAATCACCAACTCTGAGCTGAAGTTTTAATATTTTAATTGTTATACATTTTAATAACTTTTAAAAAGTAAAAATTCAACTACTATACACCAGTGGCACTAGTAAGTGATGACTTTTCAGTTATAAGTTAAACTTTTCAGTTTTAAGTGGCGTCATTTTCAGTTATTTAAAATTAGGTTACTCACATGCTGCTGCTTACCTTTTTGTTATTAATCCATTTTCAGTTGTATTAATAAAATTGCATTTGGTTACCACTCAAATATATCAAGGAATATGTTTTTAATGGGATAATTTTTGCCTGATTGTGTTGATTAATGAAACAGTTTGCATTTGGAGATGTGGAAATGAGTTTGAGTGGAAGCTTGAGCAAAAAACTCATCAAAACCAGTGCAATTAGCACCTGGATTGCACTTGATCTTGATAGGTTGCTGTTAGAAATATTAGCTAGGAGATTAGTGCTGGGTAGCACAGTAACAGTAAATTACACAAAGGAACAAAAGCCTATACAATGGCCTGAGGTTTGTAGTTGCAATGGTGGCAAAACTGTCAGCATTTTTTGTCATTACCGTTGTGAAACTGTCAGCAACTTCTGGCATCTGCATATGCGCAGCTAAACACACAAATCCAGAAATTGCAGTCAGTAATTCTCAATTCTTTCACTTGGTGCTCTGTTGAAATCCCTATAAATGGAAATCTCTTGAAATCACTTCAATTGATATGAACTTTCATTATCACACTATCCATTTCACTGTAAAAACCCTTGAAAAAGTTGCATCTTGTTGACTGAGGTGTAACTCAGTTTTAATGCTGCGCTAAGTTCATAATGACTGCTGAAAAACTTCTCTGGCCCTGATGAACAAATTTTCGTAATTGTAGGACGTTAAATTTCTCTACCAAGATAACCAAATCCTCAATTTTTTAAAGCAATTTTTTAAGCTTGTTAATGATATTTCAGCTAATTTAATCCAATGGGTATGTTCCAATCTTTATTTTGCTGTTTGTAAAATAATTTTGAAAAGTATGTTGTTTTTATTTCCTGGTTTGCTGCCTGTGAGAATTCTACAATGTCATTGGCTATTTGATAACTTCACTATTGCTGGACACTGGAGATCTCTTTGAGTAGGCCCTGGAATGAAATTAACCTTAGAAAGGGAAAATCTATGCTACAGAGATTGCAATACCTTTGTGGACAGTTTTCTTCTGAGGTCACCGATGAGCACTGATCCCTCTCCACTGACTGCAAAATCTGGACCATTGCCTGACTTTTTGTTAATGCACTGAATTCCCAATCTCAGCCATTTGTATGCTGCTGAGAGCCCAGCATCTACTTACTGACCAGTATGTTTAAATGATCTAGGCTGTTGCCATCAAACAGAATCAGGAGAGTGTTACATTTTGAGATTTGGGAAACAGGAAAAATTAACATTGTGCCTTAGAACTGATAAAACTACTTCAGTGAAGCAAATGACTTAGAGCACAGTCAATCTTGGGACTTGAACTTTTAACCTTCTGTTTTGGAATCAAATGAAATCATTTGAACTATTGGCTTGCAGCAGGTATTTACATTTCCATTGTGATTGCTTCACCTGCACATAGCAAATGGCAGTCACGTGCCAGATGTATCATTCTGTTTACAGCTGCAAAGTATTAGACAAAAGGTAACTAGAGGGAAAGTGATGCCTAACTTTTTAGGCTCAGTTATACCATTGCAGTGTGACTCCAGTGTGATGAGATGCCGAAATTTAAAAATATGCTCAGACAGTCCATTGTATTTCCTGGGTGTTATATAAAATCATTGCAGAGTCATTGTTGTTTTCAGAAAGGGAACAGTTCCACCTGTGCTCTTAAAACATATCACAAAAAATTGGCAAATGCACAGAATGGAATGGCAGTGATGGGCAGCCTGCAATTTTATCTGGGTCTTACCAGCTGCACTTTGCATTCTGCAGTTACCAGTCTTAGAGCAGCAGTGCGGTATGACCACAGCCTTAAAGTGTAGCTCTCTATTTAGTGTATGTGTATGTGTGTGGTCATTGCCAAATACCAACAATCCATATTTACATCACTGGAGTGAAGCCCATCCACATGGCTTTGATTTGCTTCTTTCCACTTTGGTTCTGTTACACAGCAGGACAGCTCACATCTGAAGAATTTATAAGTGTGCTTTAGATGACCACGTGCTGACTTAACTTTGCCACTGTGACATCCTCACTTGCCAGCTCCTAAATGGCTGACATAATGATCACTGCCTTACCAAGGTACAATGAATTCCACCAATTCTCTGTGGCGGCAATATTTATTTTACTCCACGTATCAGGTGGCTTGAGAAAATAGAGGGACTCGTCTCTTCATTGTAAAATGTGAGAATTGAAAGGTGTAAGTAAGTAAAGCAAATTGGAACCTGAGTTCCTTATTCTCATAGGGCTGAATGATGCCCCCGTCGGGGTGGTTGTGCGGGGGTGGGCGGGGGCAAACACGATCGGCATCCCCAATTGGTTTTGCGCCGCCAATTTAAGTGGGCTGGCCAATTAAGGCCCGCCCAGCGTGATGCACACCTGGAAGCACTGTGCTCTCCCTGTGCGGGCTGGGGGATTCCTTGAGACGAGGCCTGAGGTCTTTCACGTGCATATGTGAAAGAGCACAGAAATCTCCCTGAAGCACGGAGGTGCCTCGGGGAGATTAGTTTAAGTCTTGAAAAGTGTAATAAAGGTCAAAAAAACTCTTAAGGACATGTCCCCTCATGTGAAACTGTCACATGAGCTGGGACATGTCCATTAATTTTTTCCAAAAAAAATTATTTAATTAATAAACCCTTCATGAAACCTCATCTCGCCTGTAGATTTCTTGAAAAATGGGAAGGCCACCTGGGCTCTTCACCTGCCCGCCAACCTTAAGGTTGGACGGGCAGCATTCTTAACAGCCTTAATTACTTTGTTAATGGCCTTAATAGGCCTTTGACAGTTCGGGCAACTGACGCGGCTGCGTGCCTGCCGAACTGTCAATCCAAATGGCATGCGGTGACGCCAGGACACCCGCTTGACGTCACTGCACGCCATTTTGCATGTCAGCGAGCAGGCCTCGCCTCCACTCGCCAATGGGAAAATTCTTCCCATAGTTTAAATCAGCCAGCACGAGGTCAACACTAATGTCTGAAATAACAACTGCACCCTGTGGTCAGACACCCCACATTCTGAAATCAAATGACAGATGCCACCTCAAACAGATGCTATGGATCTCCCCTCAACTCCCCCTCAGACGCTTGCCACACCATGAGCCAACCATTCTCACTGAATTCCGTCTTTCAATGAGGTTTCCAATCTCCAATCTCCATGGACTTCCTTTGGAATCTTCTCCCAAACCAACACTTTCTCTCAGATATCTTCTAAAAAGGTTCACCTCCAGAGTTTTGAACTCTCCTTCTAATGTTCCTCTTCCCTGGGTCACCACATGCATTCAAGCTGTATTCCATGCACTCTCTCTCACTGACTCAGCTGTCAATAGTACCACTGCTTCACATGCCCATAGAAAAGACCTTCAGCCATCTCTGTGGACTTCCTTGCCTCTTCCATGCTGTTCCCTTTAAGCTTAAAGCTTTAAACTTGAAGCTTGGAGACTTTCTCTCTGCCATTTATTCTTAACTTCACTTTTCCAAGTTCCTGTCCTTCCTTTGACTAGAATGCCTGCTTTGGACTTCCCCTTCTTCCACTCCCCTGGATTTTGGGGTTTTTCTTTAGCTTGGGACTGGCTGTCTGCCCCTTCTAGGCTGCTCCTGCCTGGCAGCTATTTTCAAAACCAGCTGAACTCCAACAGCTTCCAAATCAAAACTGCTGTTCTTAGCTTTTCTGTGTATGTCTATGGAAGGGACCTGCCTCTCTGGAACCCTGTTGCTAGGCAACAGCCCAATTCTTCTATTCCTGTTTGTTTAACTTCTTAAGTCGTAAACTCTCATTAGAAATGCAAGCACCTTTTTAAAGTGAAACTAAAACTCAATTTGACCTTTCTTAAAACACATACAGAAATACAAATCAAACTTCAACTTTAAAGCTAAAACTCATTCTTAACACCTACAAATACCAATAGAACTTAAACTATCTCTATTTCCTAACAGTATCTTTTTAGATCTGTTAGAATTCAACTGGTGAAGAGCTGTGAATATTGACACCGTCACTTGATGGAGATGATTTGTTCTTGGGGTTACATGTCACAACCTTGTAACCAAATTTAGGGAGATTTCAACTAATCATATTCCAAGTGAAATCATAGATGTGTTTGGTTTGAGTGTGCTTATTAGAAGTAATAACATGAGAACAATTTCCTAAATTTGTTTACAATCTTGCAACACAGAGGAAGCCACGTCCACAAATGACAGAGGAAATGGGGCGCATACTGGTTTTCAAACAGCAGTGTAAATCACCCCTCAGAAAAGCTCACCAAGAAACCTCCATGGTAATTGCCTGTGAATTTTCACCTTCCAATGGGCAATTCCCCTGATCCCTGGGGTCCTCCTGAATATCTCTGCTTCTGAGTTAGAGCTGAAGACTTTGGACAGTTCTGCAGAACTTACCTGGGTAGTTACCCAGGAAATGTTAGACGGATTAAAACCTAATCTAACTCCTGGGTAACTACACAACTCACCCACCTGACTACCCCAGATGCAACCAGTCCCCAACCGCCCAAATAGCCCCGACTATCTGAGTATCACCAACCAGACCGGACCACCCTGCCCCCCCCACCACCTGACTACCCCACAACTCAACCCAACTATCACCCAACCACCTGACTGCTCAACCCAAACTAACTAATCGTTGACCATCCGACCACCCCCCAACTCAACACAACTACCGCCCAACCATCTGACTATTATCCAGACCCAACTAATCCCCGACCAACCAATTACCCCTGGCTGCCTGACTATCCCCTGGACCTGGCTACACCTCACCCATCAGCCACCTCACTCACCTACCACCTCACCCACTTACCTACCTACCCCACCTACCCACTTACTGACTTAACCACCTCACCCCCTACCACCTCACCCACTTAACCACCACACCTGCCTACCACCTTACCCATCTGGCAGCTCATTCACTTGCTGCCTCACCCACCTGCCACCTTACCCACCTCACCCACCCTAGCCATTTACTCACGCTACTGCCCTACCCATTCACTCATTCATCCACTCATCCATTCATCCATTCACTAACATTCAAACTGGAAATTTAAACTTACCATACAGCAGCTAGTGCCATAAATAGGGGTAAGTGTCCTGTCTTCCCCCTGTCTCTGTTCTGACAATAATTGCCGCTCCTTGGCCCTTGTGTGTGTTCTCATTGGCATGCAAACTTGTGCTGCCTTTATGCCCTTCTCAAAACCCACCTCACTCTCGACCTATCTGACATGAAATTCAAACTGCAGAGGCTGTGACCATAGATTTCTTGCTTTCCGTCCCAGTTGGCCTCCCTCACCCTAACCCTCTTCTCATTTTTTTCATTTTCAGGGAAAACAGCTACTGTAGCCTCATGAGGAAGGGCAAGAGCTCCTAAAGACCACTGAGGAAGAAACTCTGTCACTGGATCTGAGACCCGCAGCCACCAGCTCAGATAAAGACACTACATCAACTTGAGAGGATAGTATAAGTCAGGATCTACATGTGGTGAGCCACTAGGCCCAAGTGGGCTGCAGGCTGACCAGGGGAAAGGACAGTTCATGTACCAGCTCTCTGGAGGGCAAGGTTGCAGATGAATTCTACTACAGGGAAATCAGATGAGGAACTTTGATGGGATGGCCTGAAAGGGAATAATGTTGAGCATGAATATCAAAATACTCGGTGCATTTCCAGGCCTGCCAGACAGCCTCTTGTCACTGTCTAGGAGCATGGAGGAAGCTGGCTCCAACATAGCACAGGGCCTCACTTGAGCTTGGAGCTTATCCTTTTCAGCATGGAATTGGTGGCCCGCTCCATGGGCTGGATTTTATGCACCCCTGCCAGCGGGTCTCAAGACAGGGGGCACCTAAAATCCAATGGGCGGCCTACCCAATCCCCTGTCTCCACCACAATTTCATCAGCATTGGGCTGCCCGCCCACGAGTGGGCCAATTGAAGTCCTTAAGTCGACAATTAATGCCCACATAAGGGCCTCATCCTACTGCCATCAGGATTTAACCATGGCCCATGCCAAGCAGGCAGCCTGACAGTTTTCCCTGTGCAGGCTGGTGGCAGGCAGTGAGGGTCCCTCCTCAACAGGCTCCAGGGCCCATCAGAGGGCTCCCCAAGATGTTCCCTACCACCACACCTCCACCACCACCACCCCCCCCCCCCGCCCCATCATAGCCTGTCAAACCTTGGCACCCCAACCCCTCATTGGGGCACGGTGAGACCCCCAAAACATGTATCAAGTCCCCGATTCAGCACATCTTGCCTCTTCAAGTCCCAAGTGCAATATTAAGAAGTTACCATTCCCGACAACACCGCCGATAGTGGAATGCTACTGGTTCAGGTTTGCAAAGCATGCATCAAATCAGCCTGAAAGGCTTTTTCACATCACGATTTGCTCACTGTGCTACTTGCGGCCCACTCCTGCACCAGCACCTTTCCCAGCAGGGGATGGCATGTTGGAGCCATAAGCCATTTTGAGGACATCTGGCCTTTGTAGCACTAACCCAGTGAATTTTGCATTTTATATGTTTTCAAATGTGAGTGCAATGAATGGACTTATATTGCCATACAATAGAAACCCTTTTTATATTTGGTCACATTAAAAGATGGCGGATGTCCTAACTGAGATGGTTCCGATGAATTTACTCTTTAATTATACATGTGGATGCAAAGCATAATACACTCACAGTTTCATTCAGTATAAGAAACATATTATACTGTGCCAGAAATGCTTCTGTGGAATGCTTCTGTGTTGTGTTTGTTTTTTTCTATCTGAGAACTCTGTGCAACAGCAGCGCACTACCTTGTCCACTGAACTTTGCCATGGACTCAGTTCCAGCCTATGTGGCAGAAACCTGGTCTGGAAACTTTTCTGACTGGGGAAATTGAGAAAAGAAATAAGAATTCCTAAGTTCCAACAATCTACATGGCTAGGATTTTACAGCCCCGCCATGGTGTGCCTCCCCCGGCGGATGCGGCGAGCCATTTAAATCTACATTCAGTTCAGCAGGACTGTAAAATCCTGCCGGGCTGGAGGAGCCATAAAATCATGGCCAATATCTATAATTAAGCAGGAATGGAACTGTCTGTTTGTTGCATTGTACCAGTTCCATTTTAGCATTTGTCTCCAGCTTTAAGCCAAACCAGGCATTTGATTTGTAACCTGAACTGGAAGAAATGAAACAAAAGCAAATTATTGGAAAAAGAATTCTGCTTATTTGGTACTCTGCTGTAATAGATACTTAAAACTTAATAGAACTGAGGTGACGTTTTGGTAAAACGCTGTCCTCACAACAGACCTGATTAACATTGGTTTAAGAGCACTACATCTTTGAATGTTAAAAAGACTTCTCATGAAGCTAAAACTGTAGCCATGAACATTGGCTTGCAGTGGGGAGAGCAAAATGCAAGTAAGCAATGTTCATTAACACAAACATGATTCTGCTGAAAAGAATAAAAAAGTTTGTGGGAATGTGTTCGGGGCTACACTCTCCTCTTGAGAATTGAATATATCTCCATGAATCATTCAAAGTTTCCTCTTGTGGCTTATGATGTCATGTGTATTCGTTGAAAACATCTACAACCTTGTAATGCATTGCTTATCCAACTTGCTGAAAAATATAGTGCAAATCTGGGATGATTCTGCCCAAAGTGTGGTAGTGGGTTGGAAAAAGGACATGTTACCCGTTGGCCGCATTGACAGTTTTTCATGCCGTATTGTCCCAATCCTATCTCATCAATTAGACAGCTAGAGGAAACACACCATCTCGCTGGCGGGCAACCTCCAAATTGCCCGCCACACTGTTACTTTGTCATTTCCTCACTCCAGGTGTCATGTTTAAACTGCAGCCGCACACACAGTTCTCGATGCTTGCAGCACAGGACTGCCTCAGTGAAGACATGGCCCTGAAAGCCAAGAAGATTTCAGTAACCCATCATTGGAATGCCTCTCAGAGACCTGCTGTGAGGCCCTCAACCCCTGCCCTGGCTGCAGGAGATCCAGTAATCTTACCATTCCAGCTTGGGAAGTGGTGATCATTGCCAATGTTGCCCAGAGGAGGTTGGCCATCTAATGCAGGAAGAGGATGAATGATCTCATACATGCCTGCAGGGTAAGGCAACCATCTCATCACTCTAAACTCACATAGTCATAAGGCCATCACACATTCACTGGCAATGGCAAGTGATGAGTGGGGATATAGACAGGTTAAGTGAATGGGCAAAAAGTTTGGCAGATGGAACATAATGTGGGAAGATGTGAGGCTTATGCACATTGGCAAGAAGAAGAGGAGCTGAATATTATTTAAATGGAGAAAGATTGCAGAAAGCTGCAGCACAGAGGGATTTGGGAGTCCTCGTGCATGAATCCCACAAAGCTAACATACAAGTTCAACAGGTGTTAGGGACGGCAGATGGCATGTTGGTCTTTATTTCAGAGAGAATGGAGTATAAAAATAGGGAAGCCTTGCTACAAGGCATTAGTTTGATCACATCTAGAAAACTATGAATAGTTTTGGTCCCCTCATCTAAGGAAAGATGTACTGGCATTGGAGGCAGTCCAGTGAAGGTTCATTAGGTTGATTCCGGGTATGGAGAGATTTTCTAATGAGGAGAGGTTGAGTAGGTTGGGCCTGTACTCATTGAAGTTTAGAAGAATGAGAGGTGACCTTATTGAAACATAAGATTCTTAGGGGGCTTGACAGGGTAAATGCTGAATTGGAGAGTCTTGGACCAGAAGGGCATAATCTCAGAGTAAGGGGTTGCCCTTTTAAAACAGAGATGTGGAGGAATTTCTTCTCTCAGGGGTAGTGAACCTATGGAATTCTTTATCGCAGAGGGCTGTAGAAGTTAGGTCATTAATAATATTCAAGGCTGAGATAGACAGATTTTTAATCAGTAAGGGAATCAAAGGTTATGGGGAAAAGGCAGGAAAGTGGAGTTGAGGATTATCAGATCAGCCATGATCTCATTGAATGGTGGGGCAGACTCGATGGGCCAGATGGCCTGATTCTGCTCTTAAGTTTTATGGTCTTAAGGTCTTATCTCACTAACTGTCAGCTCAAAGGACATCACCACTCACTTTCTCTCACACACCCTCACATCTCCATCTGTCCTCATCTCCTCTGGAGACTCCCTCCTCAGCCCTCACCATCTTGAGATCACTTGCACAAAGCAATATGTACCCCCATACTCATCCTGGGATACCCCCTTCCCCAGTACAGCCTTCACCCTGTAGCCATTGAAAAGCCACCCCCGCCTTATGTGGTAGGTAGTGACTTGCCCGTGAACTGCCGCTAAAAGTGATTTGGTGCTGCCTGCAAAACCTGGCGCTGATGACTGCGAGCGCTACTCGAAGCATGGTAGGCAACCAAACCTTGAAGTTCTAAGGCAAGTGCAGCTTGCCAGGTGCTCGTCACTTATGTTCAGTTGTGCAGTCACACTAATGTGCCTGGATGATCCAGCGTGGGGGGGATGATTCTGGCGAGCTTGGCTTCCAATGATATGCAGATGTATTACAATAAAGTTCTCTAAATGTGGCAGCGGGAAATGTGGCCCACCGTTGATGGACGGAGTGGATGTGAAACCGATATTTGGCCTTCCTGCCATACTGTCCGTTCATGCCCACCATGATGCCCAACACCAGCTGCATGGAAAATTCCGCCCATTGAGAAGTGTAAGGCTACTTTCATTGATGGATCCTTAAAATGTCCATAACTAAGGTTTTCTCTATTGACAGATCTGCATTATAGTATAAAGTGCAAATACTTAGCTTTTAGACTGTTGTATGTTACAGTAATTGCAATAGGCAAGTGTAATCTAGACAGCTTTCTTATCTCTTATCTATAAACAGAACTGTCCCAGCAGACTGATCGTGTCAGCCTGTTCCTGCCCCACGGAACTCGTTTCTCGTTATCTTGACTCCCTTCTCTCTCCCCTTGTCCAGTCCCTTCCCACCTACATCCGTGATTCCTCTGACACCTTACAATCAACAATTTGCAGTTCACTGGCCCCAACCGCTTCCTCTTCACCATGGACATCCAATCTTTCTACACCTCCATCCCCCACAAGGATGGTCTGAGGGCCCTTAGCTTCTTCCTTGAACAGAGGCCTGAACAATCCCCATCCACTTGTACTCTCCTCCGTCTGGCTGAACTTGTTCTCACACTGAATAATTTCTCCTTTAACTCCTCTCACTTCCTCCAAATAAAAGGTGTGGCTATGGGTACCCACATGGGCCCCAGCTATGCCTGTCTCTTTATGGGGTATGTGGAACATTGCTTGTTCCAGTCCTACTCCGGCCCCCTCCCACAACTCTTTCTCCGGTACATCGATGATTACTTCGGTGCTGCTTTATGCTCTCGTCGGGACCTGGAAAAATTTATTAATTTTGCTTCCAATCTCCACTCCTCCATCATTTTCACGTGGTCCATCTCTGACACCTCCCTTCTGTTCCTTGACCTCTCTGTCTCAATTTCTGGTGATAGACCGTCCACCAATATCCATTACAAGCCTACCAACTCCCACAACTACCTCGACTACAGCTCCTCACACCCCGCTTCCTGTAAGGACTCCATCCCATTCTCTCAGTTCCTTCGCCTCCGTCACATCTGTTCTGATGATGCTACCTTCAAAAACAGTTCCTCTGACATGTCCTCCTTCTTCCTTAACTGAGGTTTTCCACCCATGGTCGTTGACAGGGCCCTCGACCGTATCCGGCCGATCTCCCGCGCATCCGCCCTCACGCCTTCTCCTCCCTCCCAGGAACATGATAGGGTCCCCCGTGTCCTCACTTATCACCCCACCAGCCTCCGCCATTTCCGTCAACTCCAGCATGATGCCACTACCATACACATCTTGCCTTCACCTTCCTAGTGGCATTCCGTAGGGATCGTTCTCTCCGGGACACCCTGGTCCACTCCTGCATCACCCCCTACTCCTCACCCCCCACCTATTGCACCTCCCCATGCCCATGCAAAAGATGCAACACCTGCCCCTTCTCTTCCTCTCTCCTTACCGTCCAAAGGCCCAAACACTCCTTTCAAGTGAAGCAGCATTTCACTTGCATTTCCCCCAACTTAGTCTACTGCATTCGTTGCTCCCAATGCGGTCTCCTCTACATTGGAGAGACCAAACGTAAACTGGGCGACCGCTTTGCAGAACACCTGCGGTCTGTCCGCAAGAATGACCCAAACCTCCCTGTCGCTTGCCATTTTAACACTCCACCCTGCTCTCTTGCCCACATGTCTGTCCTTGGCTTGCTGCATTGTTCCAGTGAAGCCCAACGGAAACTGGAGGAACAGCACCTCATCTTCCAACTAGGCACTTTACAGCCTTCCGGACTGAATATTGAATTCAACAACTTTAGATCTTGAACTCCCTCCTCCATCCCCACCCCCTTTCGGTTTCTTCCCTCTTCCTTTTGTTTTTTCCAATAATTTATATAGATTTTTCTTTTCCCACCTATTTCCATTATTTTTAAATATAAACCTTTTATGCCCTGTTATTCTTTCCACCCCACCCCCACTAGAGCTGTACCTTGTGTGTCCTGCCATCCATTCTTAATTAGCACACTCATTTAGATAATATCACCACCTTCAACATCTCTTTGTTCTTTTGTCTGTGACATCTTTTGATTATCTGCTCCTATCACTGCTTGCTTGTCCCTACAACCACACCCCCCCCACCACTCCCCCCCCCACCTTAAACCAGCTTATATTTCACCCCTCTCCTTATATTACTCAGTTCTGTTGAAGGATCATGAGGACTCGAAACGTCAACTCTTTTCTTCTCCGCCGATGCTGCCGGATCTGCTGAGTTTTTCCAGGTAATTCTGTTTTTGTTTTGGATTTTCAGCACCGCAGTTTTTTATTTTTAGCTCTCTTATCAGCCTTGGTTTACTGAAAACATAACTACACAGTCAAAAATCACAATTCTTCACAAATTAAGCCTGCCTTTCCTTAAAAGCCGAGCGTCATGATCAATTTTTCTTTTCTAAAAAAGTAAACCCTTCTTGGATTTTTTTCTTTTTGGATTGAACATATATTAGTAACAAATAAATCAAAATTATTTAATTAATGAGTTATTGGCACTGTAACAAGATCTAAGATGCTAATACTACAAAGTGTGATTTCAACTCATTTCTGCTGAAATAATCTTTTACCCTCATCAAGGAGATATGACTTGAAGGAGTTTATGTGAAGAAGCCACATTAAGGTAACAGGATAAAAACAAAAATACCTGGAAAAACTCAGCTGGTCTGGCAGCATCTGCGGAGAGGAGCACAGTTAACGTTTCAAGTCCGAATGACCCTTCAACAGAACTAAGTAAAAATAAAAGAGAGGTGAAATATAAGCTGGTTTGGGGAGGGGGTGGCGTGTTGTGGGACAAGTAGAGCTGGATAAAGGGCCAGTGATAGGTGGAGATAACCAAAAGATGTCACAAACAAAAGGACAAAGAGGTGTTGAAGGTGGTGATATTAGTTAAGGAATGTGCTAATTAAGGTTAAAAAGCAGGACAAGCAAGGTACAGATAGTCCTAATGGGGCTGGGGTGGGGTGAAGGAATTGCAAAAGGCTAAAAGGTAGAGATAAAACAATGGATGGAAATACATTTAAAGATAATGGAAATAGGTGGGAAAAGAAAAATCTATATACATTATTGGAAAAAGGTAACAGGATGTATTGTTATTAAGCCAGAATGCTTCAGTGATTTTATAATTTCGACATTGTAGATTAATTCATATCCTTTAAATCAATGTACAGGCTGCCTTTGTACATGCCAATGGCATGACACGAAGGACAGCATAAAACATCACAGGAAGGATAGCTTAAAAGCAATTCGAGGGAATCACTTTTTCAGCTACTGGAAGCTGAGCACTAAGACTATAAAGCAATATTGCCAGTCAGATAGGTGTTAAAGTGGCAGTGCATTCATATTATTGTCAGTGGACTAAAGGTGACCAGTTGAAGGAGGACTCAAGTGTGCAATCATGCCATCAATAGTTGACCTGCACTTAAGCAATGAAGTGGGATATGCCTTCATGAATGTACATGCTGCTACTGCATCAACAGGAAATGCTGGGGTTATTGGTCAAACAGAAAAATAGTTTGCGCTGATAACTTCCCATTATCCTAACTTGGCTTAACACCATGTAATTTACTTGTGACCGGTATATTTGCTTCTTTTCAAATCTGGAATGTAGCTAGTTAAAATTTTTTTTTCTCTGTTTCAATTCCTGTTTTGAAAGCACTTCTGATTCAACATGTTCCTGCATGTTTTTTTTTAGTGAATTTTAGTTTCCCAGACATATTTTCTTTCATATTCTTGGAAAGATTTGATTGAGAGTGGGCTGGTCATATGGGACCTCGAGAGATTTCCTGAGTTGTCCTGCAAATGGCTCTATTGCGTTGTATTATCAGTGCCTCTTTTTTCTGTGAGAATCCCAAAGAATCCTATGCCTTTTTTGGGGAGCAATTCATCTGCAAATTTGACATAGTTTTATTTTATTTTCTCTGACCATATTTTCATCAGAGAACAGGGGCAGAATTATGCCCTCATCAGGCAGGCTTGGCAGGGGTGAGTGGGAGCCGCTGTGAAACGGAGAGCTGCCCGTGGTCGGGTTGTGACCATGATTTCATGCTGCCGGGTCAATTAAGGCCCGACCAGCATGAACGCTGGCTGCAGAATGTTCGAAGGGGGGGTTCAGGCGTAGGGCAGGGGACAGTCGACTGCCGGATCCAATGGCGACCCAGCGGCTGGTTCAAAAGCAGCTCAGGCAACTCCAGGGAGGCTGCCCGCATTGGAGTTGCTGCAACGACAAGGCTACAAATGAAGATGTAGATGCCAGGAGGGAGGTGAGGTTGGCTGGGTGCTCGGGCCCTCCCCCCGTTTTTCTGATGAGTGCCTTGTCGCCCTCCTGGAGGCGGAGGCTGCTTGAAAGGACACCCTTGTCCCCAGAGATGGGAGGAGGAGGCCACCACACTTCACAAAGAGGGCATGGGATGAGGTGACAGCCTGGGTCAGCAGCCATAATGTGGTGTGGCGCACCTGGGTGCAGCGCTGGAAGAGATTTAATGCCCTGCTGCACTCAGGGAGGGTGAGCACCATATTGTCATGGGTCAGTGTGTTGGGCTGGCCATCTCCCCGTGGAGTTCAGGGGTGGTCATCTCCCTGTGGAGCTCAGGGGTGTTAGAGTCTGAGTGTCAACTGGCAATCATGCCGGAGCTGGCCCAGTGGGTGAGCCCCGGTTGCTTTGACTGAAAGCATTGCGGCTCAAGGGCCGCAACTCAGAAGTGCCCTGCAAGGTGCTCCTCACGTGGGGTTGGCCAGGCTGCAATGGTGCTGCAGGTAGAGAGTGGACTATTCAATGCTCCTCTGTCCTTTCAGGAAGAGACCTCCCATAACAATATTGACAGGCCGTGGACTTGCGGGGGACCCCCACACCTCCCCATCCTCTCCAGATACAAGAGAGTGCCTTGAAGCTCGAGGGGCACCATGCACCTCGGTCAACCTGCTGTGGAGAGGCTGGGGTGTCAGATGAAGGTAAGAGTGCAGAACGCAGAGGTGAGAATTTCGGACGGTGCAAACATTCTTGTGTAGCCTCGTCATTGATTGGAGCCTCCAGACTGGATTCCTTATAGATCATTGAAAGACAATGGCACCATGATGTAGATCTCCACTGTCTCACCAGAGTGCCTGGCATGCACAGTGACAGTGTGATTACTTAAACTAATGACATGTCCTTTTTCTCCCTTAGGTCTGCCACCAAGCAGCCAAACGCAGGACCTCCAGGAGCTGCCCCTGACACCGGAGGACCACCCGGTTCCAGAAGCACCTGCGTCACACCCACTTTCTGAACCAGGCACCAGATCAGATACCAGCACCTCGGTGAGCGTTAGATCAGCGGCTAGTATTTCGGTGCAAATTGGTGAAGGCACTTCACACTCGCTTGAGATGCAGGCAGAGGCAGAGAGTGCCCGGGGTGCCGGCCAGTCAGAGGACTGCTGGAGACCAGAACGATGCTCAGTCAAAGGCTGATGATGGGCCTTTGGAGTCGTCCATTAAGCAGATGCTGGAAGTCCAGCAGGATGTGCAGGAGGGTCTGGCGGAGATCCAAGAGGGCATACGTGCCTTGGTTTCTGTTGTGGAGGAGTCCCTGCAGAGCATGAGCACTGCGTTGACCCTCATGGCCGAGCACAATGCCTCCTCCACGGAAAGAGTGGTGAATCTCATGGAGAGGCTACTCCAGGAGCAGAATCAGGGGTTCCTGGGGTTACGCTCAGATCTGCAAGCCCTCACACAGGCACTACCTTCAGGTGGTCAGTGTCCTTGTGTGAGATGGATGGGGCATCCAGTATCTCACCTAGATGCCCGTCCATCAGTGGCAAGCAGGGAGGTCCATAGCAACGTCATGTTGGCTGCCTGTCATCTTCATGGGCTCCTCTCACAGTGCTGTGATAATGGCAGCAGGTCATCTGATGCATCTGATGAGGCTTGGCCACTGGGGAGGTGCCAGTCGTGGCACTGGCCGCTCCCTCCCAGGCGGGGCCAGCACAGGCTCCACTGGCCAGAGGACGACCACCAAGGTCATCAAGGCCAACAAGACAATGTTGGTGCCAGGAGGGCGTAGCACCTGTAAACGTAAGTTTAAAGCACCTTAATCCCAAGAAGGACTGGTCACGGGTGATCTTTTGTTCTTTTGATTTTATTTCCCCTTTTTTAAGTGGCGCAACCATCAACACCTGATATTGTTCTGTTCATACTCTGTGAGTGCCAAATTATATTACATTTGCTTTTGCGTTATTGGCCTGAGTATGCTTCATTTGTTTTGTAGGTGCAGGGTAAGCCAGCATGTAATGCTGGACATGGGTGGCTCGAAACTTTATTGCACAGGCACTGAGTGTATCTTGGGTGCAAAGGAGAGGGTCATTTCTATGATCCAGGATGGTGGCGGCAGCCCTGGCATGAGGTGGTAGCGCCTATTTGGCAGCTTAGCCGAAGGAGCGTTGGATCAAAGCATCCCTGCCTCCTTGGAGATTACTGAAGTCTGCCCCCATGCCCTCAGCATTCTCCTCACCGTGCCCTTCTTCTGACTCACTACTGGATTCATCCTCTGTGGCCTGTGGAGCTGTGTCAAGATCCTTTTCCTCCAGTGCGTCCCCTTTTGCCAGTGCCAGATTGTGGAGGGCGCAACATACAACCACTGTCAGTTACACGCACTCTGGGGGTATTGCAATGCTCCCCCTGAATGGTCCAGAATCGCTTCTTGAGAAGACCTATGGTTCTCTCTACCACTGCCCTTGTGGAATCGTGGCTCCTGTTGTACTGCTGCTTGGCCTCTGTTCATGGGTGGCAGAGGGGTATCACATTTTCGAGGGATAGTCCTTGTCACCCAGAAGCCATCCATCCAGTTGGGCTGGAGCACTGAAGAGACTCAGCACCTGAGAGTGTCTGAGGATGTAGGCGTCATGGGAGCTACCAGGGCACCTTGCATAGACTTGCAGAATCTGCATCCTGTGGTCAGACACTATCTGCACATTCATCGAGTGGAAGCCCTTCCTGTTGACGAGGGCACCCGGCTGACCCACTGCCCCTTGATGGCCACATGTGTGCAGTTGATTACATCCTGAATGAGGGAGAACCCAGCAATCACTGCAAATCCTCTGGGTCACTCAGCCTGGCTGGCCTCATCCACATGGAATTGAGTGAAAGTCAATACCCACCTGAACAGAGCTTCTGTCACCAGTTTGACGCAACTGTGGACAGCTGATTGGGAGACTCCACACAGATCCCCTCCTGAGCTCTGGAAATAGCTGGAGGCATAGAAGTCGAGGGCTGCTCTGACCTTCAGAGCCATTGGCATGGGGTGTCCACCCACACAGCCGGAGCTGATCTCAGGGCCCTATCATCTGACTAATGGAGGTCATGGTCTCCCTTGAGAGATGAAGCCTCCTTCGACATTGCAGCTCGGATATATTGAGGTGGCTGTATTGCTGCCTGTAAACCCTGGCAGCGGGATAGTGGCGTCTTCTGTTGCCCCTTCCACCTTAGGCTACATGCTGGCCCTGCGCCCCTTGTGCCAGCGCCTCTCCTCCCACAGATCGCTCCAGGGAAGCTCCATTGGGATACCTGGTCTCCTTTCCCTTCAGCCCTTCTTTTCCTCCTTAGGAGCTGCCTCCAGCAGAGAGCACAATCCCCATTACCAGGGTAAGGGAAGGCTGTCTGATACCTGGAAGGGTCCACGCAGACCGAATCCTGAGGGGCCTTGGAGACACCAATGGGTCCAGGAATGAAGCCTGGAAATGCTAACATTGAAGCCCCGAACAGAGGTGAAGCTCCCAAGTACCGAGAAGCCACCAGTGGCAAACTATCACCAAAACTACTTACTACTCAATTGGCAATGCTGCTGCCCTTTTTATCCTGCCCATGGATGAAGTTTTGAAAATTGTGGGCTGCCCGCCTGCTCATTTTGCTCGTGCAATGAGTGAAAAATCGCACGTGCAACATTAAATTGTCATCAGTTTCGTTGTTAAGGGCCTTAGCTGGCCTCCTAATTAGCGGCGGGCGCAGCTTCAACTCCTGTGCGTGCCAGCCAACTGAAATATCGCGTGAGTGAGCGATGACAGGATGCTCGCCCGACGTCATCGCATGTCATAAAATCATAGAGGTCTACAACACAGGAAAAGGCCCTTCGGCCCATTGGGTCTGCGCTGATCAAACAAGTACCTAACTATTCTAATCCCATTTTTCAGGACTAGGCCCATAGTCTTGTATGCCATGGCATCGCAAGTGCACATTCAAATACTTCTTAAATGTTATGAGAGTTTCTGCATTTACCACCCTTTTAAGCAGTGAGTTCCAGATTCCCACAACCCTATGGGTGAAAAAAATTCTCCCTCACATCCCCTCTAAACCTCCTGCCCTTTACCTTAAGTCTATGCTCCCTGGTTATTGATCCCTCCACCAAGGGGAAAGGTTCCTTCCTGTCTACCCTATTTATGCCCCTCATAATTTTATACACCTCAACCATGTGCCCCCTCAATCTCCTCTGCTCCAGGGAAAATAACCCCAGTCTATCCAATCTCTCCTCATAACTAAAACTCTCCAGCCCAGGCAGCATCCTGGTAAATCTCCTCAGGACTCTCTCTAGTGCAATCACATCCTTCCTAAAATGTGGATTCCAGAACTGCATGCAGTACTCTAGCTGTAGCCTGACCAGTGTTTTATACAGTTCCAGCATAACCTTCCTGCTCTTATATCCTATGCCTCAGCTAATAAAGGCAAGTATCTCATATGCCATCTTAACTACTTGTCCTGCTAGCTTAAGGGACCGGTGGACATGCACACCAAGGTCCGTCTGGTCCTTGGTACTTCCCAGTGTCCTACCATTCATCGCGTATTCCCGTGCCTTGTTTGTCCTGCCTAAGTGCATCACCTTATACTTATCCGGATTAAATTCCATTTGCCACTGATCAGCCCATCTGACCAGCCCATCTCTATTCTCCTGTAATCTAAGGCTATCCTCCTCACAATTTACCACCCTGCCAATTTTCGTGTCATCTGTGAACTTACTAAACAACCCTCCTACATTCAAGTCTAAATCGTTTATATATACCACAAACAGCGAGGGGCTCAACACCGATCCCTGTGGAACCCCACTGGACACAGGAACCCAATCACAGAAACACCCTTTGACCATCACCCTCTGTTTCCTGCCACTCAGCCAATTCTGGATCCAATTTGCCAAATTGCCTTGGATCCCATGGGCTCTTACCTTCGTTATCAGTCTCCCATGCAGGACTTTATAAAAAGCCTTGCCAAAGTCCAAGTAGACTATGTCAAATGCATTGCCCTCAGCTACACACCTGGTTACCTCTTTGAAAAATTCAAGCAAATTGGTCAGACATGACCTCCCCTTAACAAAATTATGCTGACTGCCCTTTATTAAACCCTGCCTCTCTAAGTGTAGATTAATTCTGTCCCTCAGAATTGTTCCATTGGTTTCCCCACCACTGAGGTTAGACTGACTGGCCTGTAGTTCCCTGGTTTATCCCTTCCTCCCTTATTGAATAACAGCACCACATTGACTGTCCTCCAGTTCTCTAGCATCTCTCCTGTGGACAGAGAGGTATTGAAAATTATTGCCAGCACCCCTGCTATCTCCTCCCCTGCCTCACTCAACAGCCTGGGATACATTTCATCAGGGCCTGGAGATTTATCTACTTTTAAGCCTGCCAGACCACTTAGAACCTCCTCCCTTTCTATGCTAATTTCTTTAATTATATCACAATCCTTCTGTCTGCTTTCCATCTTTGACCCAGGGAAGCAACATACCATCCTGGAGTCACATTTAGGGCTGCAGAAACGCCTGTCTGTTCCCCTTACTATCGAGTCTCCTACCACTATTGCGCATTTTATGATCGTTCAGGTTGGGCGTACACCCGCCAACAAGCGGAAAATTCAGCCCCAGAAAAATAAAGCAATGACAAATCAACAATACAGCTGTATGTTTACAAAAATGTAATATATATATATATGAAACGTGGTTATAACTATTAAATTATTCAAAGGCTTCTTCCACTATTATCTATTCACATATTTGGCTGTGGAAAATTAATTAAGGGATAATTATGTCCAGATTATTTTCCCTGCCAATTGAATATGTATAAATGTTGATCAAAGTTATATCTTTTCATGTTCAAATAACAGTGGTAAAGTGAGACTTTCTGTGTTAACAAGTGTGGGTAAAAGTCAGGTGTTTACATGGACAATTTCTCACACAGATACGATGCAAAAAGGTATAGGTCTTGTTTTGACATTGTAATTTTCTACAAAATGATTGACTCTTTGAGGACATAGAATTCACTGTTCTTCTTGAACAGCCAATTCCTTATTTGCAAAAGAAGGGGCTGGGTGCTTTTTGACTCTTAAGAATGGAGAATTTCAACTCATCTACTAAAACTATCCTGAGAAAAACCTCCCCAAACTTCACAAGTGCCCTTTAACGAACTCTAACCAGAGAAGAATTAGCACACTTTGAAGGTTTTGTGTAATGCATTTTGATAAGATATCAGCTGTGGCTCAATGTTGGGCTTTTACCTCAGAGTCAAAAGGTTCGGGACTCAAGCATCAGAGTTGAGCACATAATCTAGTCTGACACTTCAATACAACACTGAGAGAGTGCTACAAAGTCAGAGATGCCACATTTCAAGTCAGGCATTTAACAAAGGCACAGTCTGCCCTCCCTGGGTGGGGTTATAAAAGATCCCATCGAACTACTTTGAGCAGCAGGGTCCTCCCTGGTGTCCTGTTCAATATTTGTCCTTCAACCCCCATCACTAAAACAGATTATCTTGTCATTATTACATTGCTGTTTGTGGGAGATTCACCTAGGAGGATGGAGGTTTGGAGTCGTGAGTTGGCTACCCTCCACCAACTGCGCCCCTTGGAGGCACCCACCTGCTGCCCTCCATTCATCCTTGCCCCTGACTGCAGCCGATGCCAAATGGCACAGAACGAATGGCAGCTCCACACCTTGCTGGAATCTTGATGTTTTGACACCCATGAATCAGGAACAAACCTGCTGCAGCGCAGGCTTCACCACAGAGAGGAGGACACAAGTGGGAATCTCTGACATCCAATTGCCTGATAATTATTAGGGTGTCCTTTTAGTCGGCAACTTGTTCTGACCTTTAATTCCACCCACCCGAAAAGACCCTCCTCCCACCTTGAGGGATCTCACTGACTGACTTACTGCATGTTCAAGGTCAGTTTGGAAAAAATGGTGCGAATCACCTTTCAAATTTGGTGCACTACCTTCTAACCTCCCCCTGTCACCCGCCAGCATCCCAAATCACCATAGACCCACTGAACATCATCATTCCTCTTTTTGGAGAGACCAAACGTAAACTGGGCGACCGCTTTGCAGAACACCTACGGTCTGTCCGCAAGAATGACCCAAACCACCCTGTCGCTTGCCATTTTAACACTCCACCCTGCTCTCTTGCCCACATGTCGGTCCTTGGCTTGCTGCATTGTTCCAGTGAAGCCCAACGCAAACTGGAGGAACAGCACCTCATCTTCCGACCAGGAACTTTACAGCCTTCTGGACTGAATATTGAATTCAACACTTTAGATCTTGAACTCCCTCCTCCATCCCCACCCGCTTTCTGTTTCTTCACCCTTCCTTTTGTTTTTTTCCAATAATTTATATAGATTTCTCTTTTCCCGCCTATTTCCATTATTTTTAAATCTTTTATGCCCCGCTAGTCTTTCCACCCCACCCCCACTAGAGCTGTACCTTGAGTGCCCTACCATCCATTCTTAATTAGTACATTCGTTTAGATAACATCACTACCTTCAACACCTCTGTGTTCTTTTGTCTGTGACATCTTTTGATTATCTGCTCCTATCACTGCTTGCTTGTCCCTACAACCACACCACCCTCCCCAACTTCTCTCCCCCCCCCTCCCCGCCCTCTCACCTTAAACCAGCTTATATTTCACTCCTCCTTATATTCGTTCAGTTCTGTGGAAGGGTTATGAGGACTTGAAACGTCAACTCTTTTCTTCTCCGCCGATGCTGCCAGACCTGCTGAGTTTTTCCAGGCAATTCTGTTTTTGTTTTGGATTTCCAGCATCCGCAGTTTTTTGTTTTTATCATTCCTCTCCCCTCTGTCACCCTTGAAACTCCCCCACGGTTACCCTGGACACTAGCACAATCCTTTCCACCCCATTCTTTCTATATGCCTTTCCTTCCCTCAGAGCCAGCAGCCATTACCGTCCCCCTGGCCACCCTGACCCTGCCACCAGTCTTGTCCTCCTCCGTGATCCATCTGATGAGACCTTCATCTACCAGACTCTCACCCTGGACCTGCACCCTGCCACATCCCACTCCCTACTCTGTGACTATTCCCCCTATCACCGGTACCATGAGTTCTCCCACTAGGACCCCACTGTCGACACCAGCGATCCAGCCCTCTAAGACATATTCCTGGACGTTCCTCTCCCCCCTTTCCCCAGACATCCTCTCCCCCCACTTCCCCAGACACTCCCCTCACCCTTCCCCCATAAGCCTGCCTCCCCTATCCAGCCCTCGGTCCACCCTTCCAACCTACCCTCCCCACTTCCAGCCTTTGCCTGCCCTCCTTGCCTAGCCTTGGCACAATGTTTGCTAACGGAACTCGAGTGAAGTTAAGCAAGGTCCCCAAGAAGGAGAAAACAACATTTATGGACCTCAAAGTCACGGAAGAGGTGAAGCTTGCCAGCTGCATGCCCCTGATATACAGTTGTAAAACTGAACGCACTAGATTCTCTAGTGAACTTAATTTGGAGGACACACTTAATTCCGATGAGGAGGGCTTTTAATTAGCAAGCACAAGAAGCTAATGCATATAAATGGGGTTCTGGACATTGTTTGGCTGGAAGCTCAACCCAACTTTAACCCACCTTGAAAGTCGAGAAAACAACATTCCAAAAGTTTATTCCGCTGTCAGGAAACAGCTTTTTTGCTTCCTGCCAAATTAAGCTACCCCGGTTGCCACAATTCCTGCTGCTGGCGGGAGTGGATAAGCCCGCCCTGCACTTCGAAAGTACTTCATTGGCAGTAAGGCGCTTTGGCACATCCTGAGATCATGACTGGCACGTAAATACAGGTTTCCTTTAACTTGTAATATTTGAGAATGTGCAAAAGAATTTGTAAATGGCATGGAAATTTGCATCATAGGTCATAGTAAAAACATATGTGGTATAAAGCTTTCATGTTATTAATCATTGGAAGGTAATTCGATCTTAAATTTACAGTAGGAGGGAACGTCAAAATGAGCAATATAAATCAGAATGTATCTGACCAGATAGTTCAGAATAATCTAGTGGGAATCAGGGTTAAAATCTGAGTTTCCTGACCCTAATAAGTGCCCCTGCCTTATCTTACATTCTTTGGATGTAAGGCGCAAATTTGTCCTTTCACCTACTGAAACAGTTCTTGCATCATTACGTTCCAATAGGAATTTTGTTTGGCAGTCACATCACCATGATAGGTTATGGACCTGTAATGCACTCCTGAATACCCATTATCTTTCCAGCAGTTCTTTTGTTCATTATTATAATGGGGAATTTTCTGCTTTGGCAATTATTTATACACATGGCGCAATGTACTATGCTGAGATTAGTTTAATTCAATAGCCCTGTGAAGTTTATACAGCCAAGATCAAATTACTTCTCAGTGAACAGAATTAATAGCACACAGTTGAGAGATAAATATTGTCCAGGACATTGAGTGAACACCCCTGCTGTTTTTTAAATAGAGCCATGGGACCTTTTACATCTTTCTGAGAGGCCAGATAGGATCTTGGTTTAATGTCTCATCCAAAATTTAATGCTGCTGGCTCCAACAATGCAGCACCCTCTCAGTATTTGTACAAGATCTTTCATATGTGCCCAAATCTTGAAGTGGGGTTTTGACCCACAGCCTTGTGCCTCAAAGGTGAGAGTGCTGTTGTTGAACTAAGGTTGATGGTTGAATGCAAAACAAATTGACTCTTAGCCTCCAATTTAATGCTCAAGTAAAACTGAACACTGTGCATTCTTACATTCCACCATAATTAATTGAACTATGAAAGGCAAGCATTGACTTTTTTTACTGTTTAAACTAGGCTTTGCAGAAGCAAAGCAGAAACTGGAAACAATTGAAGGTATTCCAGGTAATGAGGTAGCCGCTAAAGCTAATGGACATTTTAAAGCTGATAACATTTTAATAGTGTATTGCAGTTATATAAGTGATAGCACTTTTTATAACCATGCTGGAAATTACAAATCAATGTGTGTATAAAGACGATGCAATCCCACTAAACACTGTAGGCATGTAACTACATCAAACAGCTTAAATAGTCTTTTCCTCCTTTCTGAGTTTTGGTGACCTTGTAGCGGTTTGACATTAACTGGATTTAAATGCTTGGAATGGGTTGACCGCTACTTTCAGAGGTTGGATCTATTTTATTTGCCTTTACCAAACATGAGTTTGTTTTCTGCAATCCTCCTTTATAGTTATAAACATAACACAATGAACTGCACTGATTACAGCTCAGATCAGTTAATGGAATAAAAGCAAATAAATACATATTTTAAACCTGTTGTTTTCCATGATGTAACATTTTTCTTTACCTAAACTAATTTGTAATCAGTCTGAGCCCAGCAAATTGAATCTTTGGCATTTAGCAAAAAAGAGACGGCTTAATTATTTATCTTATTTATAAATAAAACTCAGGTAAAAGCCTTAAATTCCCAGTTGAAAGCTGATTACCATCACACAGCAAGTCACATTTCAATGTAAAAGGCAATCCATTATCCTCTTAGGAATATTTTTCTGTTTATATCACTGCATGTTCTTTCTTTCAAATTAGTATTTGCCGTTAACCCCATGATGTCCTGTTTCTCTTCAGAACCAATTAAATGTTTTTGAAATATAGTCACTGTTGTAAAGTAGGAAACAGAGAGCCAATCTGCACACAGAAAGGTTCCTCAAAGAACAGTGAGCTAAATGAGCAGACGCTGCTTTAGTCGTGTTGTTTGAGGGATAAGTGTTGGCCAAGACACCAGGAGAATTCCTTGCTCATTCTTAATTTTTAGTCGAGGTTGTTCATTTTTCTCTTGGTTGGAACAAAAGATTCAAGAGTGAACCTTGGTGCAGAACAACCTGTATTAAAGAGTTGCAAAAACTCATCATTTACTTTAATTTCCTTTTTTTTTCTTTTCGATTTTTTTGGCAACAACATGGTTGTTTACATAAAATAGGGAAGAGAAAATTAAGAAAAAGGGTAAGGTGAGCAGTAGAAGTATTTTGAAGTCATTGGCCTAAATTTCATGATTCCTCACTGGTGGATTTTTAGGTGGCGGGGATCTGTGGGGTGTGCGTCAAATAACACAAATGGGTTTCCTGCCCGCCCTGACCTCTCAGCCATTTTATGCTGGGGCAGACGAGGCCTCTGTTGGATCACCTGCCCTTGCCCCAGTTGAGGCCCTTAAGTGGCTGATTATTGGCCACTTAAGGGCCATTTCCTGCCCAGCCTCAATTTTTAGGCTGGCGGGAGGATTTCCTGGCTGTGGGGGAAGCCCAAGATAAATGAGTTTAGGCTTCGTGTGGGGTGGGAATGCGTGCGTCCATTAGAAGCCCGCTTCTAACTTCAGCTCCCTTAAGCTCTGGTGGCTGCTGGACCTCCCTCTCCCCAACCCCTGACCCCAGCCTCTCCCACAGCACCCCAATCCCCCACTACCTGACTCCCCAGGCCTTTCCTACCCTCTCTGCCCTGAGACTCTGAAAACTCACCTTTCCCTGCAATCCTGGCACTGACGCTCTGTGGATCTCATGAACGTCCTCTTCTGTCCACTGCATCGTCTGGCGCTGCAGGAACGAGAGTGGCTGGCAGCTTACTAAGGTGGGACTTACTCCTGAGTGAGGGGTGGACGTTCTGCCTGCAGCCAATTAACGCTCATTTGAGTGTGAAATGGTGGCGGGGCAGTCAGAATTGGCAGGGATGTATTCCCGCCGACTCTTCAGATGGCAGGATGGGAAACTCTATCATCTGAAATATCCTGACCATTATTTTATGTATATAATTTATGTATTTATTCATTAGTTTCATGTAGTTGCAGTTTTTTACTTCTGATTTTTGATAGTTGGTATTACTGTGATATTAGCACTTTTCAGCATCAAGTTTTTTGAGATGGTCTGAAGGTTAAAAGTTAACTCTTTGTAAATTCAATCTTCCAAAAAGTGTACTACTTGTCCTGATTTCCCTTTAAATAAGGATAATTCTATTTTTGTGAATAGAAATACTATTGTCACAATGTGCATAAGTGCTAACTCCTTTTTGGAATCTAAGACAATTGAAGGACTCTAGAAATGTCAAGTTTTTGGAATATTTCACTGAACTCTGGTGGTGCAGCACTAGGTTTCATGGAACGCTATACATTATATAATCACCAGAACAGGTCACTATTGTCACCTTTTTAATTATATATGGTCTAGTTGTGATGCAGAAGTACTTTCAACTGCAATTTTATATTTATTATTTTCTCTTTACAATATATTGTTCACAAAGACAGGGTGACTATAAACTTTTCACTAAATAACTAAACAGCAGTAAGAGTACAAAAAAGCATGCAGGAAACATTCCAAATGAAATATGGTCATGAATGCCAGCCTGAGAACAAGATACAATAAAAGTAATCCTCACATCACCAAATGATGGAGCTAGTACAATGATGGCTAGATTGTTTACAATAAGGATTATATTGTATGACTTACCATCAGATGTCCCTTAAAAGGTAGTGAAACAGAACTGTGAGGTAGCAGACTGCACTTTAATCAACTGAGAGGAGATCAAGTTGTTCCTGTTTTGAGGACTTAGGGTTTTACATTTTATTTGTTTAGAGCACAGGTATTTCTAACAATTTTGTGAGGAAAATTAACCACTACTAATGGACTATTAGCTCCTGAGCTATTTATATGTAGCAGGTTTTTAAATGAACATTATAGGTTGATCTACATTTTGAATGGTGTGTCACATAGGTACCTTCAGAAAATTAAATATCAGAAGAACGCTTTCAGGGCAGCTTGCAAAATAACTAAACATGGGCAATGCAAACTGGATTATCTTTTCTGGAAAGATATGCTCAATTCTGCACGAGCCTAGAAACAGGCTTAGTTATTTCCTGCAGGGACTTAATAGTATCAATTATTAGCAAATGATAACACATATTTCATTTTTGTGATTAAGCTACCTTATGTAGCAATTAAACTTACAGGAGTTTCATATCTGGATATTGCATTGGATAGTATAGTTCTGTATATCTGATCAGATCATCAAAATGTATTGTCTTGAGCATTGAATATGAAATAATATTTTTTTACTGTTAAGTCAAACTGTTAGTTGGTTCTTACTGTGGGGACTACTATTGAAAGTAAAGACATATCTTTTAAGATTGTCTTAACATGGTCATGTTGGATGGTTCATATATTTTTGATGTTGACAGACATGCATACATTGTGGGCCAGCTGTTGCACATCAACCACCTGATCTCACCATGCAAACTGTGGTCGGACAGAAGGAAACAGTCTGGCATTAAATGCTGATTGTGGAAAATTATAAAACTGTGTGTCTTAAGTAGGCTATACCAACTAAACAAAAGAAAAACAAAATCTCTATAAAAAATTGTGATCAGTGGGGATACTTTTAATCAGATGATTTTGCCATGTATATTGGGAAAAAAATCAATGTGTGCATTTATACATATAATGAACATTTGGTGGTAATAAGAAATAATTCATTGAATGCTACACAATATATATTTGACTATTTTTTTCTAATTTACTATTCACTAGTATGATTTTGCCAGAATCATGTGCCTACGACAGAAAGAATAACTTCACTAAATAATTAGCAGAAAACAATGTGTTAGCAGATAACGAAATGATTTAATGATATTCTAGTTAAAACTATCAATAAAAAAGCAATTTTTGTTAGACTTGAATAAGGTGTTTAATAAATAATTAACAACTACCAATAAAATTATAGAATGATATAAAATTACAGTATGTTGCATAAGAAAACTCACTAGTGATATGAATATGTACAACACAGGAAATGAAATAGTTTAATTTACCTTATCCAACTGGTATATTGTTGATACAGAAACTACAATAAATAGTAATGTTAAATATTTACAATATAGAATAAATGTAATCAGTAGACGAACATGTAGACCTTCACAAAAGCTTTGCCCTGTACAAAATTACCCAAGATATATCTAATAATAAAGATTTTGTCCTGAAGTAAAGAAGATGTTCTGATTTTGTTTTTAAATTAAAAAGGAAACTTTCATGCATGCTGAGGTGGCTTGTTGAGTGAGATAATTGATATAATGTTAACTTTCAAGTACAGTGAATATGGGATATATGTTGGACTGCATTCTAGGAGTTGAGTTTAAGTGAAGTATGGAAGCTGACTGCTGAGGTGAACTACAATTCCCAGAATATTTTGCATGTAGCACAAATCCCATTTTAGGATATGTGTTTTGGAATGTCCATAATAAGGAAATGGGTGCATGGAAAGTCCTTAAGACTAATGGCCTTTCACCTTCTGATATCGGATAACTCAACGGCATCACCAATATGAGTACGTTCCTCGGTTATTCGCCGTGAGGCCTGACCAGTACCTCGGCCACGTGCATGAGCATTCGGGTGAACTTTTCCACTTTTCTCCTTTTCTCCTTTTGGGTTCCTAGCATTCTCCCTGTCAATCTCAAGATAATTTATATCTGTGCTACCCTTGTGGCCTTTACGGCTGTCCCCTTGTTTTTTGTCAGGAGCTGCAGTTGTTGGGGTAACTTGGTCAGCTTGCTTGCGAGAAGAGCAGGAATCCTCTTGCAAGATCTGTCGTAAAAATGCAAGGTTCTGTCCAAATCTGGATCGCACACTTTTCTTTACAGCTTCCATAACGTCTTCATGACAATGGAACAGAGCCTTTATAAACTCCAAGTATGACCTTTTTTGAAAGATAAATACAATGATGTATGAGTATGCATTCAATTTTCAAATATAGTTATTCTCCACAATAGGAAATAGAGAATTTAAGAAGATTGAGTTTTAATTTAACTGTAGAGCTTAAAATAACCTGGTTGAACAAAATTCAACATGAACATCTTTAAGTTATATTTGAGTTGGTACCAATTTCCATCCATTGACTGTAAATAAGCAGAATTCAACATATTTCTATAGTTGTATGCATAGGTATGTAATCTAATCTAGTTTGAGAAACATGTTTCTCTTGAATTTTAAAAATGTATAATGCCATTTACAAAATAATAATGCAGTATAATATGGTATTTAGGTAGAACAGGCAAACAATATTTGAGGGGTACAGCAGCATAGTGGCAATGTTCCTGGTCAAGTAATCCAAAGGTCTGGACCAATGATCTGGAGACAGCAACTGGGGATATTAAATTTAATAAAATAAAAGTTGGAATTTAAAATAAAAACTAGCATGAAACTTCTGGATTGTTGGAACAATGCACCTAGTTCACTAATGTTCTTTAGGGAATGTCCTTACCCAGTCTGGCCTATATGTGACTCAATACCTCAGCAATTTGTTTGGTTCTTAATTGCCCTCTGAAATGGTCTAGTAAGCCATCAGTATTATTCAAGAAAGTGGTTCAGCACCACCTTCTCAAGGGCAATTAGGGATGGTAACTAAATGCTGGCCTTGCCAGTGAAATCCATGTGCCATGGATGAATAAAGGAAATAGATAAACAACTGGGTTAACATCCCTGTTGAAATGAATAACAGAGGAATTTTATATAAATGCATTTATCCATTAAATATTGTTACAGCAAGTTTTATCCTACAAGGATCCATCACAGGTAACTTATACGAGAGTGTCAGTGGATATTTCAATGCATAATCCTTTCTCAATTCAATCGCTGAATCACTCCTCTACTAATCCAACCTTATCTTATATCCATTCTTATGTTAATGATTCCACTCTACCTCAAGTGCTTCCAGATCATGTTTTCAGTGCACACAACCTCTAGTTCTCCAACAGTTCAATTATTAAATCACAATATCTTCATCTCCTCTATGTCCTTTAGCGAAGCAATCTAAATCATATTTTTAAAATTCTTTAAAGACAGTTTCTTTTTACTAGATTTTCTTGTCCACTCAGTCAATTTAATATCAATGAAAGGTTTCTCTAAAGTCTAATCAACAATTATTAGCAATAAGCACAGAAAATGGTGGGAATACTCAGTAGGTTGCACCTGGAAAGAGGAACAATGGTTTATCTTTCCACAAATGCTGCCAGACCTGCTGAATGTTTCTTGCATTTTCTGTCTTATTTCAGATTTCTAACTTGTGCTGTATTTTGCTTTTGTAGTAATTATTATCCTCTCTTTTGAAGATTCTATCCTTATTTCTTCTTCATGTCAACAGTTTTTGCCTCTCTCTCTTCTAACCGTAATTTAGAAATCTTACATTTCCTTAATTTAAAGTTGCCTCCAAGAAACTTGATTTCTTCTTTCACACCAAATGCTCCTTTTCTACTCAGGGGCTCTGTATAAATGTATGTCCAATATTTTTATACGGTTGCTAAATCAAGAGTCTTTTCTAACATCTCCCTTACTACTGGACAGGATTCCTTAAATAACTTATTGTTTGATAAGCAATCTCATTCTCAACTCTGACCTCTGAACCCTTCCTACAGTGCACTTTTTCTCTCTCACTGGTTCTCTGTCTCGTTGTTCAGACAGCATTCTTCCTATTCTCTCTTGGCTGAAGACATCAATGTGCCTGTATAGCTTTTCTCCTTCCGAACTCTCCCCAGAGAGTTGAAATCCAGATTTATTGCACAATTTCCCACCCAATTCATTCTTTCTAAGGCCCCAAATTTAAAACTTCTCAACTCTCTCAACCTTTATTTTTAACTTTGAATGATTGTGTAAAATGGGTGATATCAAATTAATCGCTCAATGTACATCATGCCTTACTTTTGTTTTGTTTCCAATGAAGGCAATAAGGGGTGAATTGGATGGGCAGTAAATTGTCTGCCAATTTGATATCACCCATTTTCGACCATTGCCCAAAGTTAAAACTAATTAACAGATTTTCAAAATGAAAGCTCCCAAATGTCATTTGACTATACACCCAATGTAGTGCTGAACCATACAGAATCACATACAAACAATACATACAAATCTAAGGTATGATCACCAGTTTATGCAGTCAGCCTATAACTTAGGCATTACTTAAATTCTATTTCTCGCTTTACCCAATCTCTTTTTTTACTCTGCAACATTCCAAAGAAGTGGTGAAAACACTGATAGTTTCCCATTCTTTAAGCCTTGGCTTTTCACCATGGCTTCTCAATTTAAAAACAACTGAGTTCCATCCTAATCTTAACAAATGCCCACACAAGCATACATGTTCCATTTGAGATCACTGGAGTTGAGAGAGATTAATATCCCTCATGAGCTTGAAGTACTAACTGTTGGATCCAAAATAGTGTCCAAGTGATTTGACATTGAATGAGGAACATATCCAGGATTTTCTAATATGTATTTTTCAGTACTGCACAAGCTAATTGCATGGGGAATTCAATTTTGAAAATGTTAATTAAATTTCACAAACCTACTTCCAAATGAAGGGAAACATCTCACAGACTATTTTACTTCAACAGACTGCCACCATGATCCTACATATCTAACTTCACATATGGCAGTTGCAAAATAATCACTTACTTTTATTCAATTGTTTGTTGACAGATAGACTAAAAGTTTGCAGTTCTTACTTATGGGATTAAGTTAAACATGATATCCAACTTGCTAAGTATTGCAGATGTTTTAATCTGCAAAGGTTGGTTAAAATATGAATAATATGACATCAGAATAACTCCATCTTTTGGGGGAAAATCCTGATTATGTCCTCATAAGTTTAAGATAATTAAAGTTTTATTTCTTAAGAGCTCTTAAACATGAAGTAAAAACAAAGCAGAGATTAACTGCAGGACTCTCGTTAGCTTCTCCTTTCAGCTCTTACTTTACTTCAGTGACAAAATTGAGAACCCAATTTTCAATGACAGCAATATATAGCAGAAACACATTTTTAAATAAACTTTAAGATTATTTATGGATTAATAATATCCTATTTTTTTTTATTCTTTCATGGGATGTGGGCATTATTGGCAAAGGCCAGCATTTATTGTCCATCCCAAATTGCCCTTGAACTGAGTGACTTGCTAGGCCATTTCTGAGGGCATTGCTGTGGATCTGGAATCACATGTAGGCTAGACTGGATAATGATGGCAGATTTCTCTCCTTAAAGGGCATTAGTGAGCCAGTTGAGTTTTTACAACAAGCAATGATAGTTTCACGATCACCATTGCTGAGGCTAACTTTATATTCCAGGTTTATTAATTGAATTTAAATTCCACCAGCCATGGTGAGATTTGCACCCATGCCCCCGCCCCGAGCATTAGCCTGGGCTTCGGATCCAGTGATATTACCACTATACCACATTCATTCCCACTATTCATGCTTTATGTTAAGTACTGTCATCAGCTAATGTTAAGCATTTCTGGTAAATAATATTCCTCTTTTAATTAAACCTATATTTAAGATTTGGAAATATTCAAATTAATCTACATCAATTAATGTCTAATGTTAAAAATGACACCCATACACTGTCCATGAGTTGAATGTGCTTCCCATGACCTTTCAAAGCACATTAATACTGTGTGTTTGTCTTATCTGTGCAGTCCTTGAGCAGAATACACAGAATAGTAGTATTTTGCCCATAAATATTTACACATGATGCAACTTGGTGTATGTTGCAGAGTAGGCAAATCGTAGGCAACCCCCTTTACTACTTACCCTTTTGAAAGTAGATGCCGAATGTGAATCATCTCCACGACCACATTAATGTTCTCCTTTGCAGTGGAACATAGGTCATGTTTGAGGTAGCACTCTTGCTGCAGTTGAGACACCATCTCTTGGATAGTGGAGCATTTTCGACTGATGCAGCTGAATTTTATTCTCAATCCATGAGCCATACACTTCAGGGTGTCCTTAATAAAAGATTTGCCCTGGACAGGTTGTAAGGATATAAATTGTAATATAGTTATGAAAAACAGTTGCATTAATTTTAAAAAAATAAAAGCTTAGTTTAGGAGATTGGGCCATGAACCATACAATTCAGAGTTCTTTTAATATATCAAAAAAAAACTTGGGCGGTTTGGACGAATATAACTTGGAATATTGTAGTGAAAAAACAGTTGCATTAATTTACACAAAATATGTTTGGTGGGAGAGGGATTATAGGTTGTCCTTTATTGTTCTGGCTCTCTCTCTTCTATCTGATTTATTACCTGGGCATCAAATTTCCCAGCGTTGTGCAGAAAAGCCAAGCATATGTCATGTGGTCCATGGATTTCGCAGGAATTGTTTTCAAAACATTCAAAAACTCCACATCCAACGTCGCCAGTGTTCACCAGGCAGTGCTGTATTTCAGCTGGAAACATGTGAACGGGGAGCAACAATTAAAAAGCTGGCAGCTCACTCGGGACTACACTTCCAAAGTACTTTATTTGCCCTTGCGCGCTTTGGGAGGGTCGTAACTCAGGAAAGGCGGTATATAAATGCAAGTTCGACCTTTTCATTTCCCCACCCCGGTTCTATCAAATAATAAAGCGAATTTTATATGTTCAGTTGCAAATGTCAGAGGGTCACGATCTCTGATATGAATCCAAATTGCCGCGCGGATGATCTAGATGTATGCAGCTTCCCTGTTGGCTGATGGAAAGTTTCGACAAACGCTTTGGTTGATTAAGATTTATGGACCAAATGTCCCCTCCCCCCCCCCCCACCCCCCCGCCTCCCCTAAAATATATTGTGCGTGAAAACCTGCCTGGCTCCACATCCTCAGGCCATGAGAAATATTTATCTCCGCTGCTTTCTGTTGCACCCATGTATTTTCACTTCCCACTCTCCGAGAGGCCGTTGTTCTGCTGGTCCTCACGCCTCTCTGCTCCCCTCTGTGCCTCCGGCACCCTCCCTGACACACTGTTGCCACCAGTTAACTCCTCTGAACCCCGTTAATTTCCTTCCACTTTATCCTCTAAACGCCTAGTTTCAGCAGAGTGCTTGCTTGCTTTATCTTTCCAGGGCCCGCGTTGATGCTATTTCTTCCTTCCTCCCCAAGTGGAGACATTGCAAGTCACCACCCACCTCTCTTTCCTGCAGATTCTCAAGGGGTTAATATGCTAACGAGGAGTGCGTGGCTGTCGACACGGAGTCTTCCCAATGTAATACAATGCAATCCGAGCATGGGACAATGATCCCTTGGAATTGATCATGCTATACTGCACAACCGTATCTTAATGCATTAGAAATGGGAATGATAAATAATTGATCCCGGATTACTTATACTGGTACTTTTTCAGTATCAAAGCGGCCACCGAAATCTTGCTTTTCCATCACATTCTCTTAATCACTTTATCATTTCAAAGGGCATTTGATCAAGCTGCTTACAGTCAATTTCAATTCCGTTTCAGTTCCGTTCATGCAGAGCATGTAACCTAATCAAAAAGTAAAGGCAGATTTGAGATCGGCTCCACGTTTAATCACACACTATTATGTATCTCATTCAACACTTTTGCCAGTGACTTTCATTTTTGAGTGTGGACAACCCAGTCCTTAGGAAATGCGGGCACAGGCAGGAGCAGGACGCGATTGCACACTAGATCGGCGCAGGCAAGCGCTTGCTGCCTCGGACCTACATACCTGTATTCTGCAAAGAAAGGCGAGCTTTCTGCTGGTTGGCCAATTTGTCCCGTTCGTGGTGGCTTTCCGGTAAATCAGCCTCGTCCGTTCCAAGAACGAGATGAGGCGGCAGAACAATGAGCAAGGTTGTTAGAAGACTCGCTATCATGACTGTGTCCATAGCTGCACTGTCTTGGGGCCAGGGAGCCACGCTGTGGGCAGGAGGAACGCTTTCTGACTGACCACACGAGCGGCTTAGTTGCTTCAGTTGCACACGGTATCTGAACAGAAATCGAGAGAGGGGGGATGACTAAATATACCAGAACCGTAGCCCCTGGCGTTTCTGTCACTTGAATGAAGGCAAGAAGCAGGTGTTGTCATTGGCTCGGGCCAATCAGGCGCCCAGAAACCATGCCCAAGTTTGACAAATCAGGGGATGGGAGGCGCATGGCCAAGACTCCGCGGATTCCAGGCTGGGACCTTGGTGGGGGGAGAACTAAGAGGTGGTCCCGTCAACTTTCCGCACACGTTTGTAACGTTACAACAGGAGCACGTGTCCCGATGTTTAAGTATCGTTCTAGTTCACTTCCTGCAGCAGGAAGAATGTTACTGCTGTAAATTCACAGGCGGATTATCCCTCTCCACCCCAAACCCCCCTTTTGTCCTCCTGATGTGAGTTTGACGTCTCTTGGAACGGGAACTCGACTGCTTAAAGCGGCTCTCACCCAGCTTTATCATCAAATTATGCAGCACAGGAGGAGACCGTTCGGCCCACAGCGGCAGATGCCGGCTCTTTGAATTTTTCAATTCGCCCCACTCCCCTTGCTCTTTCTCAGTAGCTCTGCGATTTCTCCCGTTTCCTTGTCAAGCCTGCACTGAATTCCTTTTTGTTTGAGGGCGGCTAATTGGATCTGCTTCCAGTCCTCTTTCAGGCCGTGCATTTCATGCTTTCACAGATTCCCCATTATTTAAACCAGCAAGAAATCCTCCCCCCCCACCTCGTCGCCTGTTATATGGCTGTTTAAACTGGCTGGTGTAGGGGCCGCTGAATGCGCTGGCAGTCACACACTTAGACATCCCAGACAGACGGAGATGGAGGAAAGAAAGCGAGAATCTTTCTGCAGTTTATGCACCGCTGTGTCGCAGCAATGTGGCAGAACTTGACTGTGTCCGTGAGTGTGTGCGAACTTCCACCGCATGAATGCAGAATCCCGGCTGTGTGTGTGTGTGCGTGTCTGTGCTTTCCCTAAATTTGGTTATTTATTTAACTGATCACTTGTAGATGGCATACTGCGGTCCAGCTTTTCTACTGCATTGGATTGAATACATGGAGAAAGTGAAGACCATATGTATTAGTCGCTCTATAATGTAGCTGCAATGAAGGTATACATATTTAGCTCGTACAGCATAAATGTAATATCCTAAACTGGGTCCAGATAAAAAAAACATAACTAAATATGCGACAGGCTCTTGTGCATTGAAGCCTGTGCTAAAAGGGAGCATCCTGTCCCACCCCATTTGTTCTGTACTTTGTAGTAAATGCCGCCAGGCTGAAACCATAGAGACACGAAAGGCACTAGTAATTCCTGGCAGGAGTTACATCATTCATCCATCAACAGCTGCTCCATTCAGAGAACAGACAGAAAGAATTCTTCAGAGATTTGCAAAGCTGGCCATGTGGCTGGGATGAAGGAAACATTTGTATACATTTCAGTCTGGGCACATGCCCTCTTGAACATATAAAATAATGTATATTTTTAATATTATCACTGACTAGCACTGTTGTGAACCGAGTTGCAACGAGTAGTTGCTGCTACTTCTGATTTGTGTGGGAGTTCATGAAATGTTTCTAATATCGTATCTGACATAAATATGTTCGATTCTAGACACATGCAATATTTAGCACTGGACCAGATTGAACAATGTGCTTTTGATAAACAGTAGCTGACCGTTATAATTCTTTGTCTGGCAGTGGTCAACATGTGTCCAGCAGATGTTACTGAACCTTGTGGCTCACGTGGATGCAGTCTGAGGCTCTGTTAATGATCCTCTTGTGAATAATCCATTGGCATTTGCATTTTACAACCTTTTCATTTTAAATCAACCAACAGGTGTAGAAAATAGTTTACCTTTCAGCAGACTTTTTGATATAAATGTTTTATCATATAATATGTGCATGTTTGTGTAAAGTTGCAGAAACATCGCCCGTATACATGAATATCCCTCTAATTGCACTGTTCAATTAATAAAGCTGTCTTGAAAATAAGATAAAGTGCATTCTGAAAGTACTGGTGCAGACCACTGATAGTGATAGTTAATGCAGAAAATAGCTATTGCTGCCCGATATTGACTGAATTAACTTTTGTCAGTTTTTATTGCCTATCCAAATGCTATCGAACAAGCTTATTGAAAATCAAAAGGTTAACCGAATGGCTTCCTTCTGCACCGTAACAGTTCTGTGAACACACCAAGTATAATCCTTTTACTTGAAGCGTCGATGAGTCAAAAATTGAAATTATTTCTTGCTGAATTTTTCCCAAAATGTTTTAGATTTCTGAGTTTATCTTCACGCTTTTCAATATGCCATTCTGTTCATTATCAAGTGAGACCGATACTGACAAATGTTATGTTGCTTCTATCCAAAATCTTTGAAAGAGTACCGTTCAGAAATATGTCTTTTTAAAAGATATGCAGCGGCGTTGGAACAGAGAGCACAGTCTAGGTATATCCGAAAAAGGGATCGTTCCAACATGGATCTGCAGAGAAGCTGTGCTGACAGTTTTTTTAACGACTAACTCGGAGTGTATTTAAGGCGAGTGAAAGCTCTCTCCGAGCAGGACGAGTTTAGAGTTTCACTTCCACTGAACTGGTCGAGCTCCAACCTCACTCCAGAGCGAGTGACACACCCTCAGCGGCGGCCAATCATAGTCCAGCCCAGCTCGGCCAGCTCCTGGGCAACCAAACAACATCACAATGGAGCGTTTGTGACGAGCAGGCAGGGATCTGCAGCGGCCCAACCAATCAGAGCCGACTGTAAACTGCTTCCTCTCAATCCACAGGATCACAATCAGACCAGCCTGTAGACTGCTCCCTCTCGAACCATAGGATCACAATCTGACCAGCCTATAAACTGCTCCCTTTCAATCCACAGGATCACACTTAGACCAGCCTGTAAACTGCTCCCTCTCAATCCACAGGATCACACTTAGACCAGCCTGTAAACTGCTCCCTCTCAATCCACAGGATCATATTTAGACTAGCCTGTAAACTGCTCCCTCTCAATCCACAGGATCACAATTAGACCAGCCTGTAAACTGCTCCATCTCAATCCACAGGATCACAATCTGATCAGCTGTAAATTCTTTGCTCTGAGCCTGTAAACTGCATCATGGAATAGTTACGGCATGAAAGGAGGTCATTTGTCCCATTGTGTCTATGCTGGCTCTTTCCAAGAGGATTTTACCTAGAGCCACTCCCCTGTAACCCGACACATTTTCTGATAACGATCTGTCACTTCGAAGATTGAAAGTTGATTTTATTAAAACATTTAAGATCCTGAGGGAACTTGACAGGTTGGGTGCTGAAATGGATGTTTCCTCTTGTGGGAGAGACTAGATCTAGGAGGCACAGTTTAAATATAAAGGGTCCGCCATTTAAGACTGAGATGAGAAGAAGTTTTTTTCTCTCAGAGTTGTGAACCTTTGGAACTCTCTTCCCCAGTGAGCGGTGGAGGCAGGGTCAATGGGTATTTTTAAGGCAGAGGTAGATTGATTCTTGACTAACAAGGAATAAAGGTTCTTGGAGGTAGGTGGGAATGTGGAGTTGAGGCCACAATCAGATCAGCCATGATCTTATTGAATGGTGGAGCAGGCTTGAGGGGCCGAATTGTCTACTATTTCTCCTAATTCGTATTTATGTATGTTCATATGTTTTGAAATCCTTGATTGACTCTGCCTCCTGCTCACACTCAGGCAGTGAATTCCAGACCCCAGTCACCCCCTGTGTAAAGAAGTTCCCCATGCCACCATTGTTCACTCTGCTCACTGCTCACTCAGAATTCACTGGATCCCAATCAGACCAGCCTGTAAACTGATCCTTCACAAACCACAGGATCACAATCAGACCAGCCTGAAAACTGATCCCTCTTAACCCACAAGATCACAATCAGATCAGCTGGTAAATTGCTCCCTCTCAATCTACAGGATCGTAATCAGACCAGCTGGTATTCTGCACCCTCTCAAACCACAGGATCTCAATCAGACCAGCCTATAAACTGCTCCCTCTCAATACACAAGATCAACATCGGATCAGCCTGTAAACTGCTCCCTTTTGATCCATAAATCACAATTGGACCAGCCTGTAAACTGCTTTGTCTCAACCCACAGGATCACAATCAGTCCAGCCTGTTAACTGCTACCTCTCAAACCACGGGGTCACAATCAAACCAGTCTGTAAATTGCTCTCTCTCTCTCTCTCTCAATCCACAGGATCACAATTAGTCCAGCCTGGCAACTGCTAACTCTCAATCCACAGGGTCAAAATCAAACCAGTCTGTAAATATATTCTTGTAGAATCCAAAGAATCACAATGTGACCAGCCAGAAAACTGCTCCTTCTCAATGCACAAGATCACAATCAGACCAGCCTGTAAACTGTTCCTTCTCAATCCACAAGATCACAATCAGACCAGCCTGTAAATTGCTCCCTCTCAATCCACAAGATCACAATCTGACTAGCCTGTAAACTGCTCCCTCTCAATCCACAAGATCATAACATAATCAGCCTCTGGACTGCTCCCTCAGAATCCACAGGATTGCAATCCGACCAGTCCGTAAACTGCTCCCTCTTAAGCCACAGGATCACAATCTGACCAGCCTGTAAACTGCTTCCTCTGAGCCCACAGGGTTACAATCTGACAAGCTGTAAACTGCCCCATCAATGCACAAGGTCACAATCGGAACAGTTTAGAAATGCTCACTCTCAATCCACAGGATCACAACCTGACCAGCTGTAAACACTTTCCTCTGAACCAGAGGATCACAATCAGGGCAGTCTGTAAACAGCATCATGGAATAGTTACTGCATGAAAGGAGGCCATTTGGCCCATTGTGTCTATGCTGGCTCTTTGCAAGAGGATTTTATCTAGAGCCAATCCCCTGCCTTTTCTCCTGTAACCCAACAAATTTTCGGATAATGATCTATCACTTTGAAGATAGAAAGTTGATTTTATTGAAAGATTTGAGATTCTGCGGGAATTTGACTGGTTGGGTGCTGAAAGGGTGTTTCCTCTTGTGGGAGAGACTAGAACTAGGAGGCACAGTTTAAAAAAAAGAGGTCTCCCATTTAAGATGGAGATGAGAAGAAGTTTTTTTTTCTCTCAGAGACTGATGAATCTTTGGAACTCTGTTCCCCAGTGAGCGGTGGAGGCAGGGTCAATGGGTATTTTTAAGGCAGAGGTAGATAGATTCTTGACTAGCAAGGAATAACGGGTCTTAGAGGTATTTGGGAATGTGGAGTTGAGGCCACAATCAGACTAGCCATGATCTTATTGAATGGCGGAGCAGGCTTGAGGGGCTGAATTGTCTAATCTTGCTCTAATTCGTATGTTTGTATGTATGTTCATATGTTTTCAAAGACTTGATTGACTGTGATTGCTCACTCTGCTCACTGCTCACTCTGAATCCACAGGATCACAATCAGACCAGCCTATAAAATGCTCATTTTCAATCCACAGGATCACAATCGGGCCAGCTCGGAAACTGCTCCGTCTCAATCCACAGGATTACAATCTGACCGTTTTGTAATCTGGTCTCTCTCAATCCACAGAATCACCATCAGACCAGCCTGTAAATAACTCCCTCCCAATTCACAGGATCACAAACAGACAAGCACGTAAAGTGCTCCCTCTCAATCCACAGGTTTACAAATTGCCCATCTTGTAATCTGGTCCCTCAATCCACAGGATCATCATCAGACTAGAATGTAAATTGCTACCCCTCATTCCACACAATCAAAATCAGACCAGCTGGTAAAATGCTCCCTGTTAATCCACTGGATCACAAACTCAGCAAATTATAAACAGCTCCCTGTCAATCCACAAGATCATAATCAGACCAGCATAGAGATTGCTCCTTCTCAATCCACAAGATCACAATCAGACAAGCCTGTAAACTGCTCCCTGTCAATCCACAAGATCACAATAGGATCAGTTTAGAAATTACTCCCTCTCAATTCACAAGATCAAACTTTGACCAGTTGTAAACTGCTTCCTTTGAATCCACAGGATCACAATCTGACCAGCTGTAATCTGCTCCCTATCAACACGCAAGATCACAATAGGACCAGTTTAGAAATTACTCTCTTTCAATCCACAGGATCAAACTATGACCAGATCTAAACTGCTTCCTATGAATCCACAGGGGCACAATCTGACCAGCTGTAAACTGGACCCTCTCAATCCACAGGATCACAATCAGACCAGCCTGTAAAATGCTCCCTTTCAATCCACAGGATCACAATCTCACCAACCTGTAAACTCCTCCCTCTCAATCGATAAGGTCACAATCATACCAGCCTGATAAGTGTTCCCTTTAAAATCCACAGAATCACAAACTGGCCAGCCAGTAAACTGGTCCCTCTCAATCCACAAGATCACAATCAGACCAGCCTGTAAACTGCTCCCTCTTAATCCACAGGATCACAATCAGACCAGCCTGTAAACTGCTCCCTCTCAATCCATAGGATCATCAACAGTCCAGCTTGTACACTGCTCCTTCCCAATCCACAGGATCACAATCTGAACAGCCTGTAAACTTCTCCCTCTCAATCCCCAAAATCACAATTGGACCAGCCTGTAAACCGCACTCTCTGAAACAAGCATTCAGGCCGGCTAGTAAATTGTTCCTTTTGAATCACAGGGTTACACCCTGAGCAGCCTAGAAACTTCTCCCTCTCAATACACAAGATCACATTGGTTCAGCTTGCAAACTGCTCCCTCTCAAATCATAGGATCACAATTGGACCAGCTCGCAAACTGATTCCTGTCAACCTACGGGATCACAGTCTGACCAGCTTGTAAACTGCTCCCTTGCAAAACACAGGATCACAATCAGACTAGCCTGTAAATTGTTCCATTTCAATCCACAAGATCACAATCAGACAAGCCTAGAAACTGTTCCTTCTCAATCCAAGGATCACAATCCGACTAGCCCGTAAACTGATTCATCTTAAGCCGCAGGATCACAATCTAACCAGCTGTAAACAGCTTTCACTGAATCCATAGGATCACAATCAGACAAGCCTGTAAACTGCCCCCTCTCAGTTCACACGATCACAATCAGACCAGCCTGAAAGCTGCTCCCTCACAATATACAGGATCACAATCAGTCTAGCCTGTTAACTGCTACCTCTCAATCCACAGGATCACAAACAGACCAGCCTGTAAAATGCTCCCTTTCAATCCATAGGATCACAATCTCACCAACCTGTAAACTCCTCCCTTTCAATCCACAAGATCACAATCATACCAGCCTGATAAGTGTTCCCCTTAAAATCGACAGAATCACAAACTGACCAGCCAGTAAACTGGTCCTCTCAATCCACAAGATCATAATCAGACCAGCCTGTGAACTGCTCCCTCTTAATCCACAGGATCACAATCAGACCAGCCTATAAACTGCTCCCTCTGAATCCACAGGATCAAAATCTCACCAACCTGTTAAATGGTCCTTCATAATCCACAGGATAACAATCTGAACAGCCTATAAACTGCACCCTCTCAATCCCCAAAATCACAATTGGACCAGCCGGTAAACTGTTCCCTCTCAATCTACAGGATCACCAACAGTCCAGCCTGTACACTGTTTCTTCTCAATCCACAGGATCAGAATCTGAACAGCCTGTAAACTTCTCCCTCTCAATCCCCAAAATCACAATTGGACCAGCCTGTAAACAGCATCATCTTAAAGCGCAGGATCACAATCTGACCAACTGTAAACAGCTTCCACTGAATCCACAGGATCACAATCAAACAAGCCTGTAAACTGCCCCCTCTCAGTCCACAGGATCACAATCAGACCAGCCTGAAAGCTACTCCATCGCAATATACAGGAGCACAATCAGCCTAGCCTGTTACCTGCTACCTCTCAATCCACAGGTTCACAATCAAACCAGCCTGTAAACTGTTCTCTCCCAATCCAGAAGATCAGAATCTCACCAACCATAAACTCCTCCCTCTCAATCTACAAGATTATACCAGCCTGTGAAGTGTTCCCCTTGCATCCACATAATCAAAAACTGACCAACCAGTAAACTAGTCCCTCTCAGTCCACAAGATCACAATCAGGCCTACCTGTAAGCTGTTCCCTCTCAATCCATAGGGTCACACACAGTCCAGCCTCTACACTGCACTCTCTCATTCCACAGGATCACAATGTGAGCACCCTGTAAACTGCTCCCTCTCAGTCAACAGGATTTCAATTAGGCCAGCTTGTAAATTGTTCCTTTTGAATCCATAGGGTCACAAACTGACCAACCTGTAAACTGCTCCCTCTCAATCCTGAAGATCACAATCGACCAGCCTAGGAACTGCTCCCTCTCAATCCACAGGATCAAAATCAGACCAGCCTGTAAACTGCTCCCTCTCAATCCACAAGACCACAATCAGACCAGTCTGTAAACCGCTCCCTCTCGATCCACAGGATTACAATAGGACCAACTCGTAAATTGATCCCTTTCAATCCACAAGACCACAATCGGACCAGCCTGTCAACTGCTTCCTCTCAATCCACAAGATCGCAATAAGACCAGCCTGTGAACTGCTCCCTCCGAATCAACAGGATCACAATCAGGCCAGCCTGTAAAGTGCTCCTTCTCAATCCACAGGACTCCAAACAGACCAGCCTTTGAACTGCTCCCTGACAATCCACAGGATCACAATTAGACCAGCCTGTAAACTGCTCCCTCTCAATCCACAAGACCACAATCAGACCAGCCTTTGAACTGCTCCCTCTCAATCCACAAGATCAAAATCAGACCAGCATAAGATTATGGCCCCTCACAATGCACAGAATCACAATCTGAGCAGCCTGCAAACGATTCCCTCTAAATCCATAGGATCATAATCTTAGCAGCCTATCAACTGCTTCCTCTCAAACCACAGGTTCACAATCAGACCAGTTGTAAACTGCTTCCTCTGAATTCACTGGATTACAATTAGACCAGCTGTAAACTGCTTCCCCTGAGTCCACAGGATTACAATCTGACCAGCTGTAAACTGCTTCCTCTGAATCCAGAGGATCACAATCGGGGCCATCTGTAAACTGCATCACAAAATAGTTACCGCATGAAAGGAGGCCATTTGTCCCATTGTGTCTATGCTGGCTCTTTGCAAGAGGACTTTACCTACAGCCACTCCCCTGCCTTTTCCCCTGTAACCCGACAAATTTTCAGATAATGATCTGTCACTTCGAAGATTGAAAGTTGATTTATTGAAACATTTAAGATCCTGAGGGAACTTGACAGGTTGGATGCTGAAAGGATGTTTCCTCTTGTGGGAGAGACTAGAACTAGGAAGCACAGTTTAAATATAAAGGGTCTCCCATTTAAGACAGAGATGAGAAGAAGTTTTTTTCTCTCAGAGTTGTGAATCTTTGGAACTCTCTTCTCCAGTGAGCGGTGGAGGCAGGGTCAATGGGTATTTTTAAGGCAGAGGTAGATTGATTCTTGACTAACAAAGAATAAAGGTTCTTGGAGGTAGGTGGGAATGTGGAGTTGAGGCCATAATCAGATCAGCCATGATTTTATTGAATAGTGGAGCAGGCTTGAGGGGCCGAATTGTCTACTCCTGCTCCTAATTTGTATGTATGTATGTATGTTCACGTGTTTTGAAAGCCTTAATTGACTCTGACTCCTGCACACGCTCAGGCAGTGCATTCCAGATCCCAGTCACCCCCTGTGTACAGCATTTCCTCATGTCACCATTGCTCACTCTGCTCACTCTGAATCCACAGGATAACAATCAGACCAGCCTTTAAACTACTCCCTCTCATCCAAAGGATCACAATCAGACCAGCTTATCAACTTCTCTCTCACAATCCACAGGATCATAATCAGATGAGCCTGTTAACTGCCCCCTCACAATCCACAGGATCACATTCAGAACAGCTGACAAACTGCTTCCTCATCCACAGGATCACATTCAGACCATCTTATAAACTGTGTCCTCTCAATCCACTGGATCACAATCAGACCAGCCTGTAAACTGCTCCCTCTCAATCCACAGGATCACAATCTGATCAACCTGTAAATTGCTCCCTCTCAATCCACAGGGTCACAATCAGACCAGCATATAAACTGGTTCCTCTCAATCCATGGGATCACAATCTGCCCAGCCTGTGAACTGCTCCCCCAGAATCCACAAGATCACAATCAGATGAGCCTGTTAACTGCTCCCTCACAATCCACAGGATCACATTTAGACCAGTCTATAAACTGCTCCCTCTCAAATCACTGGATCACAATCAGACCAGCCTGTAAACTATTCCCTCTAAACCCACAGGATCAGAATTAGACCAGCCTGTAAACGATTTCCTCTAAACCCACAGGATCACAATTAGACCAGTTTGTAAGCTGCTTCCTCTGAATCCACAGGATCATAATTTGACCAGCCTATCAACTTCTCCCTCTCAAACCACAGGATCACAATCTGACCAGCCTGTGAACCCCTCTCAAACCAAAGGATCACAACCTGACCAGTTTTAAACTGCTTCCTCTGAGTTCACAGGATCACAATCTGACCAGCCTGTAAAGTGAATCATGGAATAGTTACCGCATGAAAGGAGGCCATTTGGCCCATTGTGTCTACGCTGGCTATTTGCAAGAGGATCTTACCTACAGCCACTCATCTGCCTTTTCCCCTGTAACCCAACAAATTTTCAGATAATGATCTGTCACTTTGAAGATTGAAAGTTGATTTATTGAAACATTTAAGATCCTGAGGGAACTTGACAGGTTGAGTGCTGAAAGAATGTTTCCTCTTGTGGGAGAGACTAGATCTAGGAGGCACAGTTTAAATATAAAGGGTCTCCCATTTAAGACAGAGATGAGAAGAAGTATTTTCTCTCAGAGAGTTGTGAATCTTTGGAACTCTCTTTCCCAATAAGCAGTGGAGACAGGGTCAATTTTTAAGGCAGAGGTAGATTGATTCTTGACTAACAAAGAATAAAGATTCTTGGAGGTAGGTGGGAATGTGGAGTTGAGGCCACAATCAGATCAGCCATGATCTTATAGAATAGTGGAGCAGGCTTGAGGGGCCGAATTGTCTACTCCTGCTTCTAATTCGTATGTTTGTATGTATGTTCATATGTTTTGAAAGCCTTGATTGACTCTGCCTCCTGCACACGCTCAGGCAGTGCATTCCAGATCCCAGCCACTTCCTGTGCAAAGAAGTTCCTCATGTCACCATTGCTCACTGTGCTCACTGCTTACTCTGAATCCACCAGAGCACAATCAGACCAGCCTTATACTGCTACCTTTCAATCCACTGGCTCACAATCTGACCAGCCTGTATAATGCTCCCTCTAAATCCATTGGATTACAATCACTCTCATTGGCACATAGAAAGAAGTAAAGGACATTTAGCAGCAACCCCCCCCCCCACCCCCGAGCCTGGTTCACAATTCAATATTATAGCTGATCAATGACTGAACTCCATATATCCTTTTTTGCTCTACATCACTCTAGTACCTTTGGCGGCCAAAAATCTATTAGTCTGAGAATCAAATTTAACAATCGACGCAGCATTAACTGCTGCTTGCTGAAGGGAGTTACAAACTCCTACCACCCTGTGGGTTCAAGCCCCAATTTGGACCTTGAACACAAAAATCAAGACTGGTACTGCAGTACAGCTTTAAGGATGTGCTGTACTGCCGGATGTGCTGTCTTTCAAATGAGACATTAAACCCAGGGCCCGTCTGCTCTCTCAGGTGGATGTAAATGATCCCAAGACACCATTAGGAAGATGAGGAGGGTGGTTATCCCCGGTGTCCTGGCCAATATTCATCCCTCAACCAGCACCACAAAAAAGCTTATCTGGTCATTAACACACTGCTGTCTGTGGGAAGCTGCTGTGTGGAACAGACCCCCTATTCTATATTACAACAATGACTACACTTCAAAAGTACTTCATTGGCTGTGGAGCAGGTTGGGATGTCCTATGATCCTAAAAGGCACTATATAAATGCAAACTTTTTTTATGCGTTTCCTAACTTCACTTCCAAAAGGCCAGGCTCGAGTTTTTAGTCCATGTCCCATCCACCCAGAAACTGCAAACAGTTCACACTCAACCCACACAATCAGAAACAGAGCAGGCTGTAGTCCGCACCAATATCCTCAATCCACACTCTCAGATACTTCACATTGACATTTGTCAATAATTCATGTCACCAAAGTTTCCTTTGGCCTCTGGGGACATTAGTATTAAAATTTTGGGGTACTATGCACCATTTATGGACAATTATCATGCACGACTTTTTAAAAGTCTAGTTACTGTTTTTGAACTAGTCTCTGCCAGTGACAGATTGCTAGGCGACTGAAGGGAGTTGGAAGTAAGGAAACAGCCCCATCCAGACCATAACCATATTCTTCCCCATCATATCGCGCACAGAAATAATTTATCAAGGTGCACGTGCCCACATTTGACTTAAGCTTCAAATCTAAACGGCAAATGTTCAATTTTTTGCATTCCTTGGCATAATGCTTATAGTGATGCGAATGGAAATTCCACTCTGGAATATAGCACTTAATAAATATTGTCGAGTGACATGTCGAATACATACTTTGTAGATTACTTCTGTTCCAGGGATTTTGATTTAAGAGCTTCGAAACAAGAAAAGCTTTCAGAGCGTTTTTTTCGGACATGACCGCAAGACTAATGGTCCCCGGCAATGATATACACAACTAAAATTGCACTTAGACTCTGTACTTAACTAGCTTGCTGTCCTTTATTAATCTTCAGGCACAGTTTTTCGAGACAGTAATTATAAACTGCCTCGCTAGGAGCCATTTCTGAGAACATATCATGGCAGAAAATAACTTAAAAATAAAGTTCTATTGGCAAACTGTCCTGTTCGAACACTGACAACTGTCCAAATTACACGCTGAGAATTTTTGCACTTAATGGTTATTAACTGTACTTGATTTTCTGTTGTGTTCAGGTTAGCAGTACAGAATATATATATATATATATATACACACGCAACTACAAATATTTTTTGAGACGGATAGGAAGTTTTGCCGCAAATTGTGATTTTTGCAGGGAGGATGAAGCTGTGGAGTGTTTTGCGAAATCATGGAAAATTGATAAGGTTTTGGGAGTTGAAAGTGCTTTTGAGGAATTTGCGGAATGTAAATATTACTTTGTAACGAACAGAAAGGGTTTCGTGTGTTAAAAAAAGCAAACATAAAACCCTGCAGATGCTAGAAATCTAAAACAAGACCACAAAGTGATATTTGCACGCAGCAAGTTTATCAACATCTGTGGAGAGAAGATAACCAGTCGGTCACGTACTTAAGGTGTAGACTCTTGGTCAGAACACACCAGACAGTGGATCAGAGAACTCGGTTTCTGAGGTGTTCTCGATATTTCTAATCACCGCCATGCATTAATGTAGAGACCCAAATCCTGGCCAGTGATAACAAGCTCATCAAACTCAACTAGTCGATCCTTTCCCTTACACCACTATCTCCCAACATCTCAAACCGGTTTCCCTCAACAGTTTAAAGTGGTTTAAGGCCCGTTTCTCAAATAGAAATTTAGACTAGCTTTCAGGCCTTCTGAGCATCCCGAAGCACTTTACAGCCAATACTTTTGAAGTGTAGTCATTGTTGTTGAAGATGCTGAGGCCAATTTGCACAGGGCAAGGTCCCACAAATAGCAGTATGATAATGGCCGGATCAGCAGTGTTAATACTTTAGGTGGAGAGATCAATGTTGGCCAGGACAACGTGTTCACCGCCGTTGCTTCTCCATTACCGCAGAGAACTCATTAAATAATTGTGAAAGGTAGGAACAGTATTCATAATATTGTTTGACCTCCCCAAAGAATGCAGACACTATATTTATCCAGATGAAGTTTAGTGTGTGAGAGCCAATGATTGTACAAAGCTATCAAGCCCCCAAAGTTTCTATGGCGATTCCCCTGAAATAGAAAGGTCATAAGGAGTCCCAGAGGATCTGGATCATGTCACATCTCTGCCATCAGAATTTCTATTTGTTGCTGTTGCTCTAAATATTATTTTTATAATTATATCACAGTTGTTCCTCCATATCTGATATTGCCTTTCATAGGTTAGAACAGTTAAGGACTCACTGAATTGGCAAGCACATCCCAACCCTGTTGCAGACAAACAAGGAGTGGGAAAAGGGGAAGCCATTTGACCCAGCCTCACCTGATCGTAACACAAGTTTTGAAGACCTTCTTTGGTATGGGTGTGTTTTCATGTTATAGAAGGCCCCATACACAGAAGAATGTGCGAACCACTGCTATAAGGTAGTGTAAAATATATGCATTTATATGGGAATTACAAAACTACAGTCATTTGGGATGTTGGATTGTTGATAAGTTACACAATGGCCATGGTCTCTGGTGCAGTGTGATAATGCCAGAGGAATTGGACTTCTCACAGGACTAGGCACTGGCATCAATACATCACTATCTTACTGCTCCACAGATGTTACAGATCAAAACAAAGACATTAAACATTCACTCTACATAAATACTAATAAACCAAGGAGGAAATGAAGCACCTATAGAAGTTGAAAATTTTAAATATTTGAAAGAAATTTCAGAGGGATATGGCTGTCTTTGGCTTGTACAATTGTAGAATCATAGAATGGCTACAACACAGAGGAGGCCATTCAGCCCATCATATCTGTGCTGAGCCTCTGCAACAGTAACTCAGCTAGTCCCACTCCATAGCCTGCATTTTTCTTTCTCTTTAGGTGCTTATCCAATTTCCTTTTGCAAACTTCAATTGTATCCACGCCCACTACAATATCAGACAGTGCATTCCAGATCTTGACCACTCACTTGATAAAAAATTGTTTCCTCATGTACCGTTAGGGTTTTTTGCCAATCACCTCTAAATCTGCGCCATCTGGTTCTTGACCCTTCCATCAATGGGAATAGATTCTCCCTATTTGCTCTTTATAGACCCATCATCATTTTGAACACTTCTATCAAATCTCCTCTCAACCATCCCTTCTGTAAAGTGAACAACCCCAGCTTCTGTAACCTAGCCATGTAGTTAAAGTCCCACATCCCTGGAATCATTCTTGTAAATCTTTCTGGCACACTCTCTAAAATTTTCACATGCTTCCAAAGTGTGGTGCCCAGAGTCGAGTACAGTGCTTCAGTTGAAGCTGAACTAGAGTTTATAAAGTTTCATCATAACCTACTTGCTTCTATATTCTATGACCCTATTTATAAATCCCATGTTCCTGTATGCCTTTTTAACCATTTTTCCACATGCCCTGCCACCTTTAATAATTTCTTCACATATATCCTCAGATCCCTTTGCTCCTGTGCCCCCTTTAGAATTGTACCATTTATTTCAGGCTCAACATGGCCTTGCAGAGAGTATCACAGAATCACAGAGTGCAGAAGAGGCCATTCAGCCCATCGAGTCTGCACCGACATGTGAGAAACACAGAGGAAGAAGAACATGTTAAAAGAAATTTCAACCTGTCTTTGGTTTCCTTGAAAAGAACTTTTCCATCACTCTGGTCTCCATTTGCTTTCACTCCTCTCTCACTCTCACCCTCTAGTTACTTTTTTTTTCTATCTATTCTATGCTGGTATCAATTAACTTTCTTCACATACCTTCTTCTTTTTGATTAGGTTGCTATCCTGCTATCAGCTTTCTTTCTGTGAGTTGGCTTTGATGCCTGTCTTTATCATACATGCCTGACAATCTTAATGACCGTTACATCTGCCGGTGTGGAATTAATTATGTCTTCTTACAAATTGCAAAAATGATCAACAGTGAATACACTTCAAAAACAATTCGTTGGATGTGAAACATTTTTCACCTTAAGGTCACAAATTATGTTTATATAAATGCTACTTTAAAAAGCAGCTCAAAAATTCTATTATAAAGCCATCATTTTTGTACAGCTCCCAAGTGTGCTGCTTTCTTCAAGAGTTACCAAGGATGGTGATATGGAAGGTGATGCAGCATTGTGTTGTTTCTACATTAGAAATAGCTCACTATAAGCCAGGATACATCATCACCTTTAAAAAAAAAATGTTGTGAAACCTGGTTGAACAGTGAACAATCATGGTGGAGGTCACCATTAAGCTGAAATGAATAAAAAGAATACACAAGGTGTTTGTAGCATTTGGAACATAAGAACATAGGAACAGGAGAAGGCCATTCAGCCTGTTGAGCCTGCTCCGCCATTCAATATGATCATGACTAATCGAATACTTCAATGCCTTTTACCCACACTATCCCCATAACCCTTTATGTTATTGTTAAATAGAAACCTATCAATCTCTACCTTAAACATACTCAATAGCTGAGCTTCCTCAGCCCTCTGGGGTAGAGAACTCCAAAGATTCACAACACTCTAAGAAATTTCTCCTCATCTTGGTCCTAAGATGCTTCCCCCTTATTTTGAAATTCTGACCCCGGGTTCTAGACTGCCCAATCAGGGGAAACATTTTATCTGCATCTACCCTGTCTGTTCCTTTAAGTATTTTGTAGGCTTCAATGAGGTCACCTCTCATTCTTCGAAATTCTGGAGAATACAGGCCCAGTTTTCCCAATCTCTCCCCATAAGACAGTCCCGTCATCCCTTGAACAAGTCTGGTGAACCTTTGTTGTACTCCCTCTATGGCATTAATATCCTTTTTGAGGCAAGGGGACCAAAACTGCACACAGTACTCCAGGTCCGGACTAACCAAGCTTCTGTACAACTGAAGCAAGGCTTCACTACTGCTGTACTCAAATCCTCTTGTGATAAAGGCTAACATTCCATTAGCCTTCCAAATTGCCTGCTGCACTTACAGAGCATCATTCATTCATAGTTATTTCCTAGTATGAATTAAGCTATTTGGGCGAACAGGTGATGGACCTGATATTGCTCCCCATCTCTGCCCAGCTACTAAAGTGTTGAATCACACCAGAAGTTCATTCTGCCCCCCAGGCCTCATTTGCTGAAATTTAATAGGCCAGGCTATTAGCATGGTCTAGTCACCTCCTGACATAGGGCTGCTCCATGGTCAGGCCTTGATCAGGGAAACAGGTGAAGGAATAGAGATCAGCCACAAACCTTAGAGTCCTGCTTTTTTAGGAGTGGTCACTGGTTCCTGGGACTTCTGGCTGCTATTTGAAAAATATAATCAGCAGGCCTCCAGATCAGAAGCTCTGTTAGGAGCAACAAGAGAAATGGATGCTTACATTTGCATGGCTTCATCAAACCTTCTAATCTGATAGTATAATGGGCACCTTCTTTATGTGCTCCTAAAAATCGTGCTCTTCAGACACTGAAAGGAAAATTAGATCCACCCACCTCAAAGATCATGAGCACTCTGAATCTGAACCTCATTCATGCACAGGGCCAGGACGGCTTGTCCGGGGAAGTCATGAACACCCCAGGGCAATGTACTGGTGGAAGAGATAAATGGTCAAAGGCCTCTGCTCTCTTTTCAGTAGCGCATAGAAAATGAGCATTCACCAAGTGCCAAGGACAGTGATATTGAGGCTCATGTCACAGTAAGTATAACCTATACCAGCCAGATTATGCTGGCTATGGACACCAGACGTTCCAGCTTTTCAGAATGCCATCATGTATGTGTAGGAATGGGACATGGTATGTGATGCAGATGGTACATGCTTGTGGATTCACAATGTTGTTCCAAGTTTCAGAGGAGCCCAGTGTTTTTCATTTGCAGAGTCTGGGCTATCGGGACATATCAAACAACCTCACCCCAGATGTATTGGTTTGCTGATATAACAAGGACATTGTGCAATCCGTTGACTCTGCCCAATACAACACATATAGCGTGGGTTTGTTTGTATGACATATCACTAAGTTCATTGTTTATTTAAATGTGTTTTGTACCAAGACCAGTGTGTTATTGTGTATTTCTCAGTGAAGTGTAAGAATATTAACATTATGGATTCCTGCAGGATGACTGTTTTTCATAATCAAGAACAGTTGTAATGTGACAAGTATTCTTATGATGGCTATATTTGTAACAGAATTACTAAATAAAGTATTTTCTAAGTTATGTGCCTATTTCACATTGTGACCAAATGGAAATTTACTGGAATATAATTAATTACATTCCTGCATTTTTGAATAGACCAATTTCACAATCACGCTCAATGAAAAACCAAGGGCAGAACTCTTGGATGAAACTAAATTAAACAAAAATGAATGGAGTCCATATGGATTTTGTTAATCGTGATTGTTGATTAATTTCTTCTGGCGCCACAAAGCACATGCTGATAATATTGGTTATCCAAAAACTATGCATCAATACTGATTCTTTACAGTTGTTCTGCACACAATTTGATCAAGTTTCACATTAGTAGGAATTTTAATTATCACCATTTTGATTGGATTTAGATTCAGTTGTTTTTACTATTTCACAGCACTGAATGTCCTGAGACAAACATTTCTGTGTTTTTAAATTCATGGATTTTTATAAAACAGAAAAATTAAGAAAAGTGATGAAAAGCAAGCCCTGTTCTTTGGTTAAGCACACATTGGCCTCTTTCTCACTTTCATGAAATGTTACTGGGATTATATTTAATATAATTTACATCAGCTTACTGTGCGGGCGTTACTAGGTTCATTCCGTCTTCTATGCCCAGGCAAATATAACTCATTGCTTCAGCCACCTAACCTTTTTCTTTTACCCAGCTGTGCTAGATATCAAATTTTAATACTACACTAAAAGGTGAAAGGGAAAGCCATTTTACCTATTGGTTTCCACTGGGCAGAATCTGAAAAAAAGTCTTTGAAATGGTTGGGAGGAAATTGTTTTGTAATAACTTTGCAAAATAACCTTTAGATTTATGATCAAGTATTTTTCCTGTCTAATTTATTTACAAAATCAATGATGAAGATACAAAATTAAAAGAAAGTTATTGGCGTATTAGAATGTGAAAGTTAAAACCTATTTTCTGAATAAGGTTGCAATGCGGAGAATTGTGGATTGCAATCAACATGGATTGCAGATGCTTTTTACAATTGCTGTTGTAATTTTTGTGGACTCTTTTATTCTATCCCAGCCAGTTTCTAACTGAAATATTTGGAATATTCAACTTTGTTGCTTGAAGTTTTGACGTGATAAGGTGTCACTACGGAATAGAAATTTTTCAGCCAATATTTATGTTATTTTAAAGTAGAAATTTCTATTTCTTTTTCTACTTCTCCATTTCTACTTCTCTTTAGCTCTGAAGAAGATTCATGTGGACTTGAAATGTTAACTCTGTTTCTCTCTCCACAGATACTGTAAGACCTGCTAAGTTTTTCCAGCATTTCCTGTTTTTATTTCAGATTTCCAGCATCCGCAGATATTTTGCTTTTAAGCTAATTTAGGTGTTGGTTGAGGGATGGATGCTGACCAGGACACCGGGAGAATTCCCATGGTTTTCTCCGAATAATGCCCTGGGATCTTTTGCATCCAATTGAGGGAGATGAAGGTGCTGTGGTTTAACATCTCATCCAAAAGATGGCACCGTCAACAGACTAGGTACTGCACCAACAGTGGGGAATAGTTTAATGACCTGGGGGTTCTGCTCAATCATGTTGTTTTTGTTTGGTGCAATTCTCTGATATTGGAGTAGCCAACACAAAGAATTGCGGAATTTTAAATGCAAATTGGATTCAGTGCAAATTAAGTTTCCATGATACTTTGCACTAGTTTTAAAAAAACATTGCACCGGAAGCAGTCCCTGCCAACCAAATTGCCCATGACTCGAGGGTGAATTAATCGCTATTGGGAGTTTCTGCTAATTGCACTGGTTGGCAGGGTTTCAAGGAGTCTTTAAAATTTAAGCTGGAGCCTTTGAATGGAAGGACACTAAGGTGTGTTTTCAAAGGTTTAAATATATTGTTTTAATATGTAAAGTCATTCTCAGTAATTTAAAATCAGGTTACACAACGGTGAAGAGTTGATGCTGTGGTTTTAAATGCTTATTTTTATGATAAAGCCATTTCCAGCTGTATTATTCAAAAATTACCAAGTTGCCACTCTTAAATATATCAAGGAATACTTTTTAAAGCAAAATTATTGTTTAACAAGGTTATATTCTACAACACTACCTGATTGCAACGGTTCATGGCAGATTTAGCATTCGGCAATGTGCAAATAAGTTTGAGCTGAAACTCGGGTCTAACTTATACTTTTCAAAGCAGGCACAAGTGTGTGGAGGCAGAAACACACCAGGGATCTGGCCCGACCTGTTCTTCTGCCTCTTACGCACCCCTCCACCCACCCCACCCCCCCACCTCCAAACTCAACTTCAAGGTGTTGGAGGGATTCTGGCCATAGGGCAGAATTCAATGATTGCAATGGGGATGCCTGTTGACTGGTTGGAAATCCAGTGGGAACCTCACATTGCTCTTTATCAGGAGGCACAATATTTTTTGGTTATCAGGCACAGGACAATGTCTGACCTCCTGTCGAATTAAGCCCTGAGGTGGGCAGAAGTCCCACCCCAAGAGCTGCTGGCCAATCAGAAGCTGGCACCTCTCCAGTACTGGCAGTACCTTGGGGAATGGTGGCCACTGTCACCACTGCACTCGGGCCTTCACCAGGGTTTGCTGATGGAACGCTGGAGAGAGGTAGGAGTGGATAAGATGGGGGTAACAGGGTTGGAGGGTGCCAATGAGGTGGAAAAGGGGTATCAATAGAGAGGGTAGGTGGCGGCCTCTCACCTGAGTGCCTAAGCACAAGAGACAACTCCCACCCTCCCGCCCCAGGATGTGCAAGCTAGCCTGCGGCAGCGGGATGAGACCCTTAAATGGCCCATAAGAGGTTACCTAAGGGTCGCAGTTCCCACCCAGAGGCTCAACTGGGGAAGTCAGGAAGGCAGCGGGATCTGCCTCCAAACTTGTCTCTGGGTGCAATGGGAGGGGCGGCGTGGCGGATGTGTGGAGGGAAGAACAGAAAATTCCACCCATTGAGTATGTGAAAGGTGCTCTGTATAATACCAGCAATCATGCATCATGAAGAAATTGCGACAGTGCAAAAAAGTGTAACGAAACAGATATTGAACATGAATTATTTGAGCCATAAGAATGGGGTAAGTAATTTAGGATTGATTATACTATCAAATTGTCAGCTACTTCAATAATGATCATGCCTCCATCATAAGGTCCCGAAGTGATGATGTTCACTGATGATTGCAGTGTTCAGTTCCATTTGCAAATCCTCAGTTACTGAAGCCGTCTATGTCTGCATGCAGCAAGACCGAGGCAACATTTAGACTTGGGCTGTGAGTTGGCAAGTTACATTTGTGCCACATAAGTGCCAGCAATGACCATCTCCAACAAAAGAGAATCTAACCACATCTCCTTGATGTTCAATGGCATTATCATCGTCAAATGCCCCATCATCAACACACCTTTGTGGTAATATCAAGTAATTGGAGGGCCAGGCTAATGCCCTGGGGGCAAGAATTTAAATCCCACTACGGCAGGTGGTGGCATTTAAAATAAATTAATAAAAAATGCAAATTGTAGATGCAATTAATAAAAATGAAATCTGCAATTGAAAGCTATTGTCATCTACAAAATGCAATGCAGGAACTCACCAAGGCTCCTTAGACAGCACCTTCCAAACCCATGACCGCTACCATTTAGAAGGACAAGGGCAGCAGATAGATGGGAATACCACCACCTGGAAGTTCCCCTACAAGCTACACACCATCCTGACTTGGAACTATATTGCCTTTCCCTTGCTGTCGCTGGGTCAAAATCCAGGAACTCCCTCCCTAACAGCACTGTGTGTGTACCTACACCACGTAGAATGCAGCAGTTCAAGAAGGCGGCTCACCATCACCACTTCAAGGGCAATTAGAGATGGGTAATAAATGCTGACTTAGCCAGAGATGCTCACATCCCATAAATTAATAAAAAAATATATAATGGTGACCATGAAACTTTAATCACTTGTTGTAAAAACCCATCTGGTTCACTAATGCCCTTTGGGAAAGCAAATCTACCGTCCTTATCTGGTCTTGCCTCCATGTGACTCCAGATCCACAACAATGAGGTTGAGTCTTATCTTCCCTCTGACATAGCCTAGCCAGACACTCAATTGAAGGATAATTAGGGATGGGCAAGAAATACTGGCATTGCCAGCAATCCTCATATCTCATGAAAGAATAAATAAATAAAAAATAGGCTTACACGGGGCTGAGGCCACACTGTCAGGGGCATATTTAAGAGGCTGTCCTGGGGCTGTATGAGCCTACAGCCATGTAGCACTGCATGCTACACATCTCTTGGTCCTGGTCTTGGATGGGGTCAGCCTCTCTGGACAGTGATGGCTGTGCACAGAATGGTGTGTAGAGCATGGTCAGTGAACTAAGGCATTTGGCCCAGAGGGTTTGAGTCATGGTATTAGGAGACAGAAGGCACAGCAACGTTCAGGGAAGGCATTTGTATTCTGTTTGTTGGTAGCTGTAAAGTCATGGGGCAGGTATTAATGGTCTAATTGGGGGGTTGGGGGTGTCTCGAAAAGTAAGCGTGCATGTGGCCTTGAGAAGTGGAGGGGTCAGGTTGACAAATGGCATGGGGGCATCAATATTGAAGAGTTTAGGGGGAGAACAGGAACATCCACATGAGCAATGATGGGGTCAAGGGTAACAGGGGAGGCTGGCTAGTTACAGAACGAATGGGAATTAGGAGGTAGTGACTATGGAGGAGGACGGAAAGAACTTGATGGGTGATAGGAGGAGGTTGGGAGCTGGTCCCACTTACAAAAGTTAAGAGAACCATTTTTGCAATCACCGAAGAATTATGCAGTTGGTAAAACAAGCTTGAAAAAAATCAATAGGTGAGGGTTTTAGGGTGTGTGGAAGGAGTTCAGCACAACAATTTTGGGCCAATTGAAAGGGCACCCTATTAAATTCCTGCTCAAATCATGGAAAGCACGGCTCAGCTGATTGCTGGACTCAAGGCCAATGCATAATGAACAAGCTTTGCTTCTTTACTAAAGTTGCATATTCAGGTGGGAACCATTAAGTTTAGGTGCTGTGGGGCAGTGGTCTTGATTGCCATCTGATTCTTACGGAGTCATGTGAAAAAGGATGTCAGGTCAAACAATCAAGGGCCAAGGCTGCTACACAGAAGCAAAATGGACCTACAAATCTCAATGTTCCCAATGTACTGGTCATGGCATTCAAGGCACCATGCTTACAGTCAAGACATAAGTACAAAGCTTGGGTGGCAATAGTTGGTGTTTAGGTTACTGGAGGCGAGCTGACAATAGCCTGACAGAGGTTTATAGCACGTGGGTTTATTGAGTCTAATTAAGACCCTCATTATGAATGTGCAGTAATGTCTGAGGGGGTTTCTCAGCTACCTGTTGCCTGCCTAGGACATGGAGGGAGACCATTCAAGAGGAACTACCATTGATTGCTTAATTGTATCCATTCACATACAGGGAGGAGTGGAGAATGCTGGTTGCAGAGAACACTGCCTTGTTGATAAGCTGTGAACAGAATGAGGAGAAGGGCCCATTGCTGATTAGCACAGCTCTGGGAAGACCATTGCCCTGAGGTGTAAGAGCCAACAGGGCTGTTGGATGTCCCAGATGTTCCCAAGGTGGGACAAGATCCACAAAAATATTTGGTACGACCAAGGTCTACAGAAGCCGCTGCTCAGACAGCTCACATTTGTCACTTCTTTGTGAAGAATTAATGCCTCAACGATTTGGAGGCCATCCCATGCTGAAGGCTTTGAAGATGACCATCACACTGAGCTTTTATGCCAGCAGATCCTTCCAGGACTCCACTGCAGACGTTAATGGAATCTCACAATTGGCAACACAGAAATGCACAGGGAGGTGGAAGATGGCCTTTTAAATAAATCTCACCATTACGTGCAGTTCCACATGGATGAGGCAAGCCAGGCTGTCAGAGCTGTTGGATTTGCTGTGTTCTCAGGTTTTCTGCAAATCCAGAGAACCATCAACTGCACACATGTAGCCTTGAGAGCCCCATGGAGCAGCCTGTGAGATTCATTAATAGAAAAGGATTTCATTTTCTGATCATTCAGCTAATTTGTGATCACAGAAAGCAGATCCAACATCCAGGGAGCTCTCACGACTTCTACATTTTGACATTTAACATTTTACATCACTTGCAGATGCCACAGATATTTGAGGAACCTGAGCACTTAGAAGGTTGGCTGCTCGGTGACAAGGGGTACACCAAGAAGACATGCCTAATGACACCCGCTTGTCAGCCACAGAGTATATCTGAGGAGAGACACAATGCAGCACATTGTGCCACAAGGTCCTTAATACAGCAAACAATTGGTGTCCTGAAGATGCATTTCTGAAATTTGGACTGGTCAGGCAGGGCACCCCAATACTCACCACAGAGTATGTACTATATCATTGTCGTTTGCTGCACCCTGCACAACCTTGTGTTGCAAAGAGGGGATGTGTTGCCAGAGGGAGACATTGAGGAGCTAGATTGGAAGGGGATGATTCTGAAGGGGCAAGGATTCAGATGAGCCACATATGGATGCCATTGCACAGGCATGATATGGCAGATGTGTCCTTGACAACCTCATAGCTACAAGATTCCAAGAGGAATATGTTGGTGACAGGATTTCACAATTGAACTTCTCTTCATCCTTTGATGCAGGGGTCACAACAACACTTTCATTCTTAGTGTGAACAGCTCAGGAAAGGTCAGAAACCACACAATGATCATGGAAGCAGCATATATTACCTTATCCCCTAATGGTGGGGGTCACCCTCGGAAGGCATAGTAGCCTTGGCAACATGTGGCTGCCGTGAAATGTGATTAACACTCCATTAGCACGTGTTCTTAAGCAACTCTACTTGGTACAGTCCTTTCAAACATGGCACCACCAAGTCAGTGGGCATAGCAGCTTTCAAACGGCTGAAAAGTCAATGCACACATGGATACACTCATGTCAGAATGACACCAGCTTAACAAGATGGCTCGAACAAAAGAAAATCCATCAATGGTTTGTGCTTGGTCATCTCAAGAGGGAGCAGCATCTGGAAAACTCGATCTCTCCAATCACCAGCTCCCATGAATGAATAACGAAGAGGCATCATCTTGCTACTGACCCCCAATTGCCCTTCACACATCAGGGTGCAGTGACCTTTAAATCTACATCATGCATCCAAAGCTATGAGCCTTGTTTGTGTTGTCCTCACAGAGAATGCCTCACCAGAACAATGGTTTGATTAATTACAAACACTCAGGACCTTGCATTTATTGGAAGCCTGCTAAATTTCTGTCCTGGGTGACCTTTGCTTTAGGGAGAAGCGTGGCCTGTCAGTATTGACCTAGCTGTCAATGACAATTTCTTCCCTTCATTTACCTTGCTGTGGACTTAGGAGATGTGCAAAAGCATCACTTTCAAAGAAAGACAGTCCTTGGCATTGTCCAGCTCACGAAGGCCAATCTTTTCGACATACCCTAAGTCAATGAGTGCACTATCATGTAATGAATTTCATATTGTGTTGTGTGCTGTGCCTTTACGCAAGGATCACGTAAAGCACCGTTAAGCAACTACCCAGGAGTAAAGTAAGATCCTCACAGGTAAGGAGATGGCTTAATCAAGATGAGCACAAACCTCTTACATCACACAGTCATACCCTTCTTGCAGACATTTGTATTGTGCCCAGTTGATCCTTATTTTCCCAGTTCAGCATCATGGATGGGGAGAGTGGGAACCAAACGTGGAGTGACATTCAGCCTTAAATGCAGAGATGATAACAAGCTGCAGAGAGGCATAGAAGCCTATGGTGCTCAACATTGAATACCAATTTTTCCAAAAACTCACTCATAAAATAAACGTCATTGCAAAGTGCACTTTGGAGAAACGATTAAAATGTTCCTTGTGAAAATTAATTGTGCCATCCACAAATAATAGACATCAGTGCAACAGCAGCAGGATAATAACTGACTCTGATGAGCAATTCTCCTGAGGCCAAATAGTGTCTGTCTGAGATTTAAGAGCAACAGGTGTATTGGATAGGCATCATTGTCACTTATGATGTGCCTTTGCTGATGCCACAGGTGTGGAAATAAAGGCTACTGACTGTGGTGAGATTGTATGAGAATTAATGCAACTGAGGATCCAGATGGGAGTTCATTGTGGGGGGTACATGTTAGATCCTTGAATAAATGTGGGACATTGAATCATATAGATTAGCCCTTGAATCCTTGAGACATGGAGATGGATTCATGCAAAATATAATTACAGAAGTGAAAAGTATGTACAATGAGTGAACACACATGCCACCAGTGTGCATTGAAAACTTCTTAATTTTTCTAACCCTACTGCTACATCTAAGGGCAGCCCCGACATTGGCAGCAGAGGTGAAGGCCCTGTTGTCTGAGATGACTACAGCAGGTGTCCTCTGGCCTGGGACCTTGAGGGCCCCAGCCTGCTAAAGGTCTTCTGAACTGGGGCAGGTACACCCTCCTTGGTCGGACCTGTTGGCATTGATGGGGTCATTGGCAGAGGAGAGTTGGAGCTGCAGGGCACCCTTGGAGTGTCCTGGTGGATGCCCCCAGGGTGTCTGGCTGGCACTCCTCCTTCCTTTTGGTGCCTGATGATCCCTCCCTGGCTCCTTTAGGAGAAAGGACACCTGCTGGACACCAAGGTGATCTGGAGCAAACACACCTATTGTAAACATTTACAGCTCAAGGAACTTCGAATCTGAGTTAAGGAGCTGGAGTCTTAGTTGCAGATATTGCGCCACATCAGGGAGAGGGAAAGTTACTTGGACACTTTGCTCCAGGAGGTGGTCATATCTCAGAGGTTAGATAATTCGAATTTTGTCTGTGATCTGGGACAGGAGGGTGCGACTGCAGGTGGGGCAGATATGGGGGCCATGCTGGGACCAGTGTCCTGGCGAATTGAATAACTATGTCTGTAGAGAGGGCTTTAAACTAAATAGAGGAAGCGAGAGTTCTGGAGAGGGGATAAGTAGGCTTACAAAGCAAAAGGATATGGTGGCATTGCAGGGCAGCTACTTAGGTAATGTTACCTAGAGTGTGACAGGAGGGGATAGATTGGGGATAAACATAAAAAAAAACAGCAAATAGGGTCAATTCGGGAAAAAATGGTAAAAAGGCAAAATTAATGGCTCTTTACTTAAATGCATGTAGTATTTGGAGCAAAATAAATGAATTAATGGCACAAATAGAGTTTAATGGGTATGATCTTATAGGAGACATGGTTACAAGGAGATCAAAGCTGGGAACTAAATATTCAGGGATATGTGACTTTTCAAAAGGACTGGAAGGAAAGGGTAGTGGGTAGCTTTGTTAGTACAAGACGGAATATGTTTGATAGCAAGAAAGGATCTTGGATCGGGAGATGTAGGATCCATATGGGCGGAGGTAAGAAATTACAAGGGGAAGAAGACATTGGTGGGAGTAGTCTTTAGGCCCCCTAACAGTAGCTATGCTGTCGGACAGTGAATAACTTAGGAAATAATGAGGGAATGTAAAAAAGGCAGTATATTAATCATGGGTGACTTTAATCTCCATGTAGATTGGGAAAATCAAATTGGAAGAGGTAGCCACAAGCAAGAATTCATAGAATGTATTCGAGACAGTTTACCAGAACAATATGTTGTGGATCCAACCAGGAATCAGGCTATTTTGGATCTGGTAATGTGTAATGAGGCAGGTTTAATTAATGATCTCAGAGTAAAAGATCCCTTAGGAAATAGTGACTATAACATGGTGGAGTTTAGCATTCAGTTTGAGAGTGAGAAACTTAGTTCGGAAACATCTGTGCTAAACTTAAATAAGGGTAATTACAAAGAAATGAAGGGACAGTTGGCTGGAGTGGACTGGGAAAGGAGTTTAGCAGAAAAGATGGTCGATGAACAATTTCAGATGTCTAAGAAAATAGTTCATGACTTACAACAAAGCTATATCTCAGTGAAGAAGAAGGATCGTAAGAAGAGGATCAACCAACTGTGGTTAACCAAGGAAGTTAAGGATAGAATCAAAGTGAAAGAAAAAACATCCAACGTGGCAAAGGTTAGTGGTAAGCCAAAGGATTGGGAAAGTTTTAAAAACCAACAGAAGCTGACCAAAAAAAATAAAGTGGGAGAAAATAAACTTTGAGGGTAAACTAGAATGTAGTATAAAACTATATAAAAAGGAAGAGAGAGGCCAAAGTGAATATCGGCCCCTTAGAGAATGAGGCTGGGGAAAAAATAATGGGGAACCAGGAAATGGTAGAGGAGTTGAATAAATACTATGTATCAGTCTTCACGATAGAAGGCACTAATAGCATACCAAAAATACTAAATAATCATGAGGCAAAAGAATGGGGGGAGGAAATAAATACAATAACTATCACTATCACTAGAGAAAAAGTACTAGGGAAACTAATGAGGCTAAAGGCCAATAAGTCACCTGGACCTGATGGGTTGCATCCTAGGATATTATAGGAAATAGCTGCAGAGATAGTGGATGCACTGGCAGTAATTTTCCAAGAGTCCTTAGACTCTGGAAAAGTCCCAGAAAGATTGGAAAACTGCCAATGTAACACCCTTACTCAAAAAAGGACAGAGGCAAATAACAGGTAACTATAGGCCAGTTAGCTTAACACCTGTCATTGGGAAAATGTTGGAGTCTATTATAAAGGATGTAATAGCAGAGCATTTAGAAATGCATAATCTAATCAAGCAGAGACAGCATGATCTCATGAAGGGGAAATCATGCCTTACAAATTTATTAGAATTCTTTGAGCAGATAACAAGCATATTAGATAAAGGGGAGCCAGTAGATGTAATGTATTTGGATTTCCAAACTGCGTTTGATAAGGTACCACACATAAGGCCACTTAATAGGATAAGAGCCCATGGTGTTAGGGGTAGTATATTAGCATGGCTGGAGGACTGTCTAGCTAATAGATGACAGAGAATTGGGATATGGGGGGGGCATTTTCAGGATGGCAACCTGTAACTAGTGGAGTGCCACAGGGATCAGTGCTCGAGCCATAATTATTTACAATATATATTAATGACTTGTATGAGGGAAATGAATCTACTATTGCCCAGTTTTAGGATGACACAAAAATAGATGGGAAGGCAAGTGGTGAAGATGACACAAAGAGTCAACAGAGCGATATAGGCAGATTAAATGAGTGGGCAGAAAAGTGTCAGATGGGAAAGTGTGAGGTTATGCACTTTGGCAGGAAGAATAGAGGAGCTGAATATAATTTAAATGGAGAAAAATTGCAGAAAGCTGCAGCACAGAGGGATTTGAGGGTCCTCGTGTACGAATCCCAAAAAGCTAGCACACAAGTTCAGCAGGTAATAGGAAGGCAAATGGAATGTTGGCCTTTATTTCAATGGGAATGGAGAATAAAAATAGGGAAGTCTTGCTAAAACTATACAAGGCACTAGTTGGACCACACCTAGAATACTGTGAACAGCTTTGGTCCCCTTATCTAAGGAAAGATATACTGGAATTAGAGGTAGTCCAGTGAAGATTCACTAGGTTGATTCTGGGTATGGAGAGATTTTCTTATGAGGAGAGGTTGAGTCAATTGGGCCTGTACTCATTGGAGTTTAGAAGAATGAGAGGTGACCTTATTGAAACATATAAGATTCTTAGGGGACCTGACAGGCTAGATGCTGAGAGGTTGTTTCCCCTTGTGGGAGAATCTAGGATCAGAGGGCATAATCTCAGAGTAAGGGGTCACCTATTTAAAACAAAGGGTAGTCAATCTATGGAATTCTTCAATGCAGAGGGCAGAGGCTGGGTTGTTAAGTATATTGAAGGCTGAGATAGACAGATTTTTAATCAGTAAGGGAATCAAGGGTTATGGGGAAAAGGCAGGAAAGTGGAGTTGAGGATTATCAGGTCAGCCATGATCTCATTTAATGGCGGAGCAGACTCAATGGGTCAAATGGTCCATTTCTGTTCCAACGTCTTATGGTGTCATGGTGTTACGGAGGGAGGTCAAGGTGCCTGTCCCATCTCACCTAGCCACTGCTGGAATGCACCCATGGCTAGAGCTATGGTGTGCCGGTCCGAGTGCAAACCCGGCAGAAACTGTGGATCTGGGTCTTCAAAGCAGCTGCCACCCTTTCAATGGAGACTTTGATGCCCTCACAACAAAGTTGGAGCCACGACGTCAGACTGAATGTAGATGGACTCCTTCATCCTTTGTTCCAGTTAGCTGATGGTCTCTGACAACTCTGCCTGTTGTTCCCCTGCCTGTTTCTGCATCTCCAACATGTCTCTTAAGGCTGATTCCAGAGGCTCATCATCATGATCAAGCTCAGCAGGGGCCTGATCTCCAGCAGTCCTCTGAGTGTCGGAGATCTTGGCTGTCACTGCCTCCGCCAACTGTGGACCTGTATTGATGAGGTAATCATCAGACTGTGAACCTGAACCTACTTTAGAACTAGGTCCCATCAAGATGTGAGTATCTGTACTGGTGTAGGGTGTGGGTGAATGCAATGATGTTTCTTCATCAGATGCTTGGGCTGCTTTCTAATCTGAGGTAGCCCCGGGGCTGCGGCTGAGTCATCTGGAGGAGAATATCCTTCACCTTTTCTTGCTGGCAATAAAGAGAAGAAAGAATTAATGATTGAGGTAGGCTCCTACATTAAAGATCACTCACAGTCATTGTCCACATGTTGTCAATGTATACTGGATCCACCCTCACTGGCTTGTTGGAGGAGGCCATTCTCGTCTTTCATGCAGGAATGATCCTTATCATCTCCAGCCAGCTACGTGGCCTGTTCCTCGAACAAGGGGAGTGTCATCAAGCCTTGGGGTCTTGGCTCTCTCCCTTTTGTTATTTGAGAAGTTGTCCTGCGTGAAGACAGATGCATTGACTGTGAGCACTATGGATGAAAGAGCAGTTAAGAAGCTTGCATGTCTGCTGTATTGCTGAGCCCTCCCCAGTAAGGGATTAAGGCACCATTTGTGCATGAGACATGTGCAACTAACATGAGATGGTGAGCTTAACGTGCCTGGCACAGAATCATTGCTGATATCCCATCTGTTCGCTATGTGTGACATCCCCATGGGCACTAACCCTTAGACTGCGTGATGCCCTTATGAGAGTGTGAATTTAGAGTGAGTAGAAGTTACACTTACCCTGGCGGATTGGAGAAGATCATTTGTCTTTTTGCGGCACTACATGGTGGACCCTTTTTGTTTGCCATTGGCGCTAAACTTCTGATGTCCCCTCCCAGGTTGGCTTGGTCAGATGGGAGG